>NW_020455473.1:642539-711189 GCF_003342845.1 Nothoprocta perdicaria | reverse complement strand
TTTTTTTTTTTTCTTTTCTTTTTTTTTTTTTATTTTTTCTGTAGCAATACAGTAGTATATTGAACAACACTTTCTGAGCTGCTGCCTCTTCTGGATATTTTTGTTTGTTTGTGCCACCTCTCTGTGGTTGTACTCCAAAAAAACAGTCTATTGGACATTTTGTCAATATGCCTTAAAGATTATGGGAGGACAAGAGCAATCTCAGATCTTTAAGTTGAACACCAGTAAAATAGCAATTTAATACTAATATGCAGTTCTAGTGATCTTAATTTGTGGAGATCTAAACCTACCTAATCATATTTAAATAACACTACTCAAATAGCTCAAAAAAAAAAAAAACATTTAAGTAACAATTTACATAAAATTTTACTAATCAGAATAGTTATAGACATACTTTTACAATAGCTGACAAAAGTGTCTTCAAATACAAATATATTTATATACAAATTTGCATATATGAATATAGAGATATATATTACAATGTACTACTCCGATCAGACTGAAAGTGGAGTGGAGTATGTGGTGAGGAGAAGGGTCACCTTTTGAGTGCATCCATATTGGGAAGGAACCTGCTAAAACAAAAGTTGGCAATACTTTACCTTCTGTTTCTTGCATATCATGAGAATTACCTTCCCCTTAAAAATACTGATGTAGCTCTCTTACTAATAGATAGGATAGTACAAGTTCTACTCTTTAACATAAAAGGGTAGAATGGTGAACTGCTCTATATATAATTCCAGATTTTTTTTAAAAAATGTTTCTCTGTTTATCAACCATCAGTGATAAGTGTATAGCTATTATTATAATAATAATTAAAAAGCTACATTTCCTTCAGATTTTAGTATTTTGCTTCAGTGTTGGAAATACKGAACATATTGGAGTCTCTTTTAAATTTATGAAAAAAAGAAAGCAGGAATGATAATATAGAAGTTACAATGATTAGTAATTATTGTTTGTACTGAGAGAAATGCAAAGTGCTAAGGCACAAAAATAGAGAAAAGTGAATAATATCAGTAAAATTCAATCAATTTATTTGAATTAAATACTAATAAAAAGTATGAATGATTTAATGTGTCTTAATGTGTACTTCTTTGGAGTTGAAAGATATTTTTGCCTTTATATCATCTCCCAGCTTTCAAGCAGCATTGATTTCATCATTAATGGTATGGATTCAGACTGGTTCAGAAGGAATGTATGGTAAGATATCTTCAGTTATTTGAACAATTCTGTCCTCCATTTCCACCACTACCCCTATCCTCATCCACTGACTTTTTAGTAAAATTGGCATGATGCGTTTAACCAGTAATATGTATACTAATTGCTCTATAAATTTAATATTTGCTGTGGTAGTTCTAGGACAAACTGAGGTTTGCAAAAGATGCTCTGAGATTCACCAAACTGCTGGAAATCTTATTGCAATTTACAGTTCACAAAGAGTCTTGAAAAGCTGAAATTCTGAGAGTCACATCCTTATTAGACGGAAGTCACAGGGAGCTGCACCAAATGACACTACTAGAGTACCCAGTCTTTTATGTCTAGAAGCAGAAATAATTTAAATAACTATGTAGATTTTTATTAAAATATCTTCAGCTGTTGAATCCAAACCATATGAAGATCCTGACATCTACTGTACATACCACTTACATCCTCCTACAGACTTATATCATTTTCATGAGTATTCCAGAGACCGGAGAAGTTGCAAATGCTACCTGATAGAGTGCTCTTGAAGGGAAAGTAAAATAGTGAAACCACAACCTCCTCTATTATTAATTTGCAAAAAAAAAAAAAAAAAAAAAAAAAAACAAACCTTCTGTCTTGCTGAGCATGTTCACACTTTATCCTTTGTCTCTGACTGATACCTGGGAAAGACTTGTCTTTTTTACCCTTGGAGAAGACACTTATACACTCAACTGCTGTGAAAGCAAAGCTATTACCCATATCATCTTGGAATCTAAGAGTYAGTCAGCTTGATGGAATGTTGAAGATATTTTCTCAAAATACTTTACTTTGTAGGCTCCTTTTTCTTTTAATACTTGAGATAGATTAGGAAGATTTCATTTCTGTAAAATAACTTTCAGCCCAACTTCTGTAATGTTACAGTAGTGTTTATAAGTACTGGTATCAGCTAGATGATGGTCGTCAAGCCCATCACTGACACTAGATAAGAATGTTGGAGGGGATTCTGTGATTCTGTTCTCTATTTCCCTGTGCTCTTGGAAGTCATAATAGCAGGAACAAAATGTTTTCCAATTAACTGTATATTTGGTTGATCTTTTTCTCCTTTCTTCCCTCCTTCCTTCCTTCCCTCCTTCTTTCTTTCCTTCCTTCCTTCTTTCCTTCCTTCTTTCCTTCTTCCATTCTTCCTTTCTTTCTCCCCCTCCTAACAGAATAGGAAATGAGTACAGCTCTTTGAGATAAATCATAGAAAAATTAACTTTAGATTGGTTCCTCTTTTCATCATCTTTTAAATCAAGTCGGGGTAAGTAAGTTTATTCCATGTCTGGATAGAATAAAGCAAATTCTATGCTGATACAGCTGACTATGTGGCAGATGCTACCCAGTATCAATCAAACTGGTTTATGGAATACTGCACAGAAAGTCTAGACTTAGACCAAGCTGCCTCTGAAACACTTAGAAACCAAAAAACACTTAAATGAAGAAATACCATATATATTAAAAATATTCTGTGTATATATATATATATATATATAAAATATTCTGTATATATATTTTGTAGATGTGTTTATTGGTTCTGACATTTTTCATAAGCGTTAGTCATCAAGTGACAAACCCAGAAATTTTACTGCAGGCAAAAAGAGGTGTTGAGACAATAATAAAGGATGCTGTTAAGAGGCAAGAGGAAGCTCAATGCCTCCATCTCATAATATAAAATATTTCTGTGCAGAGGCAGTTCATTAAGGAAGAGGAGAAACMATTCCATGGAAATGGTGAAGGATTACTCTACATAAGTAGCTTTCATATAGAAGTGAACTTCTATAAGAAGAAAAAATATTGCAGTGTAAAAGACAAACAAAATATAGTGCTGTTTATTTGTCCAACATTCACTCCCAACCTCCACAAGACAGTAGTGACAAACTATATACAAATGTCGATATCATATATCGGTGTAAAGCTACACATTAATTAAAATAATAGGTCAAGGGATGACCCATGAGATAAATAAATCAAAGGAGTTTTTTKGAGTTATGCATATGCATAACAGCTGTAATATTTTAGTGATATTTTCTTTACAATTACTACAGGCTAACTTTAAAAAAACAATCATATCAAAATACACAAATATTATATGTTAAGTGAAAACAATCTTACACTAATAATTTTAGGTTATTCTTTCATGTTTTCAAGGTGATGTTGTAAACAGCAAAGGAATTAAGAAAGAAAAAGAATAAAAAGAGTTCGAAACCAAGAAATACACTGACAGAGTCTTTTAAAGCAGTAAGTCACAGTAGGGTGTGGGCTACACTACTGCCTAATGTTGTTAATCTGAATAAATAATATGTTTTTAATCATCAAGTGGCATTTAATTAACCTGCAATAACTGGCTTATTAATTCTCGATTAAATCATTATTTGAAACACTTAATTTAAATGTGAATGAATATATTTTCTGATACCTCCTATAAGGTATCTCAGTATTTGTAATGAATTGTGTGTTAAAGTCTGGCATTTGCTCTCTTCTTTCTCAATAAACATCAAGGACTGGTTTGAAAAGCATCATGCTGTTTGCTAATTAAAGTAAAGCAGAAGAGCAAAAGACAGGGAATTCAGAAAACAAAATAACCCAATTACCATACACTCCAACAGTGCAATATGATTTATTTATACTTAATCCCATACTTAATAAATACTCAGGGCCAAACCCTCAACTTGAGCAAACTTAAATTATTGACTTCAATTAATTTACTTACTCAGTTATTTTTCCCTCTGATCTTGGCTAAATATGGGCATTGTTTTGTTGAAGAATCAGAAGTAAAAGGCAATCACTGATTTAGACGGCTTATAGTCAGGGATGCAGGAAAGCAGGMGTAGTATTTTGTTCCTGTAGTGAACTGATAACATTTGAACAGAAATTTTTGTTAGTAATTTGAATATTGGGAGTATTCAGAGTATTTGGGAGGAGAAGTAGAGAAATAAAATATCACTGAGGAGAAAAAGATGGAAATGCAGAGTCCTAGACACTGACACATCACGCCAAGAGATATTTAAAATGTCTCTTTGTGTAATTAGGCATGATACGCCTTTGAAGGGCTAGCCATAAAGACTGACTTTTACCTATGAATGAGTTTCTTATGTATTCTCAGTGGAGGTGGGCTCCTCCAGTGATGATTAAGATCCTCTTGTGTTAAAATATTTTCTTTGTGGTACTTGGTTCTGCCATTTGATTAAGAAAAATACCTGTGGAGGCTAGCTGCTTCCTTGTAAGATTAGTCTTTGCAGATATTATTCCTTATCTTCTTTATATTGCCAGAGCACTTTCTACACAAGAAAAATTCTGGACGGTTTGAAAATGRCTTTGAACTATGTTTTACGACGATCCACGTTTTTACTTTTCTCTTTTTTTACAATAAACTATCTAAAATGAAAGCAATATAAACAAATTTTAGAAGTCAGCATATTTCTGATATTTTAGGATTTAAGAAAGATGAAATTCTGACTGTATTCTGAAATGATAGTATGGATATTGTGAAACTTGTATTACAGTTTTCATTGGAATATATTTCTTATGTTCAGAGGACATGAGTGGACATTTATGTTCTGTCTAAGATTAAATCAACATTTGGACTCGAGCATAACAGGAAATTGGCAGGGTTTATGTACTTTATGTGTACGTGTGCTATCAAATATTTGTTTTCACATTTATYTCAATTTCCTGGATTAGTCTTTATATATTATTCTGTCTTTAGCCTGATAAGTTCCCCTCTTTCACTTCCCCAGGGTGTTCCCCAGAATCACTTCCCTAGCAGCCCAGAATATTTATTGTTATAAACACAGAATTACAGACTCACAGAATGATTGAAGTTGGAAGGGACCTCTAGAGATTATCTAGTYCAACTCCCCTGCTCCAGTAGGGACACCTAAAGCACAAGGCACAGGGTGGCATCCAGGCAGGTTTTGAAGAAATCCAGAGAAAGAGACTCCACAACCTTCCTGGGCAGCCTCTTCCAGGGCTCTCTCACCCTCACAGGAAAGAAATTCTTCCTCACATGGAGATGGAACTGCCTGTGTTTCAATTTGTACCCATTACCATGTGTTCTATTGCTGACCACCACCAAGAAGAGTCTGGCGCCATCCTCTCTACAGTCTCCCYTTTGGTACTTACATGTATTGGTAAGAAAGACAATCACTACTTATATACCAAAAAATCTTCTGCTCCAAGATGAAAATGGATGATTGTTCTTTACCCAGAGAGGCCAAAATATGGTTAAAATATAGAAAGCATTTTAATCTCATGGATTAGCCAAAAATGATTCAGCACAGTTCATGCTTTTTTGGTCATTTGCTGATGTAGGGATGAAAACAATCACTAATTAGAAAAGCTAGTGCAAGCGTTGCCCTTCTCCTGCCACTTGCATAACACATCCTGCTCTCACCACATTCCCCTTTAAAACAGAGGGAGAGAGGTAAAGATGCATTATTGAGCTGTGCCCCAGTGTCAGAAAGTGCACCTTTAGCCCTTCTATTTTCACATGTATTCTTTCAATCCTTATTTCTACTGGAGCAAGTAATGTTTTTTTCCTGATTTTCCACTGTTTTTGGCTAGAAACTTTTGCAAAGCCTTTTGCTTTCAGGCACCAGCTGCAGTTGCAGAATACTAAACTCCCAATCAGAACTACTCAGTTCTCTGAGGTGACAGGGTTAGAGGAGATAGAGAACCTCACCAGAAGAAGCCTATCTTTTAATTTCCATCAAGGGATACTTTGAAACAAGTTCAGGTATTTTACTACCAGCATATCTCTGCACTAATGTAGCATTTCACAGGGTTTCTGCAATAACTGTCTTTGGGTCTTCTCGTAAGAGCCCTATAATAGCCATAAATATTCCTCAGGAGAGCCAGATAGACTCTGAAAGGCATATAATAGCTATCATAAATGAATAACAAAATGTGGAAGGGACAAGCCACCATGAAAATGGCAAATGAATATGATGACATGTGTGTTGTACATGAGTTAATTGTCTGAGTTTTATATTTATAGAAAATCCCAGATGTTTTCTGGTGTGTCAGCAATATTTATGGAAGAAGCAGTATCCTCTGGAAGGTTAAGACTGTACAGAAAAAGTGAAATAATTACACAACAAAAAGCCTGCACCACTTGTCTCTTTCTGTTCCTCCTGCACACTTTGTTAAATTCTTTCCTAAAATGACAAATTCATGAAGTTACAGTCCAGTCATCTTCCTCTCCTTGTCTAATAGTGTATGCAAATTTTACTTCAGGATAAACACCAATTTCCAAAGCAGAGATTTCAAAAATAATGTATATCRTGACACTGCACTTCACAGTTCCTGAGCCTCCCTTTGAAGGGCTTTATTTGAGTCAGGATTCAGGACTGCCTAGATTCTAGGTTCACCTATTGAGTCAAGCTCTAATTGTTTTCCTTGAAAAGTAGTCTGCTTTTGGCATAGTTTCATCGATTTCAGTCCACTATTCCATGATGTAACACACTTCYCAGCTTAGGAAGTGGTGCTATTCTGCAATAGTTCCATGAAAAACAAAGGTATTGGGTTTTGAAGTATTTAGTTTCGGTGACTGGGGTGATTTGGATCTTTGGGTGATGAAGTATTTGGTTTTAATAATACTGTCACAAACATACCTTAACATCCTTCCTAAAGAGATATTATGGTTTCATATACGTAGAAATATATACATAAAAGTAGAAAAGAAAGAAAAATCAGATAACATTAATATACAGATAATAATAGAAGTCTCCTATTTCAAAAGAGAAACAAAGTCCATTCCTTTCTTTAGTCACCAACCAGTATGAGAATTTTGGGTTCAAATTAGCTATGAATGTCAGAATAAATTCACTGACAATAAGGCACATTTCAAAGTAATACCCAAGCTGAAGCCTGGGTATTAGTTCCTAAGTATTCTCCAAAATACTCTATGTCCTCTATGTCTTCCTTTTTTATTTTTGGACAACATAAAGCTTTCTTAAGAGCAAATTAACCACCTCATAGAAGATAAAGAGATATTTCTTTTTCCTTTTTATTCCCAGAATTCTCTTAACATCTATTAGTAATGTGAGAACCTATAAGCACCTGAAGCCTAGGAAAGCTATAAACTATAAGGAGGAAGCATAATGATTTATTGAAAGCTGTTCTTGATAAGTATCATTTAGATTATTTTATCAGCTTGAGTCACTTTAAATAGAAAATGTCATAAAAAGACTGGATGATATAACTTAAATCATAATTTCCATAATGGTTGTTTTTGAAGGGTAAGATTTTGACATTATAAAATCATCTCTTTTGATTTATTTTCTATTTTTCCTATTTTGATTTTTTCCCTTGAGTATTGTATGTCTTAAAAAAATAAGGGTAATTGAAGTCAAATCTGTGTTTAATGTTAATGTTAATCTGTGTGCAATTTACTAATATTTAGATATGTTTTACCCCATACTGTGTCTCTGGTTTGTTTTACAAATACGCAGTTATACAGAGGTGATTTTTGTTGGATGTAAATTATATTTTCAATGGGACATTAAACCACAGCACTATACTGATCATGAGTTACACAAGCCTGTTTCAAACACTAAGGATGATGCTAAACTGTCATTTTGCTGTCTAATCCATAGGTTTTGGGTTTTCTCTACAAAATTCACTTTATCTTAGTCTTCTTGACAGTGAGAGTCTCAAGCTAGCAGATAAAATAGTAAGAGGCAGAGAGGTTTTTACTGAAGAGAAGAACTTAACTATTTACAGCTGTAGACTTTAAGATGGACAGGAATGAGTCACCATGGACATAACACAAAACTATTCAGGTGTCTCTGCATTTGCAGTTACTTGCCTTTTCATCTAGCAAAAAAAAAGTACATCTCCTTATATCACCATCTCTTCTCCAAAGTTAGCAAAGCAGCAGGATCCAGGTTGCACATTTCTGATCCCACTTTATATTAGCTACACTGGAGGAAAGGCCACTGAAATGTCATAGCTTAAACTGTAAAAAGAGAATCCTTAAGCCAGATGCCTCTAAGTATATCTGATTTTCAGGAATAACAAGAACTTACTTACATCAGGATCCTGTGGGAAGGAGAAGTTATAGGAGAGTACCAAGAGGCTTCTATATAAGGTRTTGCCTGCAAGCCCTTCTGACCTCCTTGTTTATAGCCTTGTTTATAGCTCCAGGGCTAGAGCGAGATTAGCAAACAGATCATCATGTTGTCTTCTTGCTGGGTGTTATTGTCCGTGTGCTAGTGAAATGCAGGGCTATGTAATTAGACTAATATAACACAGGTTTGAAAGCTCTAACTTCCAGATCTCTTATCTAAATTATGCACCCTAATTCAATGTGAGAAAGTCTGTAAAGGAGAAAACAAAAAAAAAAAAAGATTTGTTGGCATATACTAGACAATAAGATTTGAAAATTTTAGGCAGTATTTGCCTTTAGAAATCAGAGTAGGAATTTTTACAGATCATCTAGGAACAACATTTTTAAATGTCAAAAGCCTTAACTTGGGCAATTAAATTTATATTTAGTTTTAAGGATTGCTGACCATCAAAGAATCTTAGGTAATTTAGATTCTAGGCAAGATGATCATAAAACCAGATATATTTATTGGTTCTCACAGGCAGACTTTCTCTGGAATTATATCTACTGGCATCCATTTGCAGACATGCCCTTATTATACTTTGGATATTGTATTTAAAAAATATAAAATTACATTATTGYTCATAGACAGAGAGTTCAGTAAATGAAAATCTTGCTCTATGAACTTCTCAGAAATGACTGTGTAACCTTCAGAGGACAGTTTCAGAAGAATCAAACATCTGGAGATCACAGAGGTACCAGTTAGAAATGGGTTAAGATGCAGAATGTAAACTGAGTACAAACATATCCCTCCCTCTTAACAAATTCATGTGTATTGTATTTCCATTTTAAAAAGAGGAAGTATGTTTCAGTCATTAATATTTACAAGAAAATTTGTAACTTTATCTTAAAATAAAATAAGGATACTTGCAAAATTTCTCTTATTGGTCATAGAAAAGCAAGAAGCAATTTGTGTATGTTTGCATGTACGCGGTCCTCTCCTTTTTTCTCTCTAGGGAAATCACTGAATTTGCAAAGCAGAGAAGTTTCTATTGTCAGAGGTTTTAAACTGCCTGTTAAAACATCCTCCCCTGCTGCAGATGCAAAGAACCATGAAAACATGTTAACTTGGAGTCTGCATTTCTTTGTTGCAAAAGAGTCTTGCAGTTGAATATTCTTAGACCTGTTAGTTCAAACAAACAAACAAACAAAACCCCTCTGAAATTGTTCTGTGCAACTGTAGAATGGTGCATGTAAAATAAAAGGCACTTGCTCTTTGCTCTGTGTAATAATCTGGAAACTCAGCTCCCATCAGTCACAAGTTCATTAGATTTTGCAGTAGATGAATGATTCCTGATGTTTCCAGAAGAGCAATGTCTATATGGTATGTTCAYAGGGACACTGTTCACAGGGACAGTGTTTCTTTGAATAGAGTATTTTCTGATAAATTTTATAGAACTTGTGKAGAACTGCATAGTACTGGGTGGTATCCTTCACATGGTAGATGGAAAAAAAGTGAAGCATGAGTATTCACGTGTGCAAACATAGGACCTMCCAAATATGCTCCCTTCAATTATCTTAGATTTGTAGCTATTTGTCAGACCAGGGGAGAGAAATGTATTTCCAAAGGCTAATTTTAGTCTATAAAGGCTAATTTCCCTAGGGCCCCTTGCAGTCAGTAGAGGAAGACAGTATTCTCCAGAGAACAGCTCGGAGTAGGAGATTAATTAATCTCATGGGAAGGAGACTGACCTCACTACACTGCTTGGTGAATGTCTCCCACTTTTGCAATTCACCCAGATTATCCCCATTACTCAGAAATGACCTCTACTTTTCCTCATTTATTATCCCACCAGTGCATCAGCAACAAAATTTAAGTTAAATATTTTTATATAATAACTATTGATACAGAAATGGACAGATATTTGGTCTGAAGGGGATACTCTCTCCACTAGTACCTATTCACTGGCAGTGCTGCCAACAACTTTGTTCCTCTGAAGTTACCTTTGGTAACCAAATCAAGTGATGAAAGGTGGTTTATTATTCCATTTTCTTTAGGATTAGCCTCTTCTAGAGCAGACTGGCTTCATGCACACTAAGCAGACTTTGACGCTGGCTTTCACCATAGACTGACACAATTTTCCTTAACAAAAGACATAGTTATTGTTTTATTTTGTCTTGTTTTTCTACTGAAAAAAAATATTTAATGATGTGAAGGCTTTATTATAGCCTACCAAARCTATTCCCTTGGAGACACATGTGTTATGTGTCCCGGCATCAGGATATGCTTGGGAACCGGTATCCACAGTTAAAAGCATGTTCAGAAAACATTGGGGAACTGTGCAGAACACAGAAAAGGGAGCTGCCTTCTGCCTCTCCAAAGCTGTCTGTGAAAGATATTTTTCCCAGGAGTGATTTCAGGTTTTATTTTAGAGGGAGCTATTTGGTTCACTTCAAAAGGAAGATTAAACTAATATTTATGACATGCAACTGGGGGACCAAATCTGACAATGAGAGGAGGAGTGTGAATTATTTGACAGTCCAGATGTATCCATTAAGAATTATATTTTAAGATCATTTGGAAAGCTGGTCTTTGACTCATATRATATGAATCTCTTAATTTCAAATAACGCTCTACCTTCAATCAAAATATTGTGTGGTGCTATGGCAAATGGATAAAATTTTAGATTTCCTCAGATAATAAATGATCCGTTTTATGGGAGTTCTTGAAGAACTGGCTAGAGCATGATTTTGACTGCTCTCTGTTCTAAACAGTTTTATATCAGAAACATACTAAAAATAAAGACAGTCTCTTGCAATATTTATTTGGTGTGGAAGCATTTATCAGAGGGTTGTTTTACTACAGCAAATAGGAAAAAAGGCGAGTTTACAATTCTGAATAGGAAGGAACTGGCCATGTAGCAGTTTCTCCATTTAATGGTGACCCTTATTAAGAAAAAGTTTGACCTCTATTTCTTTAAAGAAATATGTCATTATTTCTATGAGTGCAAGTTTAATTTAAACAGACAACCTCTCTTCTCATTTGCACAACATCCTTTGGTAAATGCAACAATCATTTATGTGGAAAAATATCCTGAATCAGAGCCTTAGGAAACATCTAAGGAACTCTTTGCAGGAGACAATTATTTGATGGAAGATATAGATAATGGAGTTTCGTATGTCTAGAGAGTTAAAAGCAAACAATAATGTTTCCATTTAAAATCATCTCTTCATTTTTCATTTTATTGGTGCAATGGGCAACCATATACATTAGAAAATGTTGGGATTTTTTTAGTCTTATTCTGGACAAAACTATGTGTGAAGAAAATCCTAAAGTATTTTATCTTGAAGAAAAATCTGATAGTTACTATTTGAACTGTATCTGGATCATGCTGGGGGAAAAAAAATAAAGTAAAATAATAAAAAAAAGTAGTTTAGAGCAAAAGTTTTATTCGTGACTTGAAATGTAATGCAGCAAAACCAGGGGAAACTCTCCTTCTATAAGAATTTAATGTGACAAAATTATTGCTCTAGATGCTTCTGCTTGAACTACAGATAAAGGCAGGAACATTATATACAAAGTCCTACATCAAATCATATAATCTCAGCCTCATGACAGGCACAGAAGTGTGTCACTACAGTAATTCACTCTTCTTTAAAGGAAAGAATGCTACTAAAATGTGTGCACTTTAAATTTTTGTAGACAACAACAGTTGTCTCTTACTTATCCCAATGACACTAGGAGTATGGATTTCACAGTCACCAATATCTTCATTACCAAGGTGCAGAGGCATGTAAAGAGTCCACTGACCCTCATTAATCTAGATGACAATATTAGATGTATTGCAGTAAATAAACACAGGCAATTAAGAATGAATAAACATCTGTAAGACATAATTTCTTTAAGTTTTATAGGGCAAGTTTTTGATTTTTGCTAAGGATAAAAAAAAAAAAGATTAAAAATATATAGATTGAAAAATGCAAAACCCTTCCACAGTTACTATTTAAGATGTGTTGTAACTTACAAGAGCTATTATCTGTGTTTCTTTTGCACTGTCCTCAGAATGGGTAATAGTGCAAAACTTTCAAAATTGTTTTAGAAATCTATAAAGAAATATTAAAAATATGTTCTTCCATTCAAGTCTGGAGTATAATAAAAATGCAGCAAAAGATTTTCTCCTCAACAGAGTTTTCTACCTTGGATAGCAAGGTGTCATGTGAGTAGAGTCACCATGTCGAACTGTCACAGCTCTTTGGCAAAATGCAAATGAGTCTCAAATTTTATAATAAGTTCTTAGTTTTGATTTACAGACAAAATACTTGCCTCTCTCTTTAAAAAGGCAGACCCTCAAAATGTCATTTTCTCTTGCCTATAAAACCTTTATGAAACAGAAGCTGAGTGTCTCATTGTGACTGCTGGAATGAACACAGCTTTAGACTATGATTCATACTAGCATGAAGGGGAAAAGCAAGGTTTTAAATTCTCTTCTCATGTGCTCTTTTTAAAACTCATCTTTAATTTTGCCTCAAACATCAATTGGCCTTCTTAAATTCCAGATTAAGTGATCATGAATGCATGTGTTTTTTTCTGAGAAAATCTTCTAGAACATCCCAGAAAGCTATATGCCATCCTTTAATTATGATTCATCTCACACTTGTTTGTATCTTTTATAATCATAGAATCACAGAATGGCTAAGGTTGGAAGGGACCTCTAGAGATCATCTAGTCCTATTCCCCTGCTCAAGAAGGGACACCCAGAGCACGGGGCACAGGGTGGCATCCAGGTGTGTTTTGAAGGCCTCCAAAGAAGGAGACTCCACAACCTCCTTGGGCAGCCTGTTCCAGGGCTCTGTCACCATCACAGTGAAGAACTTCCTCCTCACATGGAGATGGAACTTCCTGTGTTGCAGCTTACAGCCATTGCCCCTTGTCCTGTCAYTGGCCACCACTGAGAAGAGTTTGACCCCTTCCTCCTTACATTCATCCTTCAGGTATTTATACGTATTGATCAGATTCCCCTCTCAACCTTCTCTCCTCCAAGCTAAACAGGCCCAACGCACTCAGTCTTTTTTCATACAAAAGATGCTCCAGTCCCTTAATCACCTTTGTTGCTCTCCACTGGACCCTCTCTAGAAGCTCCATGTCCCTCCTATACTGGGGAGCCCAGAACTGCACCCAGTACTTCAGGTGCAGCCTCACCAGAGCTGAGGAGAGGGGCAGGATCCCCTCCCTTGACCTGCTGGCAACACTTCTCCTGATGCAGGCCACGATCCCACTGGCCTTCTTGGGCTCCAGGGCACACTGCTGGTTCATGGTTAGTCTATGGTATGTGATTCAAGTTGGCCTGGGAAGTTGTAACACTTGTGKTTTTTTTCTGGCTTTTAGTATTGACTTGATCACTGATCTTAGAGAGCCATGAAATAGGCTGCCCAAGGAGGTCGTGGAGTCTCCTTCTCTGGAGGTCTTCCAAACCCACCTGGATGTCACCCTGTGCCCCATGTTCTAGATGTCCCTGCTGGAGCGGGGAGGTTGGACTAGATGATCTCTAGAGGTCCCTTCCAACCTCAGGCATTCTGTGATTAACCAGATTAAATAGGACTCAAAAATAAAAAACACTTTTATTTAAATGAATGTGACAATATTTAGCAAACATTTGAGTATTTTGCATTCTGCTACCTTTCATCCATGCAAAAGGAAAGATAATGTTTATATCTTCCTTTCCGCTCTCACAGATGTTGAAATATTTAATCAGTTTGAGGAAAGATATGTTTTAATTGCATTGCAGAGAATTGAACAGCCATGGTACATCACAGGAGATGAAATCTGAGAGCAGCATTTGGAGAGAAAATATGTGGTTGATAAACTAAGATAATTACACTCAAATACTAGTGAAATCACACAAAAAAAGGCTATGTTGTATCAAAGTTCCCATTTTCCACAATTTTTATTTGTTTTCAAACAAAATGATTTTATACTTTAAAAAGATAAAATGGTTAAATATTAAAATTTCTTTTAAAAGATACCACTCATTTTTTTTTTTTTCAGAAAATTTCAGAGTTATCAAGTGCTGTTACTTTTAGTATTCCAAAGCAAGGTGGATGTAAATATGAGATATGCATAAAATGGCTATTTTTTTGTTAGAGAAATTCCCCAGAGCTACTGGCATTCAGATAAATAATCTATCTTTTGTTTCCGAGGAATAAAAAGAAAGAAAAATGATAATAATTAAGAAATAAAATAAAATAAAATAAAATAAAATAAAATAAAATAAAATAAAATAAAATAAAATAAAATAAAATAAAATAAAATAAAATAATTTTTGAAAAGCAAAAAAGAAAAGGAAAGAAACCAGAAGTCCTTGGGGACCAATTTGGAAGTGCTTCCTGAGATTTTTAAATGCAAACCTTTCCATGCTTGCATGTACATAACAATGATGCCTTAGGGAACTCAGCTGTTGGGACAAGTTTTTAGTCATCTATTTTGGATACTCATGGATGCATTCTCCAGTCTTCCTGCTTCTATCTTGTAAGATGTCAAATGTCAAGACAGGTCATGGGTGTCCTTGCAGATGTGACATTCCAGTCTTGATGTTTCAGGAGAACAATAGAATGAAATATTTGGAACAGATGACAGGAAATATTAAATTTATTCTCTACAATACAATTAAAATCCCATATTTCTTCAAACTGAATAACACCATTGTTTATGATATATATGCTGATCTTGTTAACTATGCATAAAGTAGAGCTAGACTCCTGAGGAAAATTACCCAGGACTTTCTAATGAAAAGATTAATGAAACGTGTTTAAATAAAGGAAAGATGTGGGAAAATGGGTAACTAAGTAAAGATTTTGTAGATGATGAAACAATGCAGATAAAAACAGTAAAAATATCACATAGTTCAGATACTGGAACATATATCACTGCACAAAGATGTTAATGAATTGTTCTTAAGGAAACTATGAAAGCCATCTAATGGTATCAAAATTCAAGGCTGTAAATTACATTGCCTTTTCAGTGGCAAGCTATCATAGAAAGGAGGAAAATTGCTGAAAAGAAATACTCTTGCATTATGAATGCTTACATTAAGATATTACGGAATCTCACTTAAAATAAATCTTTCCTCATGTTGTTTGAATTATTATAGCACTTTGCCTCTTTGTAGATAATTCATATAAAACCATTGGGCATGCCTCTGAAATTAAATAAATAATTATTTTTTGAAATCTTCCAGGTGTGTTTTGTCCTAAATATCATTGTACTTTTTTTTTCAGCAATATAAGTAAATTGACTTTTCAGCATTTATTTATTTATTTATTTGTCTCTATTATTTTTATGAGTAGTAAGCCTGGGATCAAACCAAGGAAAGTGTTGTGGGGTTTTTTTCAAATAATTAATTAAAAAAAATAATAAAAAAGCCCAAAATCAACAATGGTATTCTGAACACTTTCAGATATATTTACTCTTGCTTTTCTTAAAACGGAAGCAGAGAATTCTCCAGTAGTAAATGTACCAAGTCACTAAYAGGCCAAAGCACTGACAGCCCAAGCACTCAGCTTCATATGTATCTCCATTGAACTGCCTGCGATTATTTACATTGAAGATATTTTCTAAATCTGAGAATCAGTGCAAGAATTTTTGTAATTTTCTGACATTTTCTCCTATAATCCTTATATAAAACCTCTAATATAGGAACTCCCCCCCTTTTATGTTTTCTGTATAACCCTTGTATAAAACCTCTTACATAGGACCTCCTCCCTTTTCCAATATTGGCATCTCGTAACTCTTACAAGAGAGAAAGACCTGAATTACACAGTATTCAAGATCTGGACAGTTAATAGATCAACAGAATGAAGAGTGACATACTGATGTTTATTCACTATTCCTGTTCTAATAATTTTTAAGATTTAATTTCCTTTTTTAGACTGTGTTGAGAACTGAGCTATTATTTTCTTGGGATAAGCTATCATAATCACAGTATAGTGACTGGTAACCATTTAGAGATTTGCTCTCAGAATATTTTTGAGACCTAATTCATATATTTTACCATTCATAATGCTTATTCTGAGGGCACCTCTGATTTGGAAGCACTAAATACTTGAAATATGGAAAAGTGAAATGAAATATGAAAATTCAGACTGTGGATGCCATGAAATATATAGAGGGAGAAAGAGACATTTTAWAATAATTTATGATTTAAATAAAGCAAAACTTTATACAGAAATTTTTCAGTAGAAGGGAGTTTCATGAGACAGCATCTCTGCAAGGTGCTCAAATTATTTCTAACTTTTTTTAAATTAGAGAAACCATGAAGAAAACCTACTAGAATCCTTGATATGTTGTTAATGCATCCAGAATTGAAAGCCTTGAAGAGTGGAACATTTTAGATATGATGGCTTCTCCTTATGAATGAAGTCTTACTGCCAAGGAAGGCTGCTTTTGAAAGGTTTTGAGACTCTTTGATCCCAATTGTTGAGCTCTGCCTCTAAGTAGGGCTCAGCTTTTGGATCCACAGCAGAGTCCAGCTGCATTGAGAATTTCAGCTAAGCCTGGGTTTTCAGATTTGCAAGGTTTCTTCAAAATGTTGAAATGGACAGTCAATTTTGTAAGGCTAATAGCATCAGTGAACCTGACAGGAATGTTAAATTCTCTCTAGCAGCTGCTGGAGATCAATGGTGTCGGACTATAGAAGCCCCACTGGGCAGATTTTCCTTTGCCCAAAGATTCTAAGATACCATGATTACTGCGCCAACTCACTCCCCAGCTCTTGATCTCCTTAAGAATGTGATTTTCACTTAGCAGCTGCAGGTCCTAGTGCATTTATTTTACTTGACAGGAGGAGAGGGTAATTGGGAAAAATGACTTTTTTTTTTTCTTAGTAATTCCTATTCATGGAAAATTTAATAAATTTGGTTTCTGCATGATTTGGTTGAAAACCAAATACAGAAATATCATTATGTATGTTTTATTGCACAAAATAGAGAATCTGAATTTTGGCCAGTTGCTGTGCCAGCTTTTCCCATCTGCCCAGATAAAAGCATGTGGCAAAAGTAAGGACAAAAGTAAGAGAGTGAGAGTGACTAGTATTTTGGGTAAGTTGGATTAAAAAAAAAAAAAAAAAAAGGTTTAAAACAGACTTTGAAGCAGATTATTTCTGTATTCTTGTCATTAAAAATAAAAGATCCCTGATTGAAAAGCTGTCTCCAGAACAATGGCAAGAAACCAATATAGTTGTTTGAGAGAACCATCTGGTCTTCCCATGGCTCCAACAGTTAGACCCTGTTAACCCTGATCTGGGTTCTGTTTTTTTTTATTTAACTTTCTGATGCCAGTGGAAAGTGCTTACACATGCAGTATAAAGCCATTTTATATAAATCTGTACTAATACTCTTAAAACCACACAGTACTCAGAATCCAGGATTAAAGCTTTAAAACAGATGAAATATATATTGGGATTCCCAACAAGTTTTCTTTCTTTTTATAATGCAAATGTGTTAATGCTCTGACCTCAAAACTGAAAGACCAAAGCCCAGATAGCTAACAAGGATCTGGCAAAGCTTTGTTCTTCTAGCACAAACATTGAGAAAAACAGGATTGTCCTCCTCCTAAATAATAACAGAGAGACATATCAAAGACTTATGCCTCAGTAACAGTATTTTGCTTCCATTTTAATCACAAGTTGAGATGAGTATGGTGATACTTTCAGTTTTCTGATTGATAAAAATATACTTCATTCCATAAAGTAAAGTATTTTTGAAATTTATAGCTTCTTGAAAGAAAATATATTAATAATTTAATGCAAAATCCTGAAAAAAATGCTGAGGCATTTTTTGGCCTGTAAGCAGTTTATAATAAATAAATAATAAATAGTATCAATAATAAATAGTTAAACACTATCTTCTATTTTTGTGCTTTTTAAATGTGCATCTCACCATGTTTCACAAACATATAGCTGTAACCATTTACTTCAACGAGGAAGTAATCCAAGAAAAGAAACATCGTGTGACAAACTCAAAACCAGCAGCAGAGCCTACTACTCCCAGTTGTCTCCTCCCATAGGACTACTTATTACTAGTTCGATATTCATTCCAACAAGTCCAACAGTTGATTATATGCCAGAATGTCCAGATGCTTAGAAACAGACGGTCTTCAAATACAGAACATCAGCTAACTGTTTTGTTACGATTTTGTCTTTTTTTWGTTGTCGTTGTTATTTGTAAACACCATAGTTGTGAATCCTTTCTTTTCTACAGTTTTATGTCTGATACTATATATGTTGTGGGGAAATAATTATGATTGTCTTTCTTGGTCTATGCACACATCCTCTTCTCGTTGCAGTTAATGGGTCAAACTCTACCTGAAGGCTGGTAAAAAATGGATTCTTGCATGGATCTGTCCTCAGATCTCTTGTGTTTAGCAACTTTACCGGTGACTTGAAGGTTATAACAGCATGCATTCTCATCAGCTTTGCAGGTGATACCAAACTGGGCAGTACAATTCWGTACATTTATGAGCAGGACTGCTCTGCAGGACTGCTTTGCAGAGGGACTTGCAGAGGTATACTCCGAGCATCTTTGCTCTTCTGCCCAACACAACAATTTTACAATAAGGTTATGACAAGTACCTCATCAGAAAGACTAACAGTTTATTTTGTCCAGTATCCTGTCTCTAACAGGACTTAATGGTGGGTACCCAAGGAGAAGCCTGAGAGCATGGCAAGGGTAGTAATAATATGACAGTGTTAAGCAGGAATTCTTGATCACAAAAGAAAATCCTTTGTTCTGGAACTCAATTTTTCAGTACCACACTCTTCTAATTTAGCCCATGCCCGAAATCTTTTCCCCATTCTTCTGCAGGACCAAATCATTCAGAAAGAACCCACGTTAAAAGTAKGACATAGTGTAAGGGCAGAACAATTCTATTCTTTCCCTACACATTCTCCAGAAGCTATCTGCAGAGACAAGATACTGGACTAAATGCACATTCAGTCTGATTTGTTATAGTCATCCATATGTAAAGAGTTCAGCTTTTAAGGTAGCAATCATTATTTCATATTTGTACAAAGTTTATATTGTCAGTGTTACCAAAGTAGTCAAAAGTTAAGACAGTGTCTAAAAATTATCAGAATATGCACTTCTCTCCTATAAGGGAAAAAAAAAAAAAAAAAGAAAAAAACAGATTGTCTTAAACCCATAATGGGATAAAAAGTTTATGTAGGTTAAATGTAAAAAAAAAAGGAAATAATAAATTAATACCAATAAATTTTGATAGTCAGGCTTTGCCATTCAGCCAGATGCACATCTATAAAGATCTGGCCAATTTTTTCTTGTAATATTGCCAGGGAAGGGGAAAAAAATGCATTACCAGAATTTAACATGCTGTATGATTTTGAGAATAACCCTTCAAGCTGTCAGTCTTGTTGCCAAAACTACTGTGCAACAGTATTAAGCAACAGGAGCATGGACTAATTTCAAGCCCAGGTGCTGAGCAATTTCAAATGCATGAGCTCCTTGTTGTGAAACAATCATTCCCTCAGGCTTTGTGTCCTCATCACTCCATGAATTGTGCTCTTGGTGAACGTGCATCTACTTGCCTTGTCCATAGTGTTCACACGCAAATTTCGGAAAAGACAGAACATTTCTATCATCTCCTTTACTTATAGGAATGTTATCCTTATTAAAAAATAGAGTACCATATTTCAGAGCTGACTCGAAGAGATCAGCATATATGGCAGTGTAGTAAAACATCAAAGATAGGCAACTGTGCATCAGCAGTCTCTGATGCACAAACAGCCATCATATACAAAAATAAAGTGAGAACACTGACAGTCAGATAGTGCAAGTTCTTAAGAATTTGTAATGACTGAGGACTCATGCAATTAGGGTTTACCATCATCCCAAAAATTTGATTATTGTATTTTATGCATATTTTGTGGGGATAAACTAATTCTCATATAGAGTTAAGGACCTGTAGCATGCCTAATATTTCTCAGTAAAGCTCAGATTTTATAAGCAGGTGATTCACCTTATTCAATTCTTTTTCTCTAAATGTTACTTCTCCAAGTCAAAGTTGAATCTCTTTATACCACTGAAGGAAAGTAGACATCTCAGATGAGATAAATCAGCTTGCAAGGATGCCTTTCTTATTTACTATATTTCTTATTTCTTATTTACTATAAGGTCAAAATAAAATGATAAGCTCAAATTTGGACACTTTACTCATGATAAAATATTCAGAAGTATTTATTTGTCAATTTATTGACTTAATCAGGTTCTTGATCCAATTGGATCAAGAAGGATCAGGTTCTTGATCCTTTTCTAACCAGTGGGATATATCTAGCACAGTACAAATTGGGACAGAAGCAAGATGGGGCTGTGAAGATAAGGAATACTAAATTTAAGGCAATATTGACAGAAAAAAAAAAAAAAAACTTCCTCCCTTCCTCTACTCCTCTAACTTATATATATATATAAAAGAGATTAACCTTTTACATTACCTCACCTCAGTGAGATTGAGAAATTTTGCACCTATTTACTTCAGAATTATGATTACATTATCTACTCAAAGCATCTTTTTCTATTGTTATGTAAAAATTACCATGTAGTAGATAGCAAGAATGTTTGAACAAGCTCAGATAGAAGATCTGTGCCAGAGCCAGATAATCATCAAGTTGTGCTTGTACTGGGCGATACAGGGCTGTGTTACAACAAGCCCATCCACTAGGTCTGAGACAGTAGCCCAGATTACAGAAAAAGGATATGGACATAGAGAACAGTGAATTGGTATATCATATGTGCTATTACCACAGTCTAAATATATAAACCAGGAGATTTTAAAAGGGAGAGGCAATATTTTTATTAGACAAATTGATACAACTAGTAGAAAAATGGCCAGCTTTTGGAGACTGTAAGCACTCTGCATGATAAGTTATCTGTTTTCCAACTGTATAAATTTAGAAAAGCTATAAAAAAACAGAAAGCAGGTTATATAATGGAAAATGTACTAAAAACTTAACTATGCAACCCTATCTATTATTTACAATAACACATTTCTACGTATATCCCATATATA
This sequence comes from Nothoprocta perdicaria, assembly GCF_003342845.1. Taxonomy (NCBI): domain Eukaryota; kingdom Metazoa; phylum Chordata; class Aves; order Tinamiformes; family Tinamidae; genus Nothoprocta; species Nothoprocta perdicaria. The sequence goes on along the minus strand of NW_020455473.1, from coordinate 689,851 downwards.
TTCATTATTCGTAGCTATGTTAGGATACTTTCAGAGGAAAAAAAGAATATTAGTATTGTTAAAACTTGTCTTCTAATCTTTAAGCATTATTTTATGACTTAAATTAAAAATACAGAACATTTCTAATTAACAATGCTGATCTAGCTCAAGGAGGGAAAACTGTGAAGACCAACAGAATAATGCCATGGCATAAACTAGCCACCAAACGATGACAAACCACAGAAGAATGAAAGCCTCAACCTATTACTTTTTGGTAATTCATCAAGTGAGTAATGTTTTGAGTTCATTATAATATTGACAGCCAACTGTTTGAGTCCTTTGATATCTTGCAGCTGATGGGATAACTTTAAAAATATTAACTCATGTTTCAAGATACAGGCATATGATTAGTTTTAGCAAAGAGGAACAGAGAAGGCTAACATTACTGCAAAGATACTCTACAACACAACTTATTCTGAAATTAACTTTACAGAAAATTTATGAATTGTCATTATAGCGGAACAGATTTTTAATTTGTCTATAAGTAGTCTTAATGGGGCAAGTGTAAGTAGGTGAGATAAATTATTTCTCTAAGACCATATTTGATCGAGAAAGTATATGAACACCATTTTGTTATATCTGAGTGTGTTTGTTTGCTTTGATATTAAAGATAAACTTTCAGATATTTTGATCCTAAAAGGAAGGAAAAACATGTATTTTCATGTTGTTGATTAGAAATTCTGAAATTTCAAACAAGAAAAACTCTGTGTCTGTGCACATCAGTACTTTTAGGTAAAATCGTAGTATATAGTCTGTAACCTCGTCCTTACTGAAAATTGTTTCCTTGTTCTAAGTAACTTCTCGCACAGGCTCTTTCTCAAACAGGCTCTTTTCTGTATTGCTCTTTAAAAATATCTTCAAAGGACTTTTTTCTTTGATTAGACACAAGAATTTAAGGTGAGTTTACTTTCTAAATATTTTAAGAAGCCTAGTTGTGGGTGTATATATATATATACATATATATATATATACATATATATATATTTAGAACAGAGATATCAATGTGCAAGATAAAGACAGTTTTGTGCTTCACCAATTCTTCTATTTTGAAGTCCAGATGGAAAGTCGCTCATCTCATTATGTATATTCTCAAGGTGTGATAGATTCCAGAAGCACTGTGAAACTAAAATCAATGCTATTGTTTCATATGAGTAATATTGGACACAGACACTGACTTTTCAAAGCTATTATCTATATTTTTAATATATTAGGTATATTCCTTGCTGAAATCAGTAATTATGTTTGTTTTGGAATTAAGAAGATATATTAGCTTCTGTGTTAGCTATCATTTTTTTGTTGTACTTCAGTGTAAGTAAGTGAGCTACACCACCCAGAAAAGAAAATTCTGAAAGAGAAGTCATATGTGAATTGTGCAGAAGCAACATATTGACACAGAGAAGGGTTTTATCTTCTTCTTTCCAGTGTATCAGTTCTTCAAAACTCCTATCTCATATTAAGGATGCTTAGCTCTGTAAGACTAAATATTGATAACAGAAAGTGGTTTATTTTTGATGATAAAGAATGAGCTCCTGATTGGACAGTTAATCCAGTCAGGTCCACACAATAGATCTAATAATGATGGGGAAAAAAAAAAGCCTGTGGAAAAGAAAATCTTTTTTTTTATTATTATTTTCTTCAAATGATTTCATAAGTCTGCAATCTGAAAGCATTTCTGTCTGTTAGGTCCATTCTACTGCAGGCAGAATATCCCTTATCCCTGGAAGAAGCAAACCATTAAGTAAAATGTATATAAAAAAACTGCATTTTGTACTATATTCACTGCCTACTCATAAGAAAAACTGATCAAACACAAATTTTCCAATAACATCAGAAGAGTTAGAAGGGAATTGTGAAAGGAATTGTCATGACTGCAGCTTGAAGCATTCCAAATACAAATGTAAACTATTAATCATCATAGAAAAGAAGACATAAAAAGCAGGTTGTTAGTGAAAGTCTATGGTAAATACTTTCAGTCTTAATGTTCCTTCCAGGCAGTACAGTAGAAACTATAAAACACCAAACATTATATGACAAAAAACATCTTTCACTATAAAAGCCAAGTTCTAATCTTGATAGTGTAAAACTGGAGGAAGAAGAGTTTAAGTTTTGTGAATAAATATAAAAATCATCCTTTCAATACTGATAGAGAAAAATATGTTCTCAGTGCTTCCAGATACTACTCTGTTTCATGATTAACTTCATTTAGATTTGTAAGTGCTAATTAGCTCTGAAATCAGAACACATGTATTTTAATTTTGTCACGTCAAGGTAGAGGCATATAAAATCATTGTGGATTATTTTTTTATCTGTAAAATATGGGCTATAATTCCTTTTTACCTCACAGGAGGCTTTGTCCCAGCTAAATCATTATTGTTTTTAATAATGCCTATAATGTCTGTAATGCCTTCTTTTATGGCATGCTATGGTGTGATATGCTATTCTCAAGCTACATAGTGAGCATTATTATATAACTGAGTCATCCTTTCAATAAAAGTGCCATTTCTCCTTTTTATTCATTTCATTGTTGTTGTTCTACTGGCATTTTCACTACCATTAAGATATCCTTCTATAATAGGCACTATTTTCTTTGTTATTTGTCTGTATGATTGACTGGATAGTTACAGAAACAATAAAAAAAAAGAATAAAACATTAAGAATGAGTAATTATAACAGCATATGATATTAGTGCCAATGAGAGCTACACATAGATGTTGAATGAGGAATTTTGGCAGGAAATTAGAAGCCATTAAACTCTATATTTAAATTATATTTAGGAAGTACTCATAGTTATCTAATATGTCGTTGTTTCAAATAGGCATGATCCATGTGTTTTTGACCCTCTAATATTTTAAAACTTCTATAGAGATCTTTGTGTCATCACTTTTTTATGTTCAGTACCTTAATAGCTCCAAAAGCCACAGGCAATTCTAATCTTGTCCATCTATCCTCCTAGAACAGTTTAGCCTCTTAAGTCTTATAAATTTAGCAATGCAGGCATCAGACTTAGTTACACTTGTATGCCACAGATTTCATTTATGTCAATGTCTGTAAACTGTATGCGAATCAGACTTTGTCTTTACATTGAGTGCAGATTATTTCCTAGAAATAAAATTGCATAGGTTTGACACTATCCAATCTAATAGTATAGAGTATTGGCTTTGGAAGACCTTGAAAGATTCAGACCTTGATTAATCCCTTTGCTTTCAGAGATAACCATTAAAAATATCAATGTCAATCAGTTTAGTCTTGATGTCATGTAATTTGAAGCTGAGAAAGAGCAAAAGAAAGCAAGGAGAGAGCATCTACATTTCTGTATTACTTAATGTTCCTGTCACTGCATAATTCATTTTTAAGCATCTAAAAAATATCATATTACTATGCAATTCTTTATGCTGTATCAAAAATGCGGGTCTGTGCATGTTCACACATGCATGTAACTGAATAGGACACTTTCCTGATGCTTTGAAACTCATTGCTTTGAAATGGTGTCATTTAGATTTGAATACAAAAGCAATTTAATGTAAAAGTAAATAAAATGAGTATAACTAGCAAATAGTTCTGTCTCAGAAGAAACTGACATTCCCATACCATTTTTTTCCAGAAATTTTAAGACGCTAAAATAACTGCAGATCACTCCCCATGAATATTATTCTGTAGTCCTTCCCTGAAAGAACGAAAAGATGCTTTCATGGTCATCATAAGTTAATGACAAGAGCACACGTCTTAGACTGTTGACACAGTTCTCCCCTAGAGACTGATTAGATGCTCAAACTGGTTCATCTCTTCTCCTCTCAATTGATACTCTTATCCATTTTAGGATTGATAGGGAAATATCAAGTTTCTAGCCAGGAAAGATTCTGATCTTTCTTCCTCATCATATTTCCTTGTTTTGTAAGTTCTGAGTAAAAAATGGGAGTTCTTATCAGAGATATCTCTCTCTCACATATCCCTGTTAGTTATTGCCACAGGGAGAACCAATGACCACTCATATTACTAATAATAATGACAGTTCATATATAAGGTGCAGAATATTTCGGTTGTGTTTTAGGTGTAGATGTAGGTATCTTTACCTTAGATAAAAGTAAGGACAGAAAACAGAGCTATACTCATAGGGAAATTTTAAAATTTCTAAGTTTATTTTCATTTCACATTGGTACRGAATTTAGACTTTGAAACAATGTAGCAAGAAGACATCTATTCTCTGAGAAAGACTTGTGAATCAGAGAGACTTTTCACTGTGTTTAGATGCTGGCATAAGATACAGAAGGGATGACTTTAAATTGCTGTATCAGTATATATATCACTATGTATTCAGTGTTTCTTTTCCATCCCAGACAAATGGTCAAATCTCTGGACTGTAGAAGCCAGTCTTTCAATACATTCTTTACAGTACGTTCCTCAACTTCACTGGTGAAATTATATGTTCATTGTCTAAGAGATTCATATTCATTCCATGTTTTCATTAATTTATAAAGAAAGTAAGAAGTTATTTTTTCAATTCAACTGCCTAAATAATGATTAGTCAGATCTGAACTTCCCTCCGCTGTCGCTATTTTTCATGTGAAAAGCCATCTTAATGAATTTGTAACTAAACTGGCAATTCGCACTTGTCTCTTTCCTCCCTCAGTGAGTACCTATGTGTAACTTACAGGCAAATCACAGAACCACAGAAGACTGGGCATTATAGTTGTCATCAGTCATCCAGTGTCTATTTCTCCCTTCATCATATTCAGATACCAGAGTTTCAATCCATTCATATCTCATGAAATGGAGCACAATCTAGGTGAAAGCAAGCTAGATATGATTTGGTAACAAAATAGAGTGATACTTGTTGAGGAGAGGAACTCCTTGCTGAAAACGTTTTAGCCTACATATGTCTCTTAAGATGTATATTCACTTTTAGCTCAGTGGCTTCAGAGGTCTCATTGATAATTCTGACAGTCTTAGCTTTTCCGAAGAGAGGTAAGGTTCATAAAGTTTCTTATCATTTTAAGACACCAAGAAGTTTTAGCTACTCCTCCTCAGGCTACATTTCCAAACTTCACTGTGAACAGCTATGAATTTCCACAGTGCAAAGAACAGACATGTTCAAATAATACTCAGGCATAAACCACTCTGCTGTCTCCCTATCATTTTCTACAAGCAGATCAACTACTTCAGGCTATCTTTAGAGCCTCAAGTAAGGTATGGTCATAATAGACCTGTGCAATAAGCCTGGAAAGTGACTAAAAACATTTTTAGATAGGACAAGATAAAAACCAGGAAGTCTTTTGTACTAATTTATATTACAATTTGTACAGTGGACTATGGGCATGCTCAAATTTGCTAGTGGTAGATATTCAGCGCTACCTTATATAATATGAAAGATGCTTTTCAATGTCTTAAACTAATTCCATATAATTCCATGTAATTTAGAGTAGTTGAAATACTAAAATTTCAGTGTCTGTACGTTCCACATAAGAACTGGGATATATTTCCTGTGACTTAATCAATTAATTGTTAGGGAACTAGTCTAAATCCTTCAGTGGTTGGCTCGTCCCGCTCATTTTCAGTGCCTGGTTTGTGAACATTCCTCCAGATTGCACTTTGGAGATACTTATCTATTTCGGTTTTATAGAAAGAATATTTAAACAGTAGTCTCTAAYTAAAGGCATGGCTTTCAGATCAGAATATGAGACAACTGTAACTCATTCTCATAAAATGATCAGTCAATGGGAGCAGTATCATTTTTTTTCTTTTTGTTTTTCCTGAATTTTGAAATTAGGAAAAGAGAAAGCTGACACACAAAAAATTGTTTCAAATGGTTCTTGAAGTTTATGAATAGTCAAACTTTAAGTGAAAATTTGAATATCATATTTGTCCCTTGTGTATACTAGTAATTTTGATGCTTATAAATAAAATGGACAGTGCAATGCAGAAAATTCTTTATCTCCAAAAACTTCATAAAGATTTTTATTATGTATTGTATTACCCTATGTACTTGGATGAGTGCTTTAAAGTTTCCCTCAGTAGGCATTGATAGAGCAGACCATAGCAGCACTAAAAAAACATTATAGTCTATTATGTCAATGGTCTGTGCATGAAGAAATTCCTTAGTATTTATTGGCATAATATACCATGATTACTCTAGAACATATGATTATGATTTTGATAGAGGAATCATAATGGTTATATTAAAATCTCATGGAAGTTAAATAGCAGTGTCCCATGCACTTCAGCCAAAATCATAATAGCTCTGAAGGGTCTCCCATGATCACTATGGATGAAATGGAGAATGACTGTAACTGTAAACAGATTATGTCCTTTCAGTATCAACTTTTCTTTGTTCTCACCTACATTTTCCCATTAATGTTAAAAATAATTAAAATAATCTTCTTAAAATATGCAATACGCTCTCACTTAAAACTCCAAAAGTCATGAGAATAAAATATGCAGCTTTTCTCTCCATATTTAACTAACTTCATTACACCTTGAATAATTTCAGGGGTCTGAAAAGACTGTGATCTTATTGACCATGTGTGCCATAATCCCCCTTAAAAACAAAAGCTGTGTAAAAATAATCCAACAAAAGCCAAGAACTATGTAGTTAAGGCTTCTTATTCCATCCCTAATGCAATCCACATGTCTAGGGATTGTATTTAATGTTCTTTGGTTTTGGGCAGATTGTCTAGCAAAGCACCAAGCTGCTTCAAGACCAGACACCATTGTGCTGTTTCTTTTTTCCTCCTCTTTCATGGGGAGATGGAGGAGTGTGAAGACAATTTTCACAGAAGTATTGTTAATTAGAAAAGCATAAACTCACCATAGTTTGCCAACACAACTGCTTCAATACAATCTGTTTCTAAAAGAATAGCTGAACATTGGCTCAAAGTTCACGTTCTCCAGAAATGCCTCTCACGGATCTCCTAAAAAACCTCAAAGTTCCCAGATATCTAGTCATCTTTGCATTTCTGCTGAGGCAAAAGTCAACATACATTGAGAGACATTTGTACAAACTTCTCTTTCAGAGCCTTTAATGGTTTTCTAATGTAAAATTTATCATTTTTTAAAAAATAAATGATCATTTTAACCTTCATTTTCCACTTTCTTTTTTTTTTCCTGATCATGTGTAAACTGATCACAAATTATTAGCAAGCAACTATGGAAGTAGATTTCATACACTTTGCAGAGATGTAAATGACATTAACTACCAAAAAGCAGAGAAAATTTGAATGTCCACTGTGAAACATCCTTTTGTTTTGAGGGGAAAAAAAAAGAAAAAAGTTTTCCATGGAAAATATAGGTTACAATATTTCTTATTAAATTTTATGTGMGTAAAAGGAAAATGATAATTAGTGCTTTATTGATTTTTTTTTCTCCATTCTCCATTAAGGAATCAGTCACGGCTTTGACTAAATTACTGGTGTTTACTCCAACATTATATCTTTTTTTCATGAGCTACTTCTCCATACTTGGGTAGTTTTGGCCTTTCAGGTAAGTGATTCATTTTCATAAATTTGAGTTCTCTGACTATATTTGCACATTGACAGAAAACTATGGTACTTGTCCTTTATGCCTGAGTCTTCATTAAAAGTTGATATAAAAAATGATACCAGTAGAAGACCTTGCTATGGTTATGGTTTGTACAAAATACTCTGCAGAAGTCATTGTAACATTCATGTTATTCAAGTTAATTCTGGGAATAATTTAGTCTCCAAATTGATACAACAGCTGGCATTCACATTTGATATAGAAAAAGTCTTTGCATGGYAACTTTTGCAGAAAGTCTGTTTTTTATTGACTGGAGAGCAGTGCCTTGTAAAGGTAGTTACATGGCTTTCAGATTTGAGGCTGACAATGCCCTATAGCCAGGATTTTAAATGAAATCTGGGTCTAATTTATGGTGGAGTATTGAAAAGAAGTTGTGGTGGAACAATACCATTCTGTGATGTGGTCCTTTTGCAAAATATATTTTTTTTCCAGAAAAAATATAAACTTAATTGAAGTTAGCTCTTCCAGTTGATAATAAGAAATCATTTGTTTTGTCATTATTCATAATTTAATAACAGAACTTCTAAAACAAAATGATTCTGAAATTTTTGATTTTTTTTTTCTGAACAAAATCCACATATATAAAATCATATTGGTAGGCAAAGTAGCAACTAGAGAGTTTGAGAAGGTTAAATGTAATTCAACAACTCAGATAAAAAGTGAACCATGCAAGCAAACTTTGCAGTCAATGGTGGCCTCCCTTGCATCTTCCTAATTATAGGTCCTAAATGGATGTTTCAAAGGCTGACAATAATCCTATATAACTCCTTTTGTAAAACATTAAATAGGATCAAAATATTATATTGAAGAATGAAAAAGATAAAAGTAGCAATTACATTTTAATCTCCCCAGTTACAGAGATTCTATTTGCTTATTTCCACATATAAACACTTACTGCCCACCACTACGCATTGTCCCAGTAAAAATAAATACAAAGTAAATGCAGTTGGCATATGAGCATGTCTTTAAAAGACTTAGGGCTTTCAGATCTTTCACAAAAGATCCAGGGGACAAAATGATTCTTCACTATTTATGACTCCTTAAAGAGTTCTTGAAGAAAATGTAACACAAATTTTATTGTATTTTTATGTAACGTACTGTGATCATAATAAGGGAACAAAATATTGATTTTCAATAGAGAGATTATTTAAAACACTTATTTTATGCTTTCTGKACCAGTATTAGCCATAAGCATGTAGAGCACATTTATTTAAAAAAAATGTAACCTTCTATGTCACCAAAGTAACTGCTGTCTTTGCAGGGACATAGTAATGCATTTTAACACCACTGCCCTGGCCCATATTAAAAGTGGTATACTTTTAATACCACTGCCCTGGTCCAAATACTTAAAAATATTCAAGACCTTAAAGTAAATTCTGACAATAATGTAGTTTAAACTGACTCATTTTTTTTCAGGTCATTAAGTAGATATGGTACCATACTGAGTTGTTCTGCCTAGTTGAAGACTGTCTTGTATCACAGTTTCAATTAATATTGTAATTTTCAAGATCATGATCTGTTGTGATGGATGCATTCCTAAGGAAAAATGGAACTGTGATCCATGAGAAGGTACTTCATGAGCAAAACAGATTGAACTGTCTTAATTATTGTTCTTCAGCTGTGGGACTCACTGCTGCAAGAATTATTCCCAAAACACAAATATCACTACCTTCAGAAATATCAGCGAATACTTCTGAAAAAGAAAAACACATCCTAGACATCAAGATGAAAAAGAAAATAATATAGAAAATAAATTCACAATTTCTAGGCTAGCTAAAGTATTTAAAATATTGATAATGAACATATATTCAATTAGATAGAACACTGACTTTAATTTATAATAGATCATTTTCAGAAAATTCTTATGTCTTCAGATAGATATGGGAGACCTGAATTCTTCCACTGTTGTGAATGTTATCAAATGCAGATTTATAGTGTATACTCACACCACGTTAACTCTGTCCTCTGGAGTTGTAAATTAACTCTAAACACTCTAACTGTATTTACAGCATTAAATATAGCAGAGTTAAATGTCAGAGGGATTCACTCAGAAGTTTTGGAAGAGTTGTGACTGAGCCCCTGAACAGATAAAAGATCTTTTGGCTGTCTTACCTATTCTTGTACAAAACCTTTATCCTTGGAATGACATACACTTCACTAAGAGGAGAGAAGGAAAGAGAAGTTGCATCTGTGGAAAAGAATAAYGATTTGGGGAGTGATGGATATGGTTATAAGCTTAGTGATGGGTGGGAGCACTGCTCATGTGGAATTGAATGGAGTGACTGTAAAAACATGCAGAAACTTGCAAATGCTATCAAATACTGTATTTTTCATTAGCATTATTGTTAGCCAATGTGTTCTGCACAAATACTGGTTGTCTAGCTCAGTACAATGAATGCAGCAGAATGTGCACTCACTTGTTTTGGGCATGCTGGAACACAGTTTGTAAAGAGTAGTTACAACTCTGCAAGCTTAAATAATTATTTAATCTGCAATGTTCTAATGCAGATTTAAAATGTTCTAAAATGCAATTTAGAACATCTGGAATGTTCTAAATGATTACAGGATACTACAGGAAAAAATTATCTCTAACTAAAAGAAAAATCAGTTTAATTGTCCTTCTAAAAATTGTCTCAGAACATAGAAGGGGGCTTGCTCTCTTGGCTCTAGTTATTTCTTCAGAAGGTCATAGATCTCCCATATATTCTCTCAAAAGGCACCTATTCCGGACAATTGCATCAGGAGTCTGAAGGTGGCATTTGATTCAAAGTTAARATGTCTGCTCAATGTGATTAATGAAGCCTGCTAGGTAGCCACAAAGGGTGGAATTCAGTTCTCCAAGTATGAGTAGATATTGCCATCTAAAAATGGAAATATGTCTGTTGGTTATACATCAGATCCACCAGCCTGTTTAGGATATTTTAGATATCCCAGAGCATCTCAGAAACTTTGACTATCTGTTTGGACTAGCAAGATCCACCCTAGATGTTCACCTACTGCATTGGCAGTTTACACACCTAATTCAGATATCTGCTTCTACACYTAGAGTGCAGCAAATTTTTATAGGGAACACTTTGTTTCATGTGGAATGGGAAACAAGGGGAGAYGTGTGAGGAGATGAAGTATTTGTTGGCACGAGAGAAATTACAGCACAATTGTATCTCAGAGCAAATCAAATGTGCCTTAGTTTTCTCCTAAATAAGAGGAGCACACTGACATATAAATTTTTTTCTTTTTCTTCCTCTCTCACTCATTCCCTCAAAAAACTTTAAAAAATATTTCTGTTTATCAAATGAAATACATATATTTCATATTTGTTATCATTTCAGAAGATAGAAAAGACAGTCCGGACATTCATCTTTAAAAACATAGAAGTCTCCAAACTGTATTTGAATCACTACATGGATCAGTCCTTCATTTCCACTGAGTAATATGTGTGAAATATAGCACTGCACAATGGATTTCCTCAGTCTTTCCAGTGCTTTTTTTTTTTATTCCTATTTCTATGGAGCAACAGGTTCTAATTAATACAGGTGAAGGTCATGAGTCATTAGTTCATGCAGTTTCAGTCAGGGGATAAACCTTTCAGCTACTTCAGTTTATGTGTGCACAATATAATTTGTGTAGTTCTGAAACATAAAGCTTATGGATACACTGAGAGTGTAATTCATTTGTATTTGTTTGATTTAAATAGAGTTTTCAATATTGGTTCCTATAAATTCTAAGACATGCCATGAAAAGAGTTCAATGACTGAGGTTCTCCAAGGGTTTAATCTGTATCTTTAAATGATTGAAAAAAAAAAATAAGTAGAATATGTCAGCCTTCTATCTTACAACTCCATTATTCAAACATCATCTAACTGAAAACATTAAAGCTGAAAATAAGCTTGCTCACTGGAATACACTACAGTGTGACCTGTCTGGTGTCATCATTGCCCAGGGTATTTATCTGGGTTATGACAAAGAGTCAAAGACAATATGTGGAAATTGGAATCACCAAAGTCTCCATTTGGAGCTAAGTGTAGACTCTGAAAAAGTTTGATATTCTTTCAGAGGCAGAAAAATATTTCAACAGATAGATTTTGGAATTATTTCCAATAAAAGCTACATAGGCTCTTACTTAAATTTATTAGAGCTACAGTTACCTTTAGATGGTCATGTTTTGAGATGTCCTTTGGTATTTTTAGAACACCTTCACAGGGCAAAAAAAAAAAATGACACAGCATCTAAAGGAGGCACTTGCTCTTATGAAGCATCAGCTGGAGCACATGAGATGTTCAAATACATACAAAATGACACTACTTGCCAAAGTAACTGAATTAGTGCTGTTACTACCTTACTAATACTAGCACATTTATTGAGAAAAAAAAAGTATTTGAAGGATATCTTTGAACAGGAGAGATTTAATCATGGGTCTTTCATATCACAATGTTCAACATTCTTCTTTTTATTCTCCTTCCCTTCCCTTCCTTTTTTCTTTCAATATGTCTATCAGAGCAGGCTTGACATGAAAGTTGCTTTAGGACTGAGGTATGAACTTCAGGCTGGAAGGACTCAGCAATGTCAGGAGTTGGCAGATGTTTTCCAACAGCCTTAAGAGAAACTGAAGCATGCAGTGAATGTTATCTCAAGAAAGCTAGGTGATAAGACATTTCAGCTGGCTTGCAATCACGGGTGAAGAGTGATGTTGTGGAATGAGATTTGAAGCTTTCCAGGTGACAGTCTCAGCCATAACTTAAAATGTTATTTAGGAGTTTTTGAAAGTTATACCTGACTACTGTTTGAGAACTCAAGGAAATACAACAGTTTAAGACTTAACTAAAGTAGTGCTATTCCATAAAGGTCCCTCTCCACAACAAACTGTGCTCCTTTCTTCAGTTAGGAAAGTGACTAAGAACTTCCTCCTCAAGAGCTTATTAAAACCATTATTAAATTTCAGGTAGATCTTTCAGAAGACTTCATTGAGTTTTGGAAGATTGAAAATGGGCTAGCTAAATGTGACCACACTACTTATCTTTTCCTAAACTATTCAAAGTTCAAAGAGGAACTTCAGAGGAAAACAGATTTCACTCAGCTTTTTCATTTCAGCCATTCAATTCTGCCTAGAGGAAAAACAAACAAACAAACAAACAAACAGAAAAGAAACACAAGATCTGCTTACTTGTTCTGCAGTATTACAGTGTTACACTATGGTTGACCTGGAATGGGTTGGGAAGAGTAAGTGCAATAGTGAAGACTTAACTTTTTACTTGAACCTAACAGTTCAGATACTGGTCCTCTATCCAGTCCCAGGGTTTTATGTAGCTTCAAATTCTTCACATGTTGCAGGTTGCAGTTTCTCTAATGAAGAACATTAATCCCCAATAAACAGTATTTTCTCCAAAATAGCATATAGTACAAAAAGCTACATAGCTGAAAAAAAAAAAAAAAAAAAAAAAAAAAAAAANAGACATTTGAGAGGCATGATTCTTAACAGTAACACACTGCAATACCCCTTGTGCCTTGCAATGACATTCAGACTGTCGTCATAAACATACAACTTCTCTGGTTTTCCAGGGATTTAATCATTTCCTTTCCAATCCAGGTAACCTTCAACTCAGTATAGTTAAGAGAAGTTCAAAACCAAAAAAAAAAAAAACCAAACAAAAAGAGAGAGAGAGAGAGAGAGAGGTGGGAAAGGGAAAAGAAATATGACTTGTTTTTGTTTCCTAACCAGCTCAAAAGGAATGCAGGAAGAGTAGGTTAGGTACCTTCTCCTTTTTCATCTCTTCTGACAGAGAGCTTTATAGGCGCGTACTGTCCCCCAAACCTTGTCAGTATCGCTGAGATATCAGAGGCAGAAGGTATGCAGTACTGTGTTGACAGCTCCACTTGGCTGGGGTTTTTTTTCTCCACATGTAATACCTGAGATGTCGCATTGATAAAACTTTCTTTTTGCAAGACTCCACACTTTCCTGAGTTATACTGACTGCTCTTCAAAACTATGKCCTGAAGGAGAATTAGTTGTGTCTACTGTGCCTATTCAAAATTAAATTACCAGAAAGATGCCTCATGAGAGTATCCTATATGGTGTCACACAGCCAAAAAAATGGGCCATCCTGCTAGAGACACATACTCAGTCAAGCYTGGCTACATTTCAAGACTATAGAATTATGATATTGCCCTCCTTTATGGAAAATCCCACTTATCATAATCATGGTTCAGTGAGGTGTTCCCCGTTCTGTGATCCAAATGCTCAGAACCAATACTGTTATATATTAAATTGTAATTTAAGAGATTGCTTCAGAGTCTGATTACAGGTTGCACTACCCAAAACTAGTGATACAGGTGTTAAATTATCATAATAATGGTCTCCTGGTGCAGAGAAACAGCCCAGAATATATTTCAGTTACCACTATATTGTCATAACACTTCCAGAGATCCTTTAACACGAGTGTATGGGAGATCTTCCTGTTTTCAGAAGCACTGACAGCTGGTGACCTCCTCTGTCTCTGGATTGTTATAAAGCAGTGTAGCCTTAGTGCATATTGAAAATAATTATCATAATAATATTTATTGCAGCARGGCAGATCTGCTTTGAAACTCATCAGGTAATATGAATTACATTTAAAAATAAAGAAAGAGGAACAAACCGACAGAAAAATGCAGGGTGAAAGCCATCTGACCAAATTTTAGCCAGCTACATTTTACATCTACTTCAGAACTAGACATATTTGCTTCTTTTATGTRTATATATATATATAAAAAGGATTTTATGAGCATTAGTCTTCTGACCTATTTTAGCCATTATTTTTTTGTGAGACGAACTGTTCTCAGGAGCTTCCATTTCTTTCCAGTGAATACACATGAAGATGATTGTTATTGCTTGGGATGCCGATGTCTATCCTGGGCTGGATGAATCTCATGCACACTGTCAACCTATGGGTACTTTTAAATGTATTTTTGAATATACTTAAACAGATCTTTTTTGCATGTTTCATTGTGGGGTCAGTCCAGTTTTGCTGTAGGGATAGGAGCAGCATGCTGTAGTGAAGCTGCTGCAATATTACAAAATTAGGATTGTTTGCATTGAATAGTTTTGATACTGTTAATTGGCCAACATCACTCTGGCGACTTCCTTGCAAACTAATATTAACAATGGAGTATCAAGGCCCTGAGGACACTAAGAGTCTTGGTATGAGACATGTTTCCTGGCACTGCTTAGGTTCAAAGTATAAATGTTGCTTTACACTCCTTTTGTACCTAACTTTGGACATTCARGCTCTTTTCTTATACCTTCCCTATGAGTTGGCCATAACTGGRGCAATCCGTGGTCACTATCCTTAACTTCACAGTGGACTAGCTTGTTAGGGCAGTAATGTAAGGACTGCTAGGGGATTCACTTACTGTCACCACTAGACCTTATGCTGAGCAAAGATTCAAAATCAGAATTTTCACATCAAAAGTTATTATGAAAACAGGCGGTGGGCATGGCTCGACCAAAGATTAGACCGTAGCTGCACAGAGGTCATAAAGATGTCAGCTATCCAAATGTGTTAGACTGCAATGAAGAAAGGGCTCTGAATTGCTTTCCGCTTTTGCTTCTCCAGTTCAAACATTGGAACACTGGAACAGGTTGCCCAGAGATGTTGTGGAGTCTCCTTCTCTACAGATATCTGAAACCCACTTGGATGTGATCCTGTGCAAGGTGCACAAAGTGACCATTCTCGAGCAGGGGGACACGATGATCGACAGTTTCCTACTAACCTCAGCCGTTCTGTGATTCTGTTAAAGAACATATAAGCACCTAAATCAAATTGATTTGATGGTCTACTGTGAATATCTGAACTATACCAATTGGTGAAACAAAATGGAAAGTGTTCACCTTTTTTTTTTTTTTTTTCATTCAGGAGTTAGAAACCAACCTGAGAACCACATTGATAGACCAAGGCTAGAGTGCTGAGAACAATCTCAAAAGATTAAAATGTTTTGTGCTATCCATGAGTTATTCTAACTGTTTAATCCTGTTTTTTTCTAATATCACTTCTCATATACAAATTTCCAGCACTATAATATCTATAATATCCTTTTGTAAAACTAATGAATTTGCATATTTGCACCGAAGTTTCTCCTCTTGCATATTTTTGGCATTGAAACTTTAAGTCCTTGTATTACCCATAAAAAAGTGGTATAACAATGCTGGCTTTATTTTGCAGAAGATAGACACAAAGCTGAGTATGTTGCTGTCTGTGGAAGTGTTTATCCAATTTAAGCTTATTTTCACTGAGGTCATTCCAGTCTATTGAAATAGCTCATAATACGCAAGGCAAGACAGAGTCAACGAGGAAAAAAAAAAAAGAAGATTAAGCAGAAAGAGAAGAAAAGGATTACTTAAAGAGGATATTCTGTAGTAAGGAGGAAGCTTTGAGCCTTGTAAACTATGAGGTTTAACTTACAAGACAACGACAACACATGACACCCATGTTCCACATGTGGATGTACAAATATTGTCAATATTTTCTGACCTTAGAGGACACTCACCAGCAGAATTTTTAATTCATTTTTTTTCAGGATGCTAACTGAAGTAATTAAAACTTTAATTAAAGAATATCCAAGTACATCTTTCCTCCTAGTAGGCAGYACCTGCAACATGCAAAAATGATAGCTTTGGATTGCTAGATTTTTCTAAAGTTATAGAGGCAATTGACTGCACCAATATGCCCATTTATTGTGTCTGATGAAAAATACATAGGATTTGCAAGATGATTCATTCATGAAAAAAAGAGAGAAAATGAGTCACCTCTTGAAAAAGAAAACTGTTTGTAATATTCAATAGTACATTATAAACATTACTTAACAGTCTCAGATGAGACCTGCACTAGCGCTGGACAAGATAATTAAGATTGTTGATTTAATGGTTTTGACCTTCAGAATATTTAACATAAAAGCATTTGGTAGGAATTACCTCAATGACATATCTAGATTATACTTTATCTTCAGCTGAATACCATAAATTACATTCTTACATTTCTATGAGTATACAGCTATGATACAAAATGCTAAATTATTACAGACAATTTCTCACACCTGCAGAAAAAAAAATACTGTATTCACCATTCTTATTCTGTTATGAAGAAAACTTTTAGGTTTATTCCAGGTTTCTAGATCTAAATCTATCCAGAGACATAAAATATAACTCCTAGAAACAACTGTTATGGTATATTTCCTCAGACTGCATCCAGCATGAGGGAGGGTCGAGTTACAGTTAAGGGTAAGTCATGTTTTAAGACTTTGAAAGCAGAGAAAATCCCATGACAGATAAGACAAATGGGAACAACAGCATGTTGCAACTTACACAGAATCTACCATCCAATGCATATAATGGTCATTAAAAAAAGTAATTAAACCTGTTTTAAAAAAGTAATTAACTCCTAGGAAGTAAATAGTTTTATTATTCCTGTTTTACAAATGAAAAAAAAAATGAGTCACAAAAATAGTAATTGATTTACTCACCAACACAGGCAAATTAGTACAGGAAATCAGTACAGAGCTATAATTTGAGTATATGAGTTCACATTCTATTTTCATACTTTGAACAACATATCACACATGTGATTCCTTTCAATAAATTCCATGTTGTCTTATTTATTTATTTATTTATTTGTTTATTTTTAGGAGAGAAAAAATTTTATCAATTATAAATGAAAAAATCTCCAGAAAACCAATAATGGTAAAATTTGAGTTTGGAAAAAGGACTGAAAACTCTGAAGGTATTTCAAAAAAAAAAAAAAAATCCAGCAATCCAGCACACTGCTTGTTCCATTCTGTAATAAATTACCAGTATGACACACCGCAATAAGAGCCAGTGTTTATAACCTAATTTCCATTTTTCAAAATATTTTTGTAGGACATACAGTAAATGGTTGAAAGCTAAGTCAGCAATTCCTGTAGGTCAGTGTAGTTTAGGAAGGAGAGAAGAAAAGATAGACGTGAAACAAGGAAAACAGTCACAGTCTCTGATTTAATCATAAAATCACAGAGTGATTAAGGTTGGAAGAGACCTCTAGACATCATCTAGTCCAGCCTCCCTGCTCAAGTAAGGACACCAAAAGCAAGTGGCAAAGGGTCACATGCAGGTGATTGTGAAAGATCTCCAGAGAAAGAGACTCCCCAACCCTCCTGGGTCGTCTGTTCCAGGGCTCTGTCACCTTCACTGTAAAAAAGTTCTTCCTCATATGGAGATGAACTTCCTGTGTTTTAATTTATATTCATTACTCCTTGTCCTGTCGCTGACCACCACAAAGGAGAGCTTTGCCCCATCCTCTTTACACATCTTTTCACCCTTGGGAAAAGAAGGTTCCATGCCAGAAGCATTGCCTGGAGACAAGGGGTTCTGCTATACAATATTATGTGAAACCAGGTTCGACAGTCTGTTCAAAGCAAGTGGGAAAGATTAGAAACTGACTCTCTAGATCAGCAACTGAGACTCAGTTGCAGTCTGCAACTTTTCTGCATTCTCCTGCTTTCTAGGGTTTGAATGAAAAAAAAAAACAAAGGAAACACTTTTAATATTACAAATATTACAAGAAKATAATATTTTGGCTTTCCTCTTCTTCTCAAAAACCTGACGATATTATTGTGGAGTTTCTGACCTGACTTGAAACTATGGAAATCCAATGGGTTATTCTAGCAGGCAATGCAGAAAGTAAATAAAAGATGACTTTAAAAAACTTAATAAAAACTATGCGAGATTATATCTTGTGCCCCTTGTTAAACTCTGGTTTACTCTTTCTTCAAAACTGATTTTAAACTGTGTTTTGCTCTCTCTTTAAAAGATTACTTTCATATATAAAACAAAATGCTCTGTAGATCTATAAAACCACACATAGGATCAGACTTCATCTTTGGATACATACAACTTCCTGCTAAATTTAATGGGGTTATCTGCATGTAAGTGAGAGTAGAGGTTATCAAAATGTAAAGACTTAAATCATTCAACATCAAAGTCAGTGTGACTTTTCTATAATGAATTAGTCTGAATTATATCTGCACTTGTAAAAGGAAGCTACGTCTTGTGCATTTGTTCACTTAGGTACTTGATGAGTGCTCTTCTCTGAACATCATCTTGGTGGGTATCTATGTGCAGTTACTAGTTGTTTCTTGTTGCTTCATTGATGTCTTTTAACTGAGAGAGTAATTAGATTTTCTGTATGTGTCTCACTGACCTTTTCCCTTCCGAAATCCAGTCAGGTTTATTTGTCCATATTTTTTTCCATTCTTTTCCAAATAAACACCTTTAGGATAGCCACTGTTCACCTAATCTAATTTTTGCTTCTGTCCTTCTGCCACATTTCTTTTATTGATGTGTTCCTCCTACCCATTTGGTTTTATTTGTTAGCATTTTCCAAGAGCATTTTTGATTATGGTTTTTACAAATCTTCTATATACATTCCTTATGAGGAGGTGGAGGAGTTAAAGTCGTGATTTATGAAAAATACAGTCACTGCTAATGATTACTGGCATTATCATCAATGCACTGAGACTTCATGCCATGTACAAGAACAGCATTTTATATACTTTTTATATATGATTTTGAAAACATTCTGGCTTATATCATTTTATATTTGGTATTTCTCAGTCAGTTCATATGATTTTCTTATATGTGAAAATATTAATATTGCATGATTTATGGCTCACCACCTTCAAGAAAAATACGTTACACATCAAATAGTCTGCAACAATAATATACTAGTTTACAATCCGTGTCAACAAATAGTGCCTAAATCCAGCACTAATGTATTCCAAGGAGCATGAATGTCAGAGCTAGAGCACAGAGTCTCCTATTCTGCAAAGCAAATGACTTCAAGCATATCCTGCATTCTTTTCTACATAATTAAGAGAAAGAAAGCAATGCTAAATCCTGAGCATTCTTTAATGCTAATTAAAAGTAATAGACACAAGATAACAATTCAGCAATTCAAGACCATTGTTGTGCTTTTGATTGGTCAATGTTGTCCTTTTAATTAATGGCATGCCGTGTTTTCATGCTTCATGTATTCAGCTACGGTGCCAAGTATTCTTCATCCATTCAGACACTTTCCCCAGAGGTTAACAATTTTAGTCTCTGTGTGTTTTGAATGATAGCGATCATATTCTAAATTCAAAGGACATTTTATTTTTGCTTCTTGGAGTATTATAGTAAGATTCTTTTTTCAAACAAGGTAAAAGGATAGTTGTGCTTTGACTGAAATTATATGAATTTGGAAAATCTTTCACACTATTTGCTAAACCACTGGGCTAATTTTATTTGAAAATCAGCAAGTAGAATCAACACTGGAAAGTAGYAATCGGTAGAGGTATTTTCAGACATAGAAGGGTAACTGTTCTAAGAATAGTTCATCAGCCAGGAAGTGCTCCTCGGCTGGCATTTAAAACATTACCTTACTTTAGACATAAAGCAGTGGAATCTTTGTTCATAAAGCTGCATGAAAAGATACGTGTTCAAGGACATAAACTCTCAATGTAATAAAAATACAGCAATATATAGACGTCTCAGTAGCATCACAGGATGGAAGAAAGAGGAATTTGAGCAGAGAGGTTGCAGAAGACAACGTGGAAGTCAGATCACATCATTATAGTAAAAAGTTAAATGTAATCCCAGTATGAAAATTTAGGAAAGTAAATTCCTAGCAGCAGAGAAAATTCTGACCCCCTATAATATACATGCATGGAAGGAAAAGCACAATGTTTTTCGTGGGACAAAACAAAATACTACCTTTTCTCAACTGAGAAATCAGTACACAACAGCAATTTCAAACAGCATATATTATTTAGTCAGTCTTCTAAGATTGGATTTCACATATGAATAACACTTTAAACATATTTGTATATTTACTTATCGCAAACTACATCATTAACCACAAAGATATTCTCAGGCTGTTACAGACTTTTTTACAGACAAAACATTTTCACTTGTGTCATTGCAAAGTGTCCACAAGTTCCCCTACCTACGCCTTACACTTCATTGTGCAGCATTGACAAGTCTTGTATATTTTTTGGAAATATTTTGGTGTTTTTGCTTCTGGAAGAGCGCATGCTATGATGAGGCTGATTCATGAACTGTGGGAGCTGTTAATATTAGGCAGATACAGCTCCAGTCTACGTCAGTGGAGCCGTGTAACCCTCACTAAGTTATGCAGCCTGGGAATAAGCAATGCCTTGCTCAGCACCAGTGGGGTGAAGGATGGATTCCCATAAGGGGGGATACCCCCTTATGCACATTCATTAGCCCTGAAAATGAGTAATATGGGCAGTTTCTCATCACTTCAGGGCCTCAGCTCTTTCCCCCCTCAAAATGTTCTCTATCACTTTGTTGATTTATCT
The DNA here is from genome assembly GCF_003342845.1 of Nothoprocta perdicaria. Classification (NCBI taxonomy): domain Eukaryota; kingdom Metazoa; phylum Chordata; class Aves; order Tinamiformes; family Tinamidae; genus Nothoprocta; species Nothoprocta perdicaria. The sequence continues at coordinate 668,920 of NW_020455473.1, read as the reverse complement.
GTGGAAAGGGAGTRTGTGATAGAGTGAACAGTATCAAACTGTGTAACAACACAGTTTGTCTTGTTGCTCTTTAGAAAATTCAAGATAAAAGAAAAAGGCACCTAGCGGAAGGGGACAGGTAGAYGTACAAAAGAAAGAAAGACAGCTGAGGGGGAAGAAGCAGTGGAACAAGGACACCCAGAGGGAGAGTCTGGTCCACACAATTCTAGGCATCACACCGATGTGAAATATCAAAGTAGACTTCCCTTTATATTACTGCAGCAAGCCTCCCAGTACTYCTGACTTTTAAGGTGGCACTGTCAGGTTGGAAAGAATGTTAACATGTATATGTAAATTTATATTGCACTCTGTGAGTGCATGTGTCTGTGCATATATATAAAAATCTCTCTCTCACACACATATATATATAAATATATATATTTTTGTATGTCTCTGTGCATGCATGGCTTCTGCAGAGTGCTCTCAATATAAGAAAGCTGTCTAAGAGATTAGAGAAGGACCTATCACACCTCACAGAGAGGCAAGTTTATCTAGACACCTAACCATTTCATAGCTCGAATTAGCTGTGAGCCTGTAAACTGAAATCAGACTTCTAGATAGACCAAGTCAGAAATCTGTTTCTTTATTCAAATAGTTGTGAAGCAACTGCTTCTGAAGCAACTGAATTTCTGCTCAGTAGTGAGAAATAATTGTTAGAGAGTAATGAGCTGGCACTGGTGCAAAAAATGAGCAAGCGTTCGGTAGCAGAAGTTAGAGTTTGCTTTCTCACATCTTGAATTACAAATATATTTCTTTTTGTTGCATTTTTTTTTGTATTAAAAAAGTTAGAAATAAGTCACATTTTCTTTAGCATTAACTACTGAATATGAGATTAATTTCTGTATATMATAGAGAAGTTCAAGGACTTCCCTTCTGTAATCCATATCAAAAAATGAACCTCCAAAATTCAATGTATCATAACGAGAAGTACAGAATGTAGTTGAAACTAGATTCTGATAATATTGCTATCAATTCTTTCATACGGTACCCTGATTTTGTGATGGTGGATATATTAGAAATCAATTGTCAACTTCAATGGAGTTCCTTATATGGACATGAATAAATAATAATTAAAAAGAAACTGAAAAGTGAGAACAAGGTGAAACTTCCTGCTTGGATTGACCACTGCTACTATCATTTAAAGAAGCAAGTTATGGCTGATAGCAGGGATTCTGCTGCCTGTTCTTTTTATCGACTCCTTTTTAGACACCTTTGTATGGGAGCTCTATAGAGAGTTGTGCCCTTTCCTGAGAGCTGAGAGGCATGAAAGACRGTGATAGTTTTTTACTGGCTTGACACAGACAGCTTCAAAGAACTCGAAAGAAAAAAAAATAATAAAATAATGCATATGATGCACAAAAGGCACTAGAAATAGCAAAAATATGGAGATTTTAACTTGATGCTTCTGGGACAATGCTTTTCAATTATTGTGAATATAATACTAATAATAAAAAAGAGTGTATAGTATATTTCTCTGTAAGGTTCACATATCTGCATTAGAAATAAATCTTTGTGATACTTTTTAATCAAAACTTGACAAATGAAAATGCTTCCTGGTTATAGCATAGAGTTCCATGTGATGTAGGTGTTTCCAAGCCAGCTTCCACTGCGCCCAAAAGTGCCCACAGTGCACAGCTCCAGCTGGCTGAAGCTGTGGCCATGCTATAGTGCACAAGCCAGCCTCGCACAGCACAGGTGCAAATTCAGAAAGATGCTCAAGCGAGTTTGGAGCTGAAATTGAATATTTGTTAGCATTGGAAACATACAAATATAGTAGGTGAAATGTGAATTTTTCACCAGATTGAAGCACTTCGTTTAGACTTGCTTTAACACATAATCAACCTCTTCAGCCACAGAAATAATTCAGCTATCACACATTTGCCTCTTTCCCTTTTAGCCTGGCTTTCCAGACAGATTATAATCGCACATACAATAAGAATAGAAATAAATAGAGGTAAATGATGATTTAAAACATCATTTTTTCAGCAGGCAGTAGCTCATCAAATAGGTGAATGTCACACCCTCACAAAAATTACTTTTGCTTTAGAGTTTAGTATGAAGCTTTTATGTTTGCTTTTCTTGTACTTCTTGAATAGTTTACCATAAAAAAAAAATAAAAAAAAAAGAAAAAAGCTAAAAGAAGTGTGTTATGCAAAGCCATGGGGAGATCAAAACAAAACGGAAGTTGCTTATATAACAACTGCAGCAAAATTGACAATGCATGTTGAGTCAAATGTACCAGAGCAAGATACAATTCTCTGATGTGTGCAGAGAGACTCTTCTTYTTTTTTTTTTTTTGAGTTAAATTTTGAAGCATTTACAAAACAGCAAATGWTTTTTCTAGATTTTAGCATTGTCTGAAGCTATTAGTCTTGCCCCTGAAATTACCCCAGATATTTTCTGCTCTATATGTGCACATCACTGACCTGCACAATGATAGGAACAAAAATAGGTTCATTTCATACTATTGTTTTTTTTGTTTTATTCTTCTATATTGATCTTTTTTTGTTTGTTTTCTTTATTCTTCCCAAATAAAAGAGATAAAGATTGGTCTGCAACAAAGCATGTGAAACTTTAATCCAAAGGAAATTCAGAACAGAAGTTTCCCTTAACTTTAACTTTGCCTCTCATGCTTGATATCTATTCCTTGATTATGTACTACTAAAAAAGAAAAAAATCACTTTTGCAGATTTGTGTGTGTGTTTATCTTTAAATCTTGTCAGGCTCACTACTAACTTCTGTGGAACCTTTCTCAATATTTCAGCTCTTTGTAGGATGAGAAATTGAGGACATAGTCTAGCAGACCAAATACTACATTCAAACGGAGCCCCATTGACTTTAAATTGAGAAACACTGCAAATATTGATTTTACTAATGGAGAGTCACTTTATAATATTATAGAAATGTGTCCTGTAGCAAATCTCCATGTATATTCTCATCTTAAATAGGCAGATTTTCAGGAGTGCTTCCCTGAATGCTATAAAGAAAACATTGAAAATGCTTTTCTTACAGATTAAAAGAAAAATAAGAAAGACACTGTTCATTTAAAGCTACTTTTACCTAGAGTTTTATTTTTATTACATAGTTGGCAAAGTTCTGGGAAGACATATCTCTATATATAGAGATAGATATATCTTCACTATATTCAGTGCCACTTTTACACCAAGAATTTAAACATTCTAATAATCTGACCCGTGATGAAAGAAAATCCATTGTGCTATTCACAGCAATACATAATATAAAAACAAAATAAAAATAATCATGACAAAGATAAAAGTAATAGGCCTTCATGGAAAAAAATAAAAACTGTGTTTGCGTCACATATCTACTAGAATACCCTAGAGTCAAGTACATTTGATTAGTTTTGTCTTTGTTTTCGACTGCAGACTTTTGTGCAAGCCATCCTCCCAAAGGCTTACTTTCCTGATCTACTGTCTGGAAGTAGATGTAAACCCTGACGTGAACTCTTTTCTTAAAACTGGGGAAAAAGAAAGAGATACAGGAGTTGATTTGTGATGTCAAAGGGACCCTGCACACAAAAGGAGGCTCTCCAGTTATCCCCTGCAGGATATTAGCCATTTCTTTTTCCTGCACATGGCAAAAGACCTGGGGACAAGGAAAATCTGTTTTTCTGCTGATAAGAATTATGGAAACTGTAGAAGAATTGTACAAAGAATGTAAGAATTATAAGAAATGTAATTGTAAGAAAGAATTGTAAGAAATGGAGAAAGAATGTAAGAATAGTAGAAATATTGTAGAAAGTGCTATTTCATTTAATCTTAATAAACTTTTTAAAAATATTTGGGAAAATCTTATATGTTAGTGTGTTTTTTTAGACTTAAAGCTAAAATTGCAGAAGGCTTGCATATACACATATTCCTGAGACAGAAACACCACTCTAAGGAAAGGTTCTATGCAAAAGCAAATTCTAAATAAACATCTCCATCAAATTCTTTGCCATGGAGCTAATGGCATCACAAGGAATCAGCTGAGTATAAAAAAAAAAAAAAAATGTAGGCTGCTGACAGACATGCTACATCCACAAGTATATGAGTTGAAAGCTTGGTCACACATCCATGGTGAAGGATGGAGAGGCTGAGAAAAATGTGAGAGAATAAAATAAAATAAAATAAAATAAAATAAATAAATAAATAAAACCAGATTTGACCATCCTCATGACAGACTGATGCAGAGAAAGGCCTGTGAGAGGACTCTCACAGAGATCTCCCCATTTCTAGCCCAGCCATCTGTGCTTTTATTTATTTATAGCTATCTCTGTTTTACTTACTGTAGTGTAATTTCTGAGCCTTTTATTTTAGCAATAGCAAGGGTCCACAAGCTTTCTCAATCTGTGAATTGTATTTTCATATGGAAATTGTCTCATGGACACTTTCCTCAGCTGTGATCAATAACAACCCCAGGAAAACTACAGAAATTCCTCGCAGGGATAAAACACAGTAACAAATTCATATGCAATCTAACTGTAATAATGTTTTGCCCTTTTGGAAAAAGTTAATCATACTGTCTCTTTCTGCTCATTATTTAACCTCTCCTTCCTATCTGTTCTATCCATTTCCTTGCTTCCCATATCCTGAATCTTCACTGTCTAATATATTTGCCCCTTTCTCAAAATCCATTTGAAAATGAGTCACCTCATAGGAAAGAGAGTAGTGTTTGAGCTCAGTTGCGCTGGAGGAAGTAATTTCTCTTCACTGGTAATGTAGGGAGCCTTGTCAGCTTAGCTCCCGAAACCAGGCATGACATTTATGAAACTGCTGCTGCCGAAGGCATGAATGAGCTTATGGGGTTGAGTCCTCAAGCTATAGGTTGCSCAAAGTGTCACATGTAAGAGAGTGGATACAGGAAAGCAGAGGGATACAGGACATGTCCTTACATTCTAAGAAAGAGGTTATTATTAAAACTCACTAACTATAAAACAAGCTGAGCTTATCACAGGATTTCATAAAGCTATACAGAGCTGTGCTCCAGGAAAATAAATAAATAAATAAATAAATAAATAAATAAAGATAAAAACTCCTCAGTGTATTCACTATGCATTTTTCAGAGGCTAGTCATGGCAAAAGAAATTTAAACTAAGCAGAAAAAAATGCACACAAGTCCATTGCAAGGGATTAGTAAGCAGCAGACAGAGCTCTGGTACATCCACAGTGAGAATGATGTAGAATTTCTTGATGCATGCTCAGCCCAGCTGTGTGGTGTATGTAGAGCAAGTCTGGTACAGTCAGTACTGAACTTTCCTCATGCTGCCACTGCACACTCTGGCCTCAGGGTCTGTCCCTCTGAGCCCAAGCCTTAAGTAACGCTTGCCCTGCGAATACAAAGATTTTTTTTAAAATACAGTAAAGAAATAAGTATGAAATATATCTTACAGACAATTAAGCAAGCAAATAAAAATGTTAAAACATCTATTACGTATAGATCAATACTTGCATAATCCTTGTACTGAACAATTACAAAGGCTTCGTATGTGGCTAGAGATATGTTCATAAAAACAAACCTCTATTTAAATATTGCATTTCTATTTGTAAATGTTGAAAGACCTCTAGTATTCATGTGGCTCTTTTGTGTCTAATTTAATTGTGTGTGATTAGCCAGGGAACAATAAATTGTGGATTGTTTCCATTCAATGACAAGTGCTTTTCCATAGTCACTATATGCCAGGTTCTTTGTAATCATTCCCACTCATTTGGCACATGCTATATTCCTATGTTCTGGGAAATATCTACACGGTGGTGGTATTATATGACTGTATGTGACCTTCAAGAGTAAAATGGACCAAAATTTGTTGTAGTGATCTGTTGTAGCTCTTGTCTCAGCTKCATCTGTGCTACTCCAGTCAAAGAATATCCTTGTATTCAAAAAAAATTCAGGCAGAATCGTGTTCAATCTGTTACAGTGTCCAAATAACATTATTAAGGAAATCTAGAGCATTCTGTTTTTCTTGACTTTTATAGTAAAGATTTTCATAGGACACTTTCTTTTTTAGTTTGGGTACCTCTGAACACTAGTCACAAAATATTATTACTTTTCTTATTGCCATTTTGCTTTTGTGTCTAGCTGACTTTCTTCTCTGGCCTCTAATACCCATAGCAAAGCCAGTCAGTCAAAATAAGAATATGATTAGATACTTGCATGCTGTGGGATACATATACATTTCTGAAGCAACTATGATCACTTAATGCATTGCTATAGTATCCAACGGAGATGTTGAATCCACAGATTTTCCATCGAGGATATGTTTTAATATTGAAAAAGACACGTATATTTAAAATCCATTATGCTCTTGATTTACAGATGTGCAAGGCAAGAAAACASTGTATCTGTAGTTTCCTTCTGTATAATGCAGGATTTTTTAAAATTTTCTATAAACAGAAAGAGTGATCACAGTGATACGTAGATTCATTCATAAATTAACAGAACTTAATCCAGAAAACCACTTAGCCTGTCAAACCTAAGCAACACATAGTTTAATATACTTGTTCCAGTACAGATATCAACAAGTCACATTCGTCTTCTCTGTCTCTTCCAGAAAGGAATCTCTTTTGATTTAAAGCTAAAAAGAGTCAGAGATCTCCTCTTTGGAGTTTGTTCTGATGGAAGCACCTTCATTATATCAAAAGCTGTTACTTAAAAAGTCTTGGGAGAAATATATACAGAGATGAGAGTAGCTCAGCATTCTATGAGATACTCCTAGGAATGGGATGTTGGCATCTTTGGGCAAGTAAGAGAATCTAGGTTGTGCTAGATTACGTTTTCCTAACTGTTATATAAGTAATGCTTGCAGTTTGGAAGCCCTTGATCAAATCACCACTGTATTTTGGAAATAAAATGATGATTCTCTTCAAAATGGAGCTACTCAAACCACTAATGCAATTCATGCCATTGAGAGGCAAAGATAAATAAATAAATAAATAAATAACAGTAGAAAGCTCTCCCCACCAACTGGGAGTCGGGAGAGGAGGGTCATCTAGATGCTCTCTAGAGGTCCCTTCCAATCTCAAATATTCTGTGATTCAAGAACGGAGTGACAAGGACTTAGGGGTAAGGACTCAGATCAAGTCCTGTAAGCCATTTATTACTGTCTTAGATGAACTTCAGAAGCTCATTTCAGGCAAGTGCAGGAAATGGACTACTGCAGGAACTGTGATTGCGAGAAAAAAATGTTGAAAAATACAAGCTGGTTATCTGAGCAATGGTGGTAATAACACAGAGGCAGTTATGACAGTGAAAATTCATTTGAAATTAAAAAAAAAAAAAAACAGCAGCCCACACCAGCTCCTTCATCAATAACATCTATACAGAGTATCAGTCCTTTTCATATGGTCATGGACATTTCCTTCCCTAAGAGAAAGAGATGAGCCTCTGGAAAGTGCACCTACCTTAGTGAAAATAGATGAGTTCCCCCAATAGTTGGACAGTGTCCTCATGACCTGGATGCTGAACAGAGAATGAGATCTCACCAGCAGCAAATATCAGCAGCTGATTAACTCATCCTCAACAGCTGAATGAGAATGACTGAATTGTTGCCAACACAGCCCATRGCTGATAGCCTTGCCTACTGTCATTTTCTATTCATCTTTTCCCAAATTGCTGTTGTATACTCTTTTGCTCTATTATATCCCCTTGCTTCCTAGAAAAGGTTTTTTGGGAACGCATGACTGCCATTGCCTGTGGGCAGAGAAATAGGTTCCATCTCAAAAAAGCCCACAATGTTATTTCCTCCTTCACACACACTTTTCTGGTTGAGGATGGGGCTATTATAACTGAACCTCTCTTTACAGAAAAACCAAAAAACATACAAACAAAAACCTGGGAATTGAACAGGCTTTTTTCAGTACTGAACAACATCTGGAAGAAATGTCTAAATGTTTAAATGTCCAATTGTGTTCCCTAATTTGTCTAGTGTTACCTTCAGGCTCTGGCTCTTCTTACACATTTCTCTTCTAGCTTAAAGAACCTCTTGATATGTTATATTTTCTACTTGAGTAGGTAGGATGATGTTGCTCTGCGGCTGGTAATACAGGCATTTCACATCCAGGATGAACTTCCAGGATGAAGGGTTGAGTGCTGAATTCATGGTCACTCACAGTTTAAATTACAGAAAGTGTACAAGAATTACAGAAAGTGTACAAGAAAGTCTACAAGAATTAGATGAAGGAGCTCAAGAGAGCCAGGTACTTCCACATACACTTGCTGTTGTAGTAAAGATAATCTAGAGTTTCCTCACTTTCAGCAGCTTGTTCTTGCTTCATCAGTACTATTTACTATTTTTTCAGCCACACCTGTACAGATTTTTGGGAATACTGAACTACAATTTAAATCAATTCAATAAATTAAAAAAAAAGCACCAGCTGAACATTACAAATTTTCCAGCAAAAAATATGCAGCAATGAAGGTGCAAAAATGAGAAAAGGAAACACACTACTGCAAATTATATTATATACTATTATGAATAATAAAATTTAAAAAAAGATAATTAAAAATAGATTCTTAGATGTGGTTTGGAGTATTTTCTTTGTTATTGCATACTGATGCTTAGCATTCCACTGTGAAAAATGCTTAAAATAATGAAATAAAAACAAGTATCTGACTGCAGAATAGACTATAATCTTTCTAGAGCACGAAATACAGATAACTATATGGGACATTACCTAATGTATCAGAAACTCTAGAATATGTAACTAAGTGATTGTACTGCAATAATAACTTTTAACTTCAGAATAACCTGAAAACTCCAGAGTACGGACTTGTGTCACAAATTCTTACATTTCATCATGCCAGTAATACCAGTCATTTTGTTTCCTGTGCAGTGATAATCATTGAATCCTTAAGGTTGGAAGGGACCTCTAGATATCATCTAGTCCAACCTCACTGCACACGCAGGGTTACCTACAGCATGTGGCACAGGGTGGCGTGTCGCTGTCGTGGCGGACTAATAATGGCACCTGGTCGAAATAATTACAAACAGAATAGAAAGAGAGAGAAAGAAGGAAAAGCGCTTTATTAAACCACAAGTGTTCTTTTATATGKTCTATGCAAAATCATGTCACCGGCCCATTGGCTGCAACAGTCAGCAAAACACAACAACAAGGTTGTGACTGGACAAACCTCAGCCTGGTCAGCCCTGCAAGTTTTCTCACCCCGCTCTGCAGCCGAAACTTTTCCCAGACTTGTTTACAATCCTCTGCCACCCAAGCAACCTCTCTTTCTCACAGATACACTCCACAGTCCTCAAGGTTAACCCTCTCYGCTAAGGGAGCCAGGGATCTCACAGACCTRCTGTAATCCCTGACAGTGGCGTCCAAGAGGGTTTTGAAGATCTTCAAAGAAGGAGACTCCACAACCTCTCCTGGCAACCTGTTCCAGTGCTCTGTCCTCCTCACTGTCAAGAAATCTTTCCTTAAGTTCTTGAGGAACTTTTGGTGCTTCAGTTTGTGGCTGTTTCCTCTAGTCCTATCGCTGGTCACCACTGAGGAGGCCAGCCTCCTCCTCCTCACTGCCTCCCTTGAGGTATTTATACACACTGATCAGGTCCCCCTCAGCCTTCTTTTCTCCAGGCTGAACAGGCCCAACTCTCTCAGCCTTTGCTCATACGGCAGATGTTCCAGGCCCCTGATCATCCTCGTAGTCCTGTTTTGGACTTTCTCCAGCAGCTCCACATCCCTCTTGTACTGGAGAGCCCAGAACTGGATACAGTACTCCAGACATGTCTTCACCAGGGTTGCATAGAGGGAGAAAATCACCTCCCTCAACCTACTGGAGATGCTTTTCTTAATTCACCCCAGAATAAAAAAAAATATTTCTTTCCTCCTCACCAGCCTTAAAATATATTAAGCACAATTATTGTGTTCTCTGTCCTACATAATTCTGTCTCCTATTACATGSCGGATATAGGTCTCAGGGAGCCATAATATGGTCTCTACTCTAACTGTCATCAGTAAGTCTGCAGTAAGGTTGATGAAGTTACCTCTTGCAAGGAAGTTCTGCCTCACAATGGCAAAAGGTGCAGTTATTTAAATGTAAGCACAAGACAAGAGAAATCAAGATTATGACATTTCCTAGGTATTTGGTAAAACAAGTTGAGTGGTAATTGTTTACCAAATCTTTATATTTAAGCTTTTTTCATTATTAAGCTCCAGGTATTATTCCTCTTCAAGCAGCTAGAGGCAGTTGAAGGCTTAATATATGGGACATCAGGAAAGTGGTTGTTAGCTAACAGTTTGATTTCCCTATTTTTCTGTATTCTTTCTGTCCAATATTCACTTGGACCAACAAACAGTCCCATCCTGGCTTATATTTGCACTTCAGCTGTGAAAGCTGGCCAACTTCTTGGCTAATAAGCACTGGGCCTATTTATTAGAGTGGGGTGGAATTTGTCGGTGAATTTTCAGAAAGCTCTATACTTCCCAAATTGCAGTTCTTCAATTCCAAGATTTATTTGATTATCCATGTAGAAAGGACAGGCTAGTATAAATGAATGGGGCATCGTTATCCAAAAATATCTAATAAAAATGTGGTTAAGGTGTTCACTGGACTGTGGAAAAGTTGCAGAAAAATGGCTTTTACTTGGATCTCCCAAACAGCAAATAAATGCTCGTATAATTTGATTATTGGATATTTTTAAGGTAGATCTGTATTTCAAAAGGATAAAAAAAAGAACAGTCTGCACTAGGAGAGGCTCATGAATTGACATTTTCTAATGAAAGCCTGTTTTTAGTGTGCTAGCCAGTGTACTTTACAGTRTTAAACAAAAGTATGTGTCTGGCATTAGAGACAATTCTGAAAGAATATATCAGCTGTTTGTGAAATACTTCAGTGTTTACAGCATTACTCTGCTTAACATATTATCAGCAGTAAGTTTCAAAGAAAAGCTCATAAGAAGTATTTACTTGCCTGACTCCAGAATCCAGCCTTCCTGGCTTCTTTCAGGCTACTATCCAATGCTTCTCAGGGAGCTTCCAGACGAAAAATAACCTCATGTTTGTATTGTCAGTGCCAGAATGCCCTCCAAGGTGGTTTTAKTTAATTCCCTGTGCAAAATCTTAGATGCCATCCCTAAGAATGAATCCCCTACAACTGAGCTCCTTGATATTTAACAAGGTGGGYGACAGTTCTTTCAAAACCTTCAGTACTGATGTAGTCCATGTTTCAGACTCACTCACCCCTCAGTGGGGATACAGAGACCTCCCCTTCTTAGCAGGCAGGTTAATCCCTCCAGCACAGGGGAAAGGAGAACCAGCATAAAAGGCCTGTTTCAGAAAGAGCTTTGGAAGGTTTAAGGGGATCAAATGGCCTAAAGTCTGTAAGGCTGGGAAATGAAGTGGTTTTGTCAGGAAGACCATGACCTGTTGCAAGTCAGAGTCTAGGGAGAAATGTATCAGATGAATCCTTGCTCAACAGGATCAAGCTCTCCTTTGCAAGATTTTGGGACTATTTTAAGACTGCTTGGGGCAAAGTATGGCCTAAAATGATTATGCCTAATGCTAAGCCAGAGAAATCCTCTCTTCATGCCACTGCACTGGAGGTCCTTAGGGGCCGAATTAAGAACTGACTGTTCTTGGGTAATTTATAGATGTCGTTTGGTGTGACCTTAATACCAACAGAGAACTAGAATATGCAATCTAATTTCATTTTGAATCTTGTAGCAGACTTCACTGTAGACAAAGAAGTGTAGTATTTAGCTGGCAAATGAAGCCTAAACCTGTGGAAAATCAAGTCAGTGAATTTCTTAATGATATTTTCCACTTCCCCAGCGACCTTCATCTGATGGTCTAAAAGCACTTTACAAAAACATACATTTGTTACAAGCAAAGCTAGTTGGAAGATTATGCTATTTTGTTTCTTTCCCTGTGGAAAATGTTGACTTCTCTGTAAAAAATCTGAAAAACCTTCTGACTGAAAACTTTCGTCTTGAAACCAAAGCTCTTAGTTCATAAAGGTCACTGTAGAATTTGGTGTCTATAATCTCTCATTCACTAATTCTCTTCTGTGAACTGTGCTTGGTGATTTTGAACTCTTCTTGATGAACAAACTGTACCTGCTATCATTCATGAAGTCCCCCCTCACCACACAACTGAATTATCTAGGAGGCTCTTGGTTGTCTCTCACTAGTGAGTGTCCTTCACTCACTAGTGAGTGTAGGAGTGATGTGAGGCATGGAGCCACTATTTCCTACTCCCTATTTCCAAACTCTCTCAGCTCCTGCTGTTATATGTCCCAGTCTAGCATAAAGGGTTTTTTTCCCCAATATCTCACTAACTTAGTGGTGAAAATAGAAAAAGCTTCCTATATTCCTATATTCCAGATACATATATCTTGTTACTCTCATCATGCATGTTTTAAGACGCTAGTGTGTTTTATGCAATGAGATGGAATCCAACAATGTGGAAAAAAAAAAAAAAAGGAGAGGTGGAAAGCACGGATGAATAAATGACTGTGATGTGCTCTGTGACTGTAAGAATTATACAACCAATAAACAAGCCATTGAAAGGAAAACAAGGAGTCATAATGTGCAGAAGATATTCAAAGACCACAGAGAAGCCAMGATGAGATATTGAAATAATGAAGTCAATAAAGAGATGACATAACACTACAGAAAACACAGTAATCTGAAAAAAGGTAGTAAAGATAGGAAACAAAAGGAAAATTGCAGTGAATATTAAGATAAATAGTAAAGTTTTCTTTCATGCAAGAACATATGGAAAAAGAGGTCATTGGAAGAGATGGTGGAGTTCCTAAGAACTGGCCTGGGTAATTTACTGACTGAAGAGACAGACATAACTAAAGTACAATCAAATGAATTCTTTGCTTCTRTGTTCACACTGAAGGCTTGGGGACAGATGTCAGAAACAGACATAAATTTCCCAGGAGAGCAAGAAAAAATGTTGAAGGAGGTAAGATTCAGCCAGAACAGGTGATCAAGAAATTAGAACATCTGAAGCTTAACAGAACTCCAGGACCTATGAGAATCCCCTTGAGGTTTCTAAAAAAAAAAGTCACAAAAAGGAACTGGAGAAATATTTCCAGACAGAGCTGAAACCTCTTTGAAAACAAAGGCAACGTGACTAGACTCTTGTATTTGTTCGTAAAAAAAAGAACAAATATAGTATTAGTATAGACTAACAAATTAGTATAGGCTAAATAAGGACAAAATCTGCTCTTTTTTTGTGCTCCAATGAATGTGGAAAATGCAATGAAATAATTAAGAAAACACCGTTTGACTTTTTTTTTTTGGTGGGGGGGGAGGAAGCAGGAGGGGGAGGGTGGTTAGTTCATTGGCTGGTTGGTTTTAAGAGAAATCATACATTCCTAGAGTCAGTACATCTTCCTGAGTGCAGGATTCATCTTGCCAAAGCTAGATTTCTTCARCTGGGCTAGTTTCTTGCTTGTCAGTAAGCCTTTTGTTTAGATATGAAGGCAAAGAATTAATCAGACTGTGCTTTAACGGTATCTGTCTCTTCAATCATTTAATTGCATCTTAGATTGCTGCTGTGTCTGAAATAGTCTCCCTTTATATTCAGTGGAGAAAAGCAAACACTTTTAGGGCCTGAGTCCTCTCAGCCTAAATCAGACATCTAAAACTGGCTAGTTAAAGCACACCTGAAGGTGGGTAAGACAATTCTTCAATATCTGAAGCTGGGTAAGACAATTTTACCAGAAATGTTTTAGAATTGTGAAGTGTTTCAGGGTCAAAGCTAACTCAGCCAAAAGTATAATTTTATTCTCAGGTCTTCCTGCCATGATGCCTCACCCTGTTCTAGCAGGGGTGCAAAAGATCTCAATCCTAATACTAAGAAATTATACAAATTATTAYACTAAGTTAGAAAAAGGACTTTCAGGACCATTCTGTCAGATCAGAATTGTTAAAAGGGGAACCAGCAACTATTTATATTCCGGTTATTTAATGCATAACTGGTAGCATCTCTGGGAATTGATCACTATTATCTATGGCATTTAATATAAAAGCATTCCCTGGCATGAACTTATTCTTCTGCATCTAGCATTTTCCTGAATGATTCCAAATTCGTTTGACTTCAGTGTCTACAAATGTTAGACCTGACTCAGTTAAWTTAAGAGTAAAGATAGCTAGAAAATGCAAAGATGGGGTCCATTATAGGAAATTATGCTTAAACAAATAAGGGCAATGTTATTCAATTTGGATGGAGGCGTAGATGAAGACCTGGGTTCTTATTTTAGCTGAAGTAGAAATAGCAATCTCTCTAGAATACAATAATGGGAACATACCCTTCTATTATGCAACGCAAGCTGGTGTCTCAGCTGTGCTTGCAAACTCCAGCAGGGTCAATGTGAATGGGTCACTCCAAAGGGCATATTCAATGGTAAGAATAAAGGAAAAATCCAGATTAAAGTGGACAGAGTTGAGAGAATGAAGACAAAGCAGTGGGAGTTGGCAACCAGTAACTCCTTCCCCTACGMGTCCCCCACCCCCCATAGTTTTCTTTCTTATATTCTCTGTGTTATGTACTCACCCTGCTGGCTCTTTCCTTCAGTCACTCTACAAAAGGCTCTTCATTGACCATCTCTATGGAAGTGAGTGGAAAATGATTTCCACTGTCCCTAGTTTACACAGTAACCTTTATGTGTCTGCCTCAAACAAGTATCAGTGCTCAACAGGACCTGTATAACGATCTCTTTGTTGATCATAGGTTAGGGAGACAAGGTAAATTTTCCTTGTCTCAGAGGAGCAGATTTCGTGCTGTGCATCACAAGTATTGAAACAACTACAGGYTGTGTATGTATTTTTTATGTCCACACATACTACAGCATGCAAATTTGATTTTACCTGATGTGCCACCAAAAGAAGGAGAAGATAAATCTTCAGTGAGATAAACAAACAGAAACTCACATAGTCATATCTTCCACAACATCACACATTCTCATTCTGTGTTGTTTCACATTTTATGGAAATTAAAATCCATGTTTTTTCTTCTTTGAATGTTGATCCTGTGTTTTCTGTATTTTAATTCTTTTCTCTTGCAGACATATTTTTAGAAGAGAGAGGAAAGAGCAAATATTGTTCTTCCTCAATACCTTTTTATTTCAAAAGTACCAGTAAATACAGATGAAAAATTGTTCTACTTTATGTTGTTACAGTAGAATACCGTAAAAACACAGAACCAGGATATTCATATGGATAAAAAGGGGAGTAGGCCTAGAAAAAAGAAAGATGTCATTCACTCTTGAAAGTGTCATTCCCTTGTAGCTGCTAGTATTTACCCATGAAAAAAGCAGGTTTGCTGAATTTCTTTCAAATGGAAGCTGAAAGAAGAATATTTGTTCTATGTATAATCAGACTTGCATGCCAGAGAAAAAAAATATATAGTAAATGAGAGTTAAAAATACAATTCTTCAAGATCTTTATTCAGATGCTTACATGGTCAGTTCATCCCATCATTCCTCTCAAGATTTCAGGTAGTACTGGGCTTGAAGAGTAAGAGATGCAAACTAAAGAGCTCCTGGCTTCTCTGCCATGTTAAGGACACAAACAGAATTATCATAAACATTTTTTTTTCATTCACCTGAAGTTCATCATCCTTCCCACTTTATTAGGCTGGGGACCATTTCCACTAGAATGACATGTCTGAGTTGGTCTGTTTAGTTAGGGAATAACCTTCATCCTTTATAAATATGAAGCTTTATGGATTCTAGAGCTGCAGATAATACAGATAAATTACAATTGAAAACTCCCCACTCCCTGTTATGAAGCAAATCTGAGTGAAATCCTGTCTTCACATAAGTCAACATTTAAATGTCTTGTCCTCAGAGGGAGTTGTTTTTGTCTTTCGACAATGCCAGTCTTTTTAAAAATCACTTGATATTACTGCTATTCAACTCCTTCTTATGAAAAAAAAAAAAAAAAAGATGCTAATAAAATTTTCTTAGCAGTGCCTTAGAAAATAGCTTTATGTATGTYACATGTTGTAAAGTGTAGTTGGTCCCAGTGTTGATCTTTTTCTAGTTTCTGTGGTTATTTGGAATCTTGAGTTCTGCACATCAAAGAGAAAACATTTCTGGTAAATGTAATAAATAAAGGTAATGGTGCAAAGCTGTGAGAGTTTCCTAACATTAGTCTTAAGGAATGTACACCAGCAAAAAAAACACTTGAAAAAGATCAATACAAAGGTCAAGACTTTCTTCAGATGTCTAAGTGAGCAATGCTTTAGAGAGAAAGCACATGATTTTGAAAAGTCACCGTGACAGCTCTGAAGCACTTTCAAATGGGGGGAATAAAATAATGCACCCTATTTTGCAGTGGTTTCTTCAAAATCCAAAGTCCTTTTCCACTTGTCTGCTGCTTGCAGAATTTTTAAGCACTTAGAAAAAATACTTGATAGCTTTTGTAGTTGGAAGGTGCTGGTCTGCCACTAGTTCATGTATTTTTAGCAAAATACACTATTGATAGCAAACTGCATAAAATATTACAAAAGACTTTTGCTGAGTTCTGCAAGTATCTGCTCTTTTACCGTCTTCACAATATTCACTTTTAGGTATTGTACTGGCTTTAATTGTTACAATAAGTCATAGAGATTTTCCAGCAAGTTAGCCTAGCGTAATAACTGCTATTATAAGAATATTTTCTTATTTATCTCTTTTACTATTTTGGATTTAATTCATTTTTTTTTTCCTGAAATCACATATTTTTAAAAACACTAATGCTTATAATAACACAAATACCAAGGCTACCACTCTGAAGAATTAGACGAACTGAAACTACTCACATCTTGTTTTGTCTTCAGTAGTAAATTGGACATGCAAATCATTGTACAAGTGTAAGTTCAGAACCTCACACTTTTTAATCTTTAGCCACTTACATGAGAATTATTTTAATTTTTTTTTTATTAAAGTTATTTATGTACCTTACTTCTCAAGAGGTAAAGTGAGATAGAAAGATCATTAGTACTGAGCTACCTTTGAGTCTTTGTACACAAGCTCTGAAGAAAATCAGCAAACAAGAGGTCATAAAAAGCCAAAAAGATTATTTTGATGATACTTTCTCTCCAAGTTCATTTATCTTGTTAGTTTCATCTTTCATTTTCCTTCCCTTTTCTTTCATGTTTTGTAAAATCTTAAGTGATCTCTTATCTCAAACTGTAAGTATTTATCTATCTAAGATCCTGTAGTTTAGGCACAGCCTTTAAAATATTTACTCTCACAACAGTCTGTTATAGAAGAAAGATACATTTTTTACCATTTACATATGGGAAACTAAAACATAAAGAAGCTAATGAATAGAACAAAATATGATTCAAGCATCTAATCTGGAATAAATATGAAAGTTAGGTACCAAAATATTTATTCTTAAGATTTGCATTCAGCTAATCCTGGAAATTCTACAGTTGATCCACAATGATCTCTTACTTTGTGACCTTAAATAKCCCCAACATCTAGAAACTAATAGGTCTGAGCATCTTAAAACTTAGTCCTTTAACTAAAAGTATTGACAGACAACAATTATTCCATTGCTTAAATTCTCTGAGAGATTTGATCTCATAGACATTCTTGGAACATGTTAAATGTATATGTTAAATATCTAGCACACAGAATTTGAAAACAAATATAGTTGAGAGATGAAGGGGGCAAATACAACTCTGATAAACCTACAACTGTCTTTCAAAAGTGTTCCTGAGATTTGCATCCCAGTGACATATAGATGTCTCATCTCAGAAAAGCAGTTGGATTTCAGTATTCCTTCTTTTGGTGTCTCCTAGGATTTTACCTCCTTCATCCAACTTCCCAGTGTGCTGAGTGTTATGCACTTCAGTTTCATGCTCACAACCCTCCCCAGGCTGGATAAGGGGCATTTAATAGCTACAGCACACATAAGTGTGGAAATTCATTTATTTTTCTACTCTTGCTTCAACTTGTATAGTGGAGAAGATAAGTTTTACTTTTCTTGTTTTTGTTTTCTGGAGTAAGTAAAAAACAAATCGTGAAGCATTCAGTTAGACTTATGGGGATTACTTACATTAGCCAACCCATTTGTTAATAAAAGCAAGGTTCATCTCACTAGATTTCCAGACTGCAGTTTTAATTACTTACAGGAACTCTTATTCTTTTCAAAGAGTACAACATAAGGTAAAAGTCAAAAGAGAGGTGTAGCTAGTAGTGGGCAATTGGTGGCATAAACAGGATCTTGGAGAGCTTTTCCTTATTGATGCAGCAGCTTTTTATTGTTTTCCCACTTTTTTTTTTTCCTCTCTCAAACATGATCCTAAAGTCTCACATATTATAATACGGTAATTCCCACTTTGACAATTATCTCTTTGGAATGTGAACCTACTTCTGAAGAAGTTCGTTGTTTTCAAATTTATTTCTTTTGCTATTAATTTACAATTACATAGGCAATAAAAACATTTCTTCATCTTTCTTCAGTATTTCATTTTCAACATATTTTAACAGTTTTCCTAAGTTAATAAGACTACACACTCATACCTCAAAAGAATAAATCTAAAATAGTTCTAGAATACAAGCCTGCTTCTGCTGTTGAATTTTGCTGGTTTGCCACTGACTTTTGCAGCAAAATGATTGGAGGCCTAGCTGCAGATAAAAAGATATCATTCCTTAGCCAGTACATCTCAACCAGTCCATAATAACCTGTTGGGGTTGGAAAAGTTCAAGCCAAAAGCTGTTGATTTCCCTGGAGCCAATCAAAATGATAGATACAGTGGTGAAAGATCACAGCTGACTGGGTTTAGTCCTCTCATCACTAGCTGCAGATGGCATGTAATTTAGGGATGCCCATTTGGTGAAATTTACCAGTTTCTCCTGAGATCACACATATGGGTTTGCATTTAAAAAACAATTGTACTAGGAATAGCGTTTTAAGCACCAGATGCAAGTATTGACAGTAAAAGGATGGCCAAAAAGCAGAATATATCCACATAAGAGGATGGAAAAACTTGTGTTATGCTTTTCAGCACTGTATGTGACATTTTAGCTTTACAAAAAAAAAAAAAAAAAAAAAGACAGAAAATAACTGTAAAATCAATGCATACTACACTTGCCAAACCTCCTAAATTAGATATGAAATACTCTCTTTACAGTTTATGGCTTTCAAGCATTTAACATCTTTTTTTTCTACTTCATATATCAAAGCCACAATCTCAAATCCCTACAGAGAGAAGTAATGTCTTTAAAAGAATTATGAGTTGCACTGATCTCTTTGCTTGCTTTAGATTCTATATTTAGCTAAAAGGAAACACACAACCAGATTATTTGCTGTAATCTGTCCTTGATTTAGATTWTTTTTTTTTTAATGTTTAGAGATGGGCCAAACCACTGACCACTGACCATATAGATTTTCAGTTTGTCGTGTGATTAAATAAAATATAATAAAGAAATATTCCTCCAAAGTTATTATATCTATAAAACAGATGTTAGAGTAAATAGCAATACTGTATCAAGACATATAAAGACAGTAATTTTATACACATTAATCATACATGCACACATACACACACAAAAAGATTCATATAATATCTATATCAAAAGCACTTCAGTAAGGTCTGTACCTGATTTTCATTTCTCTTTTTAAGTGTAATTATGTACATGTCCTGGTGAGAGAAACTCACTGCTTGTTTTTCAGTCAACAATCTAGGCAGATAAATCTCTCAATTCTAACATTACATATGAGAAATAAACATAATTAAGAGGTTAGGTTTGAAAATGAACCTTTCACATTGATTAATTCTTCATTAAACACAACTGTATGTTAACTTTTCCCTGGTCTACTGATGTAAATAACCTGGAATACAGCTAGACATATCAATTATGGCATTGGTAAGCAAGTTCTGTTTTTCTAGTTGTTTATAAATGTTATCAGCTGAAAATCATTAGAATTTAGAGAACTCAATGTGGCAACCACGTGGCAAAAGACAACAAAAAATGCTTCTACAAATACATTAACAAGATGAGGAGGGCCAAGAAGAATCTCTGTCCTTTATTGAATGCAGCAGGGAATATTGTCACCAAAGATGAAGATAAGGCTTAATGTCTTCTTTACCTCAGTCTTTAACACTCAGATCAATTACCCTCAATCGACTTGGCCCCCAGAGCTGGAAGATACCTATAGAGTGCAGAATAAATCCCCCATAATCCAGGAGGAAACAGTCAGTGACCTGTTACTCTACTTGGACATCCACAAGTCTATGGAATCAGATGGGATCCACCCTAGGGTTCTGAAGGAGCTGGTGGAATTGATCTCTCCAAGCTGCTGTTTATCACCTATCAATGATTCTGGTCGATAGGGGAGGTCCCAGATGACTGGAGACTGGTCAATGTGATACCCATCTACAAGAAGGGTTGAATGGAGGATCAGAGGTACTCTAGGCCTGCCACTCTGACCTCAGTATCGGGGAAAGTTATGGAGCAGATCAACTTGAGGGCAATCACACAGTAGATGTGTGACAACCAGGAGATCAGGCCCAGCCAACATGGGTTCATGACAGGCAAGTCCTGCCTCACCAATGCAATCTCTTTCTATGACTAGATGGCTCACCTAGTGGATGAGGTAAAAGCTGTAAATGAGGTCTACTTAGACTTCAGTAAGGCCTTTGATGCAGTCTCCCACTGCCTTCTCCTGGAGGAGCTGGCATCTCATGGCTTAGGCAGGTRTACTCTTTACCCGGCAAAAAACCTGCTGGATGTCCAGGCCCAGAGAGTGCTAGTGGATGGAGTTGAATCCCTCTAGAGACTGGTCATGAACAGTGTTCCCTAGGGATCAGTGTTGGGGCTGGTCCTCTTTAATATTGTTATCAATGATCTGTATGATAGGAGAGAGCTATRTAGCAGAAAAGGATCTCAGATTGTTGGTCAACAGTTGAGCCAGCAGTGTGTCTAGGTGACCAAAAAGGTCAACAGCCTCCTGTCTTGTTTCAAGAACAGTGTAGCCAGTAGGACTAGGGGAAGTGATCTTTCTCCTGTACTCTGCACAGGTGAGGCCAGACATTGAATACTGTGTTCAGTTTTGGGCCCCTCACTACAATAGAGACACTGAAGTGCTCGAGCATGTCCAAAGAAAGGCAATGAAGATGGGTGAAGCTAGGTGAAGCTGGGTGTAGGGGCTGGAGCACAGACCTTACAAAGAGCTGCTGAGGGAGCTGGCGGAGACTCAGGAGATCTTATTGCTCTCTACAACTACATGAATAGAAGTTGTAGTGAGGTCAGGATCGATCAGTTTCGCAGAGTAACTACAGACAGAACAAGAGGAAGTGACCTCAAGTTGCACCAGGGGAGCTTCAGGTTTGATGTTAGGAAGAATTACTATGTGGAAAGAGTGGTGAAACCTTGGAACAGGCTGCCCAGAGAAGTGGTGGAGTTACTGTCCCTAGCAGTGTTCAACAAAGGTGTAGATGAGGCACTTAGGGACATGGTTTAACATGCATGGTGTCAAASGTTTTATGGCCGGACTCGGTGATCTTGAAGGTCTTTTCCAACCTTAATAATTCTGTAATTCTGTGCTTTGGACTGTCCTTATTTGCTAGGTGCAAAGATGGGTAGAGTTTGCTGTGCTACAGATACTACTACAGATAGTACAAAARGAAAAGAGAGATTGATCTCTGGAATATTACTGAAAACCAACATCATTATGTGAAGAGGAACCAGAAATAGGGCATTACATATTCTGCATATATGCAAATCAGTAGGTGTTAATCATCTCACATATAAATATACACTCACACACATATGTGCATATATATGTATGTATATAACTAAGTTCATTTTACTATACATGTTCTGTTCAAGTTCTGAAGAACACGATATGTAGTTAACCTAATCCCATACTAATATTCAGCTTTCATGTTTTAAAAAACTTGTATATGACCCTAGAGACAGCAAAAATGATATTTATAATTTGTTTTCTAACTAGAACAAAACAAAAATAAATGGTAGATGATATTATGGTTCAAGTCTCAAAAAGCATCTTACCTTAATCTGGAGTAAAACTGATACTGAGAACAATAACCATTATAGGAGTTACGATATCATTTATATATAATGCAAGATCGGGATAGAAGAGCAAAACTGCTAAATGAACATAATATAATTAATTTCATTTTTGATTTTAAATAGCTTCCTCTGTTCACATTATTTTGATGAATAAATAAATAAGAATATATTATGCTATGCCACTAAGCCTTTCTTTTTTTGCTGTTTCTTTTTTTCTCTCTCTTTTTCTTCTTTGCTTTCCTAAATGCATTTGACCAGATCTGCAGCTGGCAAAAGCTGGAGGGTACAACCCAAACCTTTTGCAGAGCCTAAAGCTGGGTGACTCAACATATGTGACTCTCAGACTGAAATAACTTCAAGCATTTAAGGCTACACAGGAGCCAGGGCTAAGAAAAGTAGAAGTGACACACACAGTAGTCAAGCAAAGTGGTCCATAAATACAGGTTTCAGGTTTCATTTATATATATATATAAATATATATATATATATACACAAAACCCAGTTGTGTATATATGTAATATTATATATATGTTATTTTTTAAATAAGCTTTCCAGTAACTTTGGGAAAGGCCAAATGATCTGCGGTACTACTGAACCTTAAATAATGGAGAATGCGCTAGGACTGTTTTAAGRGAGAGAAAACAAATTTAGGGTCTTGAAGGCAACAAACAGTCTGGGAATTTCTCAGATGTCACATCAAAAGAGGCATATCACAGATAAGAGAGTCTAATTCCAAAGTATTAGAATCTTGTATAAAAATACTTTCTAAAATTCATTACAAACTTCATTATGTCTTGAAATCTATAATTTCCATGACAGAAAGAACATAGAATTGCATATTTTACATAGTAATGTCATAGGGAGACCTAGCAGAGGAATTGAAAAAATGGAAGGTAAGGGGAGCACAACACCCAGAACCTATATAAGCTTTCCTCACAACATCAGTACTAATCCATGTAGTAACTAATCCTCGTTGTATCATTTGCAATATGAAAAACAGACTTTTTTGCACTACAGGGGACTGAGCTCTGAGTCAATAAAAGAACTGGCTTTAGCTCCATTGCCTTCTGTACAGGTGCATCAGTTTCCTTCAGCTTAGGTTTTGTCCTGAACTCTCTACTGACCAAATTCAAACCAGGACCTAAGTACCTAAAGTGGGATATAGATGAAAAATTTATATATACATATATATATRTGTATATATAAATATATGTCTAAAACTGTAGGCATTGTTCGGGTGACTTCAGAGGTGACTGCAATACACAACCATYCCACTGTTAGATGCTAAACTCTCCCAGTTTGTAGGCACAGCTTCATCCTGCCTAACTCTAGATATCTAAATTAGACATCTACTCATCATAGGTACCCTCAGTATAAATTGTAGACATATAGGTATCCACAGAAAACAGTCAGATGCCTAAGATTTAGATTTGCTACATATACAGAGTGAAGCAAGTTTTATTTGGTTAAAAAAATCTTTACACTGCACAGTTGGGATCCAGATGTTTTATACTATATTACTATATTCAAAAAAAACTATTGATTTAGAAGCTTTCTACAGAGCACTTTTAATACATCCCACCACATCCTCCCATGACACACTGACAGAGACTCAATCTTGCTTCATAATAATATAACTACTAGTATGCCTCATTCCCCACAAGAGAGAGGGATTCAAATTCTTTCTAAATATTTTATGATTCTAAAACAGATCTGACATTTTTCTCAAAAAATAGTATTTTWCTAATGAAATATAGTACATCTGAAATATTGGGACAGACATTCTCACTGTTGACACTATCCAGAAAGAAATTCAAGATTCATTGGCATAGAGAGTATTTATTATATGTCACTTGCACTCATGTTATTTCTTTTCATGTAACTTTTTTCAGCACCAGGCATCAGTAATATGARACTCCTTAGCATCTTTTCATTGATTAGATCAATATCAGCATCTAGACTATCATACCTTTCTCTGCTAAATGAGGTGAAAGGTATTTTAAAGTTAAAAAAGTGAAAAATTATAGCTAGTAGTTGGAGATAACATGGTTTCTAATATCAAAATTAGAATGAAGAGATAATTGAATTGGCTAAGAAACAGAAAACAAAGGGGAGATGTTTTTTAAAAAAAGATTTTTTTTTTTTAAAAATATTTTTTTAGTAATTTTTTAGTAATGTTTTAGCTGGGCATGTTCAGTCTGGAGAAGGCTGAGGAGGGACCTTAACAGTGTGTATAAATACCCCAAGGGAGGCAGTGAGGAGGAGAGGGCTGGCCTCTTTGCAGTGGTGGACAGCGATAGGACTAGAGGAAACGGCCACAAACTGAGGCACCAAAAGTTCCACAGGAACTTAAGGAAACATTTCTTGACTGTGAGCGTGACAGAGCCCTGGAACAGACTGCCCAGAGAGGTTGTGGAGTCACCTTCTTTGGAGATCTTTAAAACTCACTTGGATGCCACCCTGTGCAATGTGCTCTAGGTGACCCTGCCTGAGCAGGGGGTTTGGACTAGATGATCTCTGAGATCCCTTCTAACCTTAAGCATTCTATGATTCTATGATAATGACCCACAAATATGAAGGAAATGGTTTTGTAAGAGAAGTAGATTATAACATTTGTTTACTTCTGCATTTTATATTACATCCACTGAATAAAATCCTGGAGTTATCTTGAGAAAGTTCAGTCATCCTAGACTATAACATTTCGTACCTCTCTTCTGGGTACCTATTTCAAGGTTTGTGTGACTAATCTGCAGAAGTTCTGAACATTCAGAAGCTGAAGCTAATGGGAACTAGGCTGAAGCTAATGGCGACTGGGTTCTGAACACATAAAACAGAAATCACATAAAACAGAAATATAGGGCCAAAAATTTTGAATAATCAGATCCTAACCTTCTCAATTGATATTTGACTAAACCACTGTACTGCTGGTCCACCTGCAAAACACTATCTAATTTACACAGCCTGACAAGTAGGAAGATAGTAGGTTGTGTAGCATTTGAGAATTTAGTGATGAAACAAAGTCTGTGATGAAAGGAATAATTTCCAGTGCAATATCTGAAAAGGATGCAGTAAGCAATATTTCACATCACACAGTTTGAATATTGGGCATACTAAATGAGCAACATCTTCAGCTGGGAATTGAGTGTCACAGTTCTTAAGTCAGTAAGACAGCATTACATGATGTGCTCCAATTTCAATATGTGACAGATACAGCTYGCACCTTAGCTTTGAAAGTCAAGTGATTCAGTTCTGCAATGGAGAAAAGTTAGTGTCCTTGGAAATATCCATTTTTTCCACTTAAACAAAAAACTGAATTAATGCAACCTCAGTACTAGCATTTTGTAGCTTTATATTGCTTTATTTTTGCATCCTTAATCATGATATTTCAAAGACTTTTTTTACTGTGACATATTCTTTATGTGGCTTAACCAGTATTTAGTAATATCCTGAATTGTATTCTCTAAAATAAAAAGGATTTCATTTACTCTTGTTGAATAGCAAACATGTATCATGGTCATTGCTAGTATTTTTTTCCTAGATTAATATGCTTATTTCTTGAAGAAATGTAACACATCCTAGAGACGATAAATATGACCCTCTCTAGTTGCTTTTTCTGAATTGCTTACACTTACAGCAAAACATTAAGGTCATGTAAGGAATTACAGTGCAGAAAGAATCTATACCTTGTTTGCTCCTGGCTTTTTCTGTTACTTTCAAGCAAGTTCATGAGTCTGACACTCCACAACTTGTTTATTTTGCAACTCCACTGCATCTTTCACAGTTGTTTCCTTGGATACCACAGTCTTAATTGTAGATTTTAATGTTAAGTTGCTTCTGTTAAAAGCTGCATTTTTGAGTGCTCATCACTGTTCAGGGTGAGCCATGAATCTCTTTGGGTATCACTGTACTCATCATCAGATTGGCAGTATGCAACTAGTAACTTTTGCTTTACTATACTTACTGCATTACATTCACTTTATAATAATTTAAAAAAAAAAGAATTTTTATTATACTAGTTTATCTTAGCTAAAACTTAAATGTGGTTGGGGCAGAGGTTATTCCCAAAAATCTGTGTAGGTGGTAAAGAATGTTCTGAGGATATTCCTTTCTCAGTTCCTCAGTTTCTCAGTTCCTTTTATCAGTTCCTCTCTCTCAAAAATCCCCAAAATCTCAACATCCTCAAATGCGCCTACCCACCAGAGTTATATTCCGCAGATTCAGTCAACCTGATAGGTTGAAAAAACAATGAAAGAAACTCAGAGATCTGCTTTTTCTCGGTTTCTGAATCTGAACAGAGTTTGGCCACTGCCTTTTTTTTTTAGATCCCTACATACATTCTCAGGATGGAAACT
>NW_020455473.1:606060-642224 GCF_003342845.1 Nothoprocta perdicaria | reverse complement strand
AAACCCAGAAATGTAAATATGCTGGACCTTCCACTTCCCATAGATTTGGGGATATCCTAGAATATAATTTATCTGTATTAGGACTTGTGACTATTACAGCTGAAAGAGAAGTGTTCCACAGACAGGAACTTTTTAAAACAAAAATAGTGATCTGTATTCCCTACATCATCAAAGGAAAGCAATGATGGTCAGGTTTCTTCTGAAGCCATGTCCATCATCACTAATGAGCACTTTTAGCAGACAGATCAAAGACTTGCATGAGTTAGGGATGGAGAATGCATTCCCTCAAATCTCCAGAATAGAACTGCTTTGATAACTTTGATTATAGCTGGACAGGGAAGGAGAAACACACACTATCAATACTATTTAAGAAGAATAACTTGACAGAGAGCAGGACTACTATAGGTAGCACCAAACATAAGACTAGTTACTTACAAGGTGGAATGGAGCATAATAACTTGAAAGAATATAATATTACCTTTATATAAATATATATATATATAAAATCAACCTTTCAAGTTGTTTATTCTGCAGATTATATGCTTTCTGGTTTCCACGAGGTATCTCGTCTTCATGCATTTCTCATTTCTTGTCATCCAGAATTCAAGAGCAGAATGTCCTTGGTATTCTCAAGCTATATGCCCAAGCTATTCTCCCCACAGTTTAAATGCTTTGTATCAGCACAGCCACTTGCACGCACGCACACACACACACACACACTTTTCAAATTTCATAACCCAAGGGCACAAAATAGGCTCCGGAATAGACCTTAAACTGAAAGGTGTGTGTCCATGAGGCCAGTTYGCTCTGGAAGGAGATGGTCCTGAATGACATCAACATGAGCTAGTCTGTACAATGATGTCTAAGGGAACAGGATTGGCATCAACCCTGTTTTATTCAGCAACATAGTCTGTGTAGTTTTGAAGTCATACCCATAAATGCATATATGGATTAACAGCCTTCCCTTAATATTACATAGCAATACTCTCAAATGGTATTCTTAAGTCACCACAAGTTGCTATGCACAGGCATATCAGGAGATATTATGCTTTAAAGTGATTTTTTAAAGTATCAAAATAAAAAAAAAAAATACAAATGTCTAAACAATTTTCTGTAACATTTAACATGTAGCATTTTCTGTGAGTGTTTATATACTCTTTATACTGCCTTAAATTGTCATTGATAACAGACATTCAGAAACAAAATTATAAAAAAATTATAGTACTATAAAAAGTAGAGTAATTACAAAACTAATGCCTAAATATTAACTAACTAATGATGCCTTCCTGTTACATAAGTAAATATAATGCTCGAATATTTATGGACAAAGTAAATGATAATCCATCTAGAATCTTTGTTAGAAACAAAAAAACTTGAGAAAAATTTCCATGTAGCACTCTGATTGTATGAATCTGAGAGCATACTGACACACTAGATGAGAGAGGGTGTCTATTTAACATGACATTCTGTTCTGACATGTCCAGTGCAAAACATTTCAGTGGAAGTTGCAGTATTTCTCCAGAGTGAAGAATTATAGAGGTTTCTTCTTGATTCTCAGCATTTTGAAATTGTAGCATTTTCTAAAGTACGAGGATTTCACATATTCTTAGATGTTAAGGCCAGAAAGCATTACTATAAACCATAAAGTTCAACCTTCTGCATAAGGCAGAGATTTTCTAGGTACTGTATAAGGTCAATACTGGATCTGTGGGTTTTTTAGTAGACTCATATTTAGTAGAAAGGGAATAAATTCATTACCTGCATATGTGAGTTAAAATGCTAGTTGACTACAGGTTTTTATTTTTAAGGAATAGTGGTTGATAACAGTTAATAATACTAGGACCATTACTACTGTAGATTATAACTTTAATATTATCTATTTAATATTCACTGAATGCTCAGACTCAAGATGATACAAAACATCATAGACCACAGATTTTGAAAGTAAGCAATTATTTTGTAACCAAATCTCCAATTCTGAATTTCTAGAAGGTGTCTGTTTAGGAAAATCTGTGCCATATACATTGTTAAACAGTGAATTTCCAGAAACTAATCCATCTTCCCAATATTATTTTTCAAATATTCCTGCCTCCAAAACATTTCCAGTTTATGGCATCATCTGTCAGAATGAAAGCCTCCGTCCTGAAAGAAGATGAAAAGATTCCTTATGGATCTAAGAGTTGAGTCAGAAGTCTAAAGTGAAGGCTCGAAAAGGCAGAATCTATTTCTGTTAGAGGCTATGATGAAAAATTGCACTTCAATTGCTGAGAAATACACTCTGAAAGCATTAGAAAAAATGGCAGTGTAACTCATATAAATGGCTACCTGGACTCTTAGCTTAAAAAAAAAAACAATGTAAATTGTGTTGCTGGGTATGTTTTTTATCCTATTCATAGTTCACTTTTATCTGTAATGAAATATTAAAGGAAATGTGGGCTAAGTCCATCTCATGCGCCATATTAGACCGCATACACTGTCCTACAAAGTAGTTAATATGACATGATTTTCTAGCCTTTTATTTATTTATTTATTTATTTTACTCAGGACCAAAACTTATCCAATAAGAACCTATGAACTGCATGTTTTTCACATTTCAATTCTAGCTCTAATATGGAAYTCATTTAATGAGCAAGAAAGGTCCAAAGAGGGAAGGAAGAAGTCAATAACTGTACACATTACATTGTTGTGCTTCCCTTTGGAGCCAAACAGCAAAACAAAAAAAGAAAAGAAGAAAAAAGTAAAAAAGGAAAGAGAGAAAAAAAAAAAGCTAAAACATTTGAAAAGCAAGAAAGAGTTGCTGTAGGTTTGGGTTGTTGTATGTTTTATGTACAGAAAAGGGAAATTTGATGCTAATGAGGAAAATACACAGCAGTTGTCATCTTTCTTAGCACTTGGACTCATTGCTTGGGTGCTAGATGGGGGCCTAATGGCACAACTGAAAATAATCTTCTACATAATTAAAACATATAACATATTTGAAAATATGCCACTTTTCCCCCTTTTACTCTTTTTTTTTTTTTAAGAAATAACTTATTCCCTGTCTGTCATTTTACAGCATCTTTTTCTCCATAATATTAGCACATCTTTTTGACAGTTATTAAAGTTTCAAACAGAAGTAATGCAGATTACTCTAAATATCTTATTTTCCCTTAACACCAGATTTCTGTTAGAACAGAAGAAATCATTACATTCATTCATCATCATTTGGCTGTGAGGTTCCAGTATGACTAAAATAGTAAACACTTGTGGAGTCTACGATAATTGAGAGCAACAGTAAATTACATTTTAAGTGCTCATCAAGGTGAGAACAAGGCACTTCATGCCTCTTCATACATCCTTGTTAGGAATTTTGCCAAGACAGAAGAATACGCAGGTTCACAGAAGTTGTTTGCTCTAACCTTCCTATGAATATATTAGTGCTGTACCATGCACTGATTTTTAGAGATGCCTAATCAGGAGAAGGAGAAGGAGAAGGAGAAGGAGAAGGAGAAGGAGAAGGAGAAGGAGAAGGAGAAGGAGAAGGAGAAGGAGAAGGAGAAGGAGAAGGAAGGTAAGTTGCCTAGGAGAGAAATTGCGTGAACACATCTAATCTCTAATCTATACCACTGTTATTGCCCATTTAGAATTCAGTATGGATGCTGGCTTTGCTTCCTTTAGAGTTCAGTCAGGACGAGATGTTATATTTAGCTGTGGTTTGTTACATGAAGATTTCCCTCTCTAAGGTGCAGTGTTTTAGCATTGAATATTGGCAATAAAGCATCTATTGCTTAGTTTGCCAACATACACGTGTGGTATATTGCCAGCAGAAACAACCTCATAGAACTACTGATGCTTTAGAAGTTTCACTTGCTTCTGAGTTCTGCCCCTACACAATGCAATTCAAGAAGCTGAAAAAGTTTATCTTTGCCTCTAACAAGGTATATTGCAAGACACRGTTTTTGGATTGTATCCTAGCTGGATCATTTTTTGGCCCTGAAAAACTGCAGGTACTATTAATCATTCTAGCTACAAAAACCTGCTTGATTTCCCTTTACGAAAGTAAAGATTTTCACATACCCATATGGTAAATGGAATTGTATGTTGTCCCTTTGGGAATGCTGAATACACATTCATACTTTGGAAGTATTCCATTATGCCTGAAACTAGATTTTTTTTTTTCCTCCAGTAAAATCCCTATGGACCAGATCTTATCTGTTCTTTTGCATGGTATCCAAGAAAAGAATGATCCTACATGCTTAGTCTCCAATTCCTTCTTTCAGGCATGTAGAATATAAAGAATCAAAGGAAGACACCCTGTTCTGAAGAACTCCAGTTCTTACAGAAATAAGTATTTTTTTTTTCTTTTTTATCTTCTCTGATTGCTCATCTCTCTTATACTCTACTGCAGGTGGCTCCAAAGCAATACAGCTGAGTCAGGGCTAAGAAGCAGATGGTAATAATTAAAAAAAAAAAAATCCTTATAAATGAGGCAATCACAAAGGCATACCCATTACAATACAATGATTTGTAATTGAAAAAAAAAAAAAAAAAGTGCATGGAACCCTGTGTTACACTGAATGCAAATTGTGTTTTATGCCACACAGGTCCTGCTTGAGTGTGGCCATATGTTATCAGGCGACTTGGATATATCTTAGGAAAGSATAATAGACAGAGAGATCCACTTTGAGATACTCTGAGTGGAAATTGCTTCCCCTTTCATTCTCTCAGCAAAGGAGACAAACGGCTTTAGAAAAAATTTTGAAAGGTTTTGTCCTATACAGATAAAAATCCAAGGCCTCCCACATATCTTACTTCTTCTCTTTGCAGTTGGAATAGTTTGGTAAATTATTAAGTTGGCTGAGTTCTGAAACTGTTGAAGCTAGGAGGATCAAGCAACAACATATTGCTGGGGAGGAAAATCTGGTATCTTCTCTTCTATTTCTCCCATTATTCTTGATATTGTCTAGAAAACTGTCAGCAAGCTGGATGAATAAAGAGGAAAAAAATCTAACCATGAGGCTGTACTTTGCTACATCTCAGATAATACTAGATACTCATATGCATATACATAATCAAATCCACAAGTTTCTAAATGCCAAATGCATTCAGGGAGACTTCAGTCTGGAGGGCGTCCTCATAGTTCCAACATTGCAAGGACACCTTTGGGGCCCAGGATACTGCAGCTCTATGAAAACTAATTTAAATTGCTAGCTGTCTATCTGATCTAATGAATAAATTGTGAAGAACAATGACTGAATATAAAACAGAGACAGATATGTTACATTGTTTCAAATTTTGAATTAGACTTTATATGCAATATTTATTTGTTTTTGTTCTGAGGGAGGAATTGGAGTGATCAGAAAGTTTCTGTGTTCATCTCTCTATTTGCTGATGACGAGACAAATGCTATTGTGCCTAGTTCAGAGGGACTGCTTGATAGAAAAGCAATCTGTGACAAAGAGAAAAGGTTGCTATAAGCATGTAGAACAGCAGAAATAAACTCAGCAACTGTTTTCTTGTTGTGAAGGGAGACAAACTGCTAGAAATTAGTACAAATCTTCTCCACAGAGGTATGAGAGGGAAGATAGATCCAAGGGCTGTTAACAATCCTGTCAAACAGGGTGTTTATTGGATTGTGATTTTGATGGGAAATGAGTAGACTGTGTATTACTCTTTTCAGCCTACAGATGCATCTGAGATGGTTTAYAAGGACCATGGCTGAGTAGGGACAGGGCCAGAGCCAGCAGTTACTGCAGCATCGCGGGGCAGTGAATGAAGACCCTGGGCTAAGGCTGTTACTGGATAGTGACAGAGACCCCACAGTGGGCAGGAACCTGATATATATCAGAATCCTACCATTCTTTTCTGGCAGTTCCTTCCTAGCCTGTGTTAATGCATAGGATTGTTTACCCCAAACTGCAGATTTTTTTCTTACTTAATCTCCTAAGCTTTCTTTTAGACAAGTGTCCAAATTTATTGTGGTTTCTTTGGATRGAGTTCTAACACTTGTCATGGTAGTGGCTATTCCTGGCAGTTTAGTGTCATTTGCAAATTTTCTGAGAGTACAGTCTGCCAGGAGAAGTCTTGAAGTTAAGAAGTTCTATAGGTTAAGTCCTAGACATATTTTGGTAGGTGTGATGTGGTCGTGGGAAGCACTGCTCTTGACATTTATATTCTTAAAGAAGAGAATTTCAAGGTCTTTTTGTATGGATATATATCAGATTAGATTTTTTTTAGGCCTTTAGTATTGTTTTAAAGACAAGAAAAAAGAAGGGAGGAGAAGGGAAGGCAAGGCAAGGCAAGGCAAGGCAAGGCAAGGCAGAATAAGGATTTAGTCTACGTCAAATAGGAAAAAAGTTTGCTAGTCTAAACTTTTATTCATTAATTATCAATAATCTGAAGCATTGAATTGTAAGTTTGTTTCTTTTTCTTTTTAAAAGTAGTTATTTTACTCATTGTTTTCAAAAATCTATATAAAAAATAAAGATACTGACTACTTCTTTGAGGTTCTAATCTATTTACATGCTGTGGACTCATATATATATATGAGTTAAAAATTGTCTGATTTCAAGTCTACATTGTATACATGCATGACAATCACATGAATGAGTGGTCAAAGGGAAACAAAACTTTTACAAGATTATAAACAATTTTTTTTCTCTGTCTATTCCCAAACTTCCAAGAAATACATTTCATCCTCAAATAGAGAGAAATAGTCTAGTTGCTAAATACTTCTAGTACAAGACAGTGTGTGCTTGTAGCAATTCTAGGAAAACCTGTTCCTATCTTGGAATATTCTATGGAACTTAAATTCTTGTAACAACTGCACAAATACTAGTTATAATATATGTATGATACTTCCAGTCAATTATTTTTTGACCATTAATAGATAATTAGATAAAAAGTCAAATTGTTTGACTTTCTATTTTTCCCCTACTTGGGACTGATACAACTGCACCATTCCTGCACCATTCAGGATTTTTTTTTTTTTTTTCCCTGAAGATGTGTTTTATTCCTTTGGCTAATCCAAACTGAAGTCTGGTCCAAAGAGACCAGAAGTAAATGTAATTTATCTGGAAGAACTACCATTGGTCTATCAATAATCAATGACATGCTTTTACCTCCAATCCAAAACCAAGAAGGTCAGGGCAAGACAAGCTCTCCATTCCTCTCAAATAAGAGTGCTAGTAGAAATGTGGTTTCAGACAAGACAACTTGGAGCATCAGCTTCAGTTCTGCTACCTCTCAAAGCCATATAATAYATGTTCAGGATGCTCCAGATGACACTACATTCAGCAACTCTCCCTATATTAAAATTCATACCAAAAAAAAAAAAAAATCAACTTAACATAGGAAAAGAACGAAAACAAATGCAGAACTCATGTCATGAGCTCTGAAATAGCACAGATCTTGTCAGGTGAAATAATTTAGATTAATATTGATTAGTTTAATATTGACTTAGAAGAAAAGGACAATATCACCTGGTAAACAATCCAGTTTACTTAGTAGAGCTCTTTATGTTTTCCTTGGAGATGCCCCAAGAATTGACTAGGGTAAGCTCCACTCAGTTGATTGGATCTGGCACAGCTACCTGCTATAGCAAACCAGCTTTTGTGTACATTGAAAATCCAGGCTGTATCTAAGCGGTGAAGCTCTTATGGTCAGTTTACAAATTTTCAACATTTATCATTCAAATATACAGTGTCTTAAAGTTGAGTAATCCTGTATTTTACATGTCTGGAGAATGACAGGAATAAATATATAACATGTATGTATAACTCACAAATGAAATTAAATAAATAACATGAAAAAAAGTAGAAAAAAGTAATCTGATGTGGGGAAGTATTGATTTAAATTCAGTATTTAGACTTGTTTAAAATAAGGACATTCTAAATATTTATCCAGAATTCTTGAATTGAATATTTAATTCTGGATACATAAATTCTTGAATCTGAAAATATAAGTAGAATATTATCAAAGGGAGAAAAGAATCTAAATGCTTTTTTAATACTTGTAATTTAATAGACTGTCTAAAACCAGATTACAGATGCACATRAAAATGGAAAACTTTTAATTAACTAATTCTGTAGTAAAATAGAATTACTCCTTTGTTATAAATAAATACAATTAGGGAAATATTTGGATCAGAATGTAGTTTATCTGAATTATGTGGCTCAGTTTTAATCCTTTTACTTTTCTGTGAATCTTCTCTTTTTTGTGCTGTTAAGACTTTTATTATTTTATTTTATTTTATTTCATTTCATTATTTCATTTCATTTCATTTCATTTCATTTCATTTCATTTCATTTTCAGTATTCTGTTAAAAGATATCCACCTTTTTCATGATATTTTTTTATTTGCTTAAGAACCCAAAAGGGAGTTTATTCCCCATTATTATTTAAAAGAAAACAAAAACCTTGTCTTCACTAGTCACTTCAATGTCATACTCATTCATATTCTACTGTGACTGTCAGATGCTAGTTTTGATATACAGTATAAAGCAGAAATCAAGCATATTCAAATGGTTTGTGCTTCTTTTTTATACAATACAGTTATAAATGATTTTGAATATTATACAAGGAAAGGTCAATTCATTATAGTGAACCAGTTCTTGTAGTTAAAGTGATACACTACCAATTTACCTGAAGTTCTATTAAAACAATATTCCTTCTGCCAGAAAATTTGACTTTGAAAAATCCGTAGCTTAAACACATATCTAAATCATATAACAAGACTCAATTACACCAGGTGGTATTGACTGATATATTTGATAATGCAATAAAGATGCCAACACTGACAAAATTTGTTAGTTTGAAAGTGGGGCAAAATGCCATTTTACTGCAAAGTTGGCTAATGAAAAATATTGCTTACAGAACGATGAGACCTGTCAAGTAGATTTATAATGTATGATGTTTGTAAGATCTCAAATATTTCAAAATGACTTGAAGGCTCATGCAATAAGCAATATGACTATTCTCTTTGCAGTATAATGAACAGCATAGAGAGAGGAGGGGCAAGCTTTGACATTCACATTTGTATGGTAGTGGGTCATAAGCTKTCCGAGTAACTAAAACTCTTCAAATTATTTTGCTGCTCTTTGAGGTTATGCAAGCACTTTTAGGACTGGACCACCACCTGGATGTTTTGTAGGCTCCACAATTCAAAGAGCTTGGGGGATTAAAGGCTGGAAGTTGGATTCAATGAATTCAAATCCCAGCAGAAGTTTGGCAGAGGATTGAGGCAGTTCCTGGGATGCCAGCACTAATGGCTGATGGCCAAACCCTAATCTGAGATGCACGGCACATGTCGCCTCCTGTCTCAATGAAGCCACGTTGTTGGCTTGAACACACAACTCCTAGCACCAGATTTTCTAAAGCATGTGCCCATTCCAGGGCAATATATCTGAGTTTAAAATATGGTCTGTAAGGCATGAATATTTCCTTTATTTCTTTTTCTTTCCAGTTGTATGATAAAGAAATAATAATAATAATTTTAAAAGGTAAAGATTTGTTAACTGTGCTCATACTGTTTTATCCTTCTGACTTTTTCTTCATGTCCTATTCCTCTCCTTCCAAAGGATTCAATCTGTACCACACGAAAGACACAAGGAAATTAATAATAATAGAAAGAGCACCGTAAGATTATTTTTCTTTTTTCTTTCTCCATTATATGTGGCACATGACAGGATTCTATAAACTCACAAGTATTTACTATTTAAGGTAACTCTGCAGTGTTGTAAAACAACATTCAAACTGCAGGCTAGAGAGAAATAAGAGAGTCAGCATAGCAAAACTCGATTAGAAAGTTTGATTTGATTATCTGTTCCTTATTTGCATCATACTGCTGTTTCACTCAGAGGTACCTGACTGGAATATTTTCACTGTACTTTGAACACAGAAACTAAAGCTACTGGCAGAATTGTAGGCTGTGGGAAGCACAACATTTTATGCTGGAACATTCAAGCACATTAATTGCTGCTTTGAAAATTATACTGCAAACATTTTCTTGCTTCATTTTGTCTCTTAGTTTTGATGGAAAATGTCCTGAAAATATGTGGTTGAGCTTGAAGATGAAAAACGGGGAGCTGAGGGACTGAAAAGTACCATAGAGCTGGATTGATGCAGTGTCTTAATGTACTGGCCTTGAACTATACGAACTTTATGGTGAATGCAGCCAGATTAGGAAGAGTGAGAATCAATCAGTTTCTGATGGCTGCAACAGTCACAATAAAAGAGAAGATAGTTGTATATTTATTGGCTAAGAGCTACCCAGAAGACACTCTTCTGCAATAATAATTAAAAAAAAAAAAAAGCTCAACTAGAGAGGTTAGCTTGAAAAACAAGGAACAAAAACACCTGACCTTTCTGTTCTTAGAAGAAAGCCCATTAGTTGAATGATTGATTTTGTGCTTAACTTCTTTTATCTTCTTTTTTTTACCCTTTTTTTCCCAGCATGTATTCTTCCTCTTGTTCTCTCTGTAATGTGCAACACCCCAAAGTATTTTTAGTGACTGGAAATTTAGCATAAATTAGGGGCAGTGGGGGGAGTAGGAGGCTAATTAAAACTCCTGTAGTATTGAATTCCACTTTCAGGAAGCTGCTTTTAACCTTCACCTTCTAGCAGCATAGATAGCAGAAATTTTACTACCTTTCTGTATATTTAAATAAAAAGAAGAGTCTSTTTACATTACATATCTAACTTTAAAGTCATCTCCCCATTTCACTGATACATGTCCACCAAAAAGAAACTGTAAATTGCAAGAAAATGACACCTCCTTAATTCTGAAGTGGTATAGAGCACTCTTTACAGTCACTTGTGCTCCCTTTGCATAAGCCTGCATCTTGAACGTTAAGGCCATATATAATGTAGATGAGATTGCTAGGGCCAAGAATCTTAATTTATTTATTGTATAAGTATAATGGCAGCCACCTCCTGTTTTCATTATACCAGTCTAATACCAGCCATTTCCTGTTTTCATTAGACCATTGTAATGCTAGATTCCTACTGTTCTCATTAGTGCAGGACTGTGTAATGGCAACCACCTCATGTTTTCATTATAACAAAACTGTATGGTGCCAGCTGCCACTTATTTTACTTTACAGAATAGCATTTGAATGTAGTCTATACTCTTTCCAAGAGACTATATGCTGAGATGCCAAAGACCTTAGATTTCTAAGATCTAAGAAAGAAAATGTTGGGGAACACCCTTGTTTACTAATTTGCCTGTAGCAAAACAACAAGGCAAGTGTGTAAAATACACAGAGAAGACACTGAAGATCAAGGAAAGCATCACACTATTGTGGAACATGGTTAAATTCTAGAAGTACAGAACCCAATTTCAGATCCATAATCTGACTAAGCTTTGAAAAGAAGATAAAAAGGTGGCTGTAGTTGTTCAAGATCTGGATTGCTCTTCTAGAGAAGTCTAAGTCAAATTCCCAGTTCCATCACTTATCAACTGTGAAGACTGTGACCTATTCTCTAAGTCTTATTACTCTTGCTGTGGCAGATCTGAGGATAATAAGATTTTCTCTCTCCAAAACATTGGATTGTCTGTTTTTTTCTTTGTATTTCTTTTTTTTTTTTTTTTTTTTTTTTTTTTTAACAAGGATTATTTTACCACCTAGCTTTCCAATACATTGAAAGTAGCTGTGTCTCCGTCCCTCAAGATTTTCAAATCCTATTGTAATAATATTAACTAATACTGATTTCTTCCCTTGACATAAAAACGTGACATTGAGAGAAGAGCCTAAAAGTGTATCTTTGAAACCCAAAAGTCTTCTGAGAGAGTCAGGTAATTTGAGGTTACATTACAAACGTAGTCTCACCAAGGTGACTATTTTACTAATAGATTTTGTGGTAGATATTGGAATGAATGAATGCTACTCTATGAGGAATATAACTATGAGATAGTGTGGAAATACTTTTGATTTATTAAGCTTTTTAATATAAACATTTAGAGTTTTGCTCATACTGTAGATCCCAAAAACAGACCTAGTGGCATTGCTCTGTAAGCACTGCTGAACTTCAATGTAGGTCACATGTAATACCATCACAAATAAATATTTGGCTGGGGGTTTTATGGCCCAGGTTATAATGTATACATGAACTGGGTTTTAGTTATGAGACAGACGCAGTGCATACATCTGCTGTCTCAACTCTGAAGCTTTGGAAGCTTGAAGTTCTTACCATCAGGAGTGGAGAAAAATACCACAGAGAAGGCCTTGATTCTGTACCTGACCAAAATTATCAGTTCTGCACAGTGACTTCAGTTTTAATTATTCATGTGATTCCAGCTTGTCATGTTTTATCTGTTGTATGTTTTAATGATTTATAGCTTCACTGTAGCTTGTGAGGAGAGGAAGAAAGCTCTGTGGACAGGTACCATGAAAATAAAATTTCAATGTTATTATAAATACCAGTACTCATATTCACTTTTGTGGAAGAAAACTTCTCTTCAAAAGTATTTCTGTTCACCTCTTCCCGAGTTGATGGAAAAGTTGTGGTTTCATGAAAAGAAAAGTGTTGTCATTCTCAGATTGCTGTATTATTAACATCACTGAATAGAGTAATTGACAGATGTGTATAAGTTTTGTTAAAATGATTAAAAGCTCTGCAAATCATATCCTGCCAGTGTTCCCTGGGAAATAAAGACCTTTCCATCTGCTAGGGAACTCTATAAATGAGTGTAATGAGTAACCTTTAAAATGACAGCTGTCACCCCCAGGATTTGAGCCTTGAAGCAAGTGTAAAGATATAATGAAAAACATATAAATTGATGATAAAAAATATCCTTAATTTGTTATTGTTTTGATCACCTTACTGTGGGCAGGGAATAATAACTTTTGATTTCCCTGTGATCTCTAGTGCTTGGATGAGTTCCAAGTCAATAGCAAGATAGTTACGTTTAGTGATGTTGCAGTTTGATAAGACACTATATGTCTGCATATATCTTTGCACATTCTCTGTCACAGCCTTCACAATGAATAAAATTTTACAAGGATGGTGGCATGTGATAGAAGCACACCTGAAAATGATTTCTAAACTAGCTGTGGAAGCCCAATAAAACTGGAAATGAGGGACGTGAACTACGGTGTGTTTTTTGGGGTATAAAAAGGGTTCACCTTTTATGCTCTTCTGCTTCAATATTTAAAATGTTTTAGTAAAGTTAAGCTATTTATTACTCCTTTGCTTGTACCATTGACTCCACTTTCTGATATCTTATGTGAAATAAGGCAGGTGGAGTCATAACATTTTCTAAGAAATAAAATGCAAATTCTGCTATGCAAATGAACCATTAAGAACTAAATTAGACTGAGCAGCAGTGGTAAATCAGCAATTATATTGTGTTTGTGTGCTTTCTTTTTATTTAGCAGGATTCCAGCACAAATAAAATCCAACAAGTCTGCAACATGTCATGGATGGTAATGCTATTCACTACTACAGGAGAAATTCTAGGGCTGATAGTGTGCTTTACTGAATTTGGTATAATCTTTACAGCCACTTTGATGCAGTTGAGGATGCTGAGCAAAGTGCTTTGAATCAGATGGTAACACAGTGTATTAATTACCACTCATAATAACTTCTATTCTTACATAATTGTTTCATATTTGCGCATGTTATACTAAATAAAATCCTCAGCCTTGACTGCTGATTATGACTAATATTTATGCTGCAATTAAAACGTGCATGCTTTTAGCTCCACCAATGAGAAGTCTGTCTGGAATATTTCTAAAAGAAAATAAAAATAATATTAATAAAAAATCCCCACACTGAGCAAACAGGTCRTTCTTTAAACACAGTTCTAGCTTTTTTCTGGCTGCAAAGAAATGTATTCTGTGCTAACCAATGTGTGGACTGAACAAGGGCTGGTCTTTCTCCAGACCACCCTTCACAGTTTAGAGATGTGGACCAGCATTTTCTTGCATTTGTGTAACAAATACGCAGGTTTCAGGGAATAAAGAGAATGAGGAGAGCTGGCATCCTCTTGCAAAAAGCTATGGGATCCGAGGTTTGGCAGCAGTACCTGACTATTCCTTGCTGTTGAATATTGTCGTTGCATTCGGAAGCTTGGATTACATCCAGGCAGGAGGTGAGGTAAGCCGTATCTTAGAGGAATTACTAGTTATCAGTAGAGCTGTCTCAGTTTTACATTCTTGATCCAACACTAAGCTTGGCAAATCTCCAATAAAGCTTTTTCAAACAAGAACACTCAATTCTGATGACCTTCAATCTTTCCTACCTCTCCCACTGTTTCAATAACAAGTAGGGAACCTGGTATTTCACCTGAACTAAAGAAGTGCTAAAGGCTGGCAGTTTGCTGGAAATACCATATTCTCTGTCTTCCACTATGCTGATTTCTTTCTCCAACCACAAAGACCTCTGCAACACTTTTGAGCTTTAGGAATACTGTGAAGCTTATTATAAGTGTTGGGGAATTAACCTTTTAAAAAAGAGAATTTCTTTGGAAATTAAGACACCCAGTGTACTTGGCACGCTTTTGTTTTTAGCTGTCTTTCTTGACTCTTCCATTCCTTTCTTCTATTTTAGCCTACTAGAGCTGTTGTATTTAGAAGAGAATGGTGATATATTCACAGTCATTAACACCTTTAAACAGCTGAGCTGTGGAGAAAAAGGTGTTCATGAGCAAAGCTATATTTACCATATTTTCTATACATTTCTTTTCCTTTTTTTTTTTCTTTGAATTCTTTTCTTGGAGATTACTTTTAAAGGTTTTTTTTAAGAAATAACAAATTATGGATTCTTTCTCCCTTTAACAGATTGATGTTCCTTATATTTAGGATGCACAAAAATATTGACAGCTGCACAAATACATTTTCTATCCAAAAGAGCCAACTAAAGTCACCTTTCATTCCCAAAAATGTCAACTAAATATATTTTGCTAAGGAGCATTGGTGCTCTAGGTAGAATACTTGGGAACTTGTTTTACTGACACAGGTACATGGAGCTACAGAGGTTATTATGGAAGCACAATACTAATTTATCTAGATTTGTCCAAAATAAAAAAACAGAGGACCAGTKATTAGATTGTGCTATTTTTTTCTGGAGCATTCTACTAGTAGAGACTTTGAACTTCAGTGGTTTTAAGGAGTTTGTCATGTGATCAATGATACTAACAGTTGCTAATCTCTTTTCTAAATCTCTTATAATGGTACCATAACACTGTTAAAATAATTTTGCATTTTTTTTTTTTTTTTTTTCTATTTACTGTATTCCCTTTATGTTTTACAAATACATATGAAATTATATAGGACAGTGACTTGTATTCATTTTTTTCCTCATTAGTGTGAGGCACAATACAAAAGCAAATCAGATCTACAGCCAATATTTCTTTCAGCACTGAAACTGTTTCTCAAAATCAAACTCAAAATCAATGCTACTTATCATCTGGCCTAAGATAGTCCCTAAACATACACTAATAATTAAATATTTATGATTTATGCGGTATTTAGAAGATACAAAATAATAACAGCTTTATAAAATATACATATGAACTACTATGACTCTGACACATTTTCAGTCAAAAATAATATTAATAAAAAGGAATTTTCAAGAAGAATGTTTGCTTATTAGGGAAATAGCTTGATTTAGAGCTGATATCTATGTAATGTAATGTGGAATGAAATGTGTCCCTTCTAGAGCAGGAAGGCTGGACTAGATGATCTCTAGAGGTCCCTTCCAACCTCAACCAATTTGTCATTCTGTGATTCTGTGTGGTTCATAAAAGGTAAAATGTTTTTAAATGTAAAATAAAAACCTTATTTGTTATATATCAACTTTGATGAGATAAAATTTCAAAATAATTAGAACTTTAAGAAAGAAATGGAAATATCATCTAACAATATTATTAGTATATATTAACTATGTGGTATAAAGTGTGAAAGAACTTTAAGTCATGAAGATTGTCTCCTCTACTACCTCTGTAGTTTAGGAAATTTTGCAATACAGTGTTTTAAACAGACTTTACATTACATAGTTGGTGGTACACTTCTTCTAAGAAAAGGAAGGAATAATAACTATCCTGAAAGAGGTCGTTGTAAAAATAATTATAGCATGTAGCATCACAGTAGAAGTCTTGTGTGAACTGTAGTATAAAAAAAGGTTAAATAAATAGATGTATATAAAAATTTGCTTTAGATCAAAATAACAGCAATAGATAAATGTCATTTTCTGGTGGTCAGACAGTTATGGTGTTTCCATCTTAATGCTGATCCCACCCTAGAAATCCATTTTTATCACTTTCACATTAAACCTCTGAAAAGTGTTCTGCATGTGATTGCCCTTAAAATGCTGGAAAAATTGCAGCTATTACAAAATGTAATTGCAAATTTCTTGAGTATTTCCTCTTGCAAACATATTACAAATATGTTTTCTGAACTGCAGTAGCAATCAACTGATTTGCAGATACAATTTAAATGTTTTTAACTTGCAAAAAGTTAAATGTCAAGGACTGAGGATAATTGACTGTCTGAACCCCTAGTTTTCTCATATCAGGTCAGTAGGTGCTATTTAATAAGATAGCTATAGATTTAACTTTAAAGGCACTAAGAGGAATATATTTTCAGAGATGGAATTTTAATTATTCTATTTCAGTAGATCACAGTTTAAATGTTTCAAAACCTGCCTGCAGTCTTGCTCTTTGCCAAGATAAATCACAGAATGTTTACAGATAGTTTAAAGTCTTGTCCAAACAAAAGCTAATACCTCCAGCCTAAACAATGTTCAGGAAAGGTGTACATGTTAGAGCGCTATTTTCATTTTTAAAACTTACAAAGGGTTCCCAAATTGACTGACTCATATTTAGTAAAAAATAAACAAAGAAACAAAACAAACAAAATAGAAAGATAAATTCAAAACTAATCAATATTCCAATCACATGAAATGCTTTTCCAAAACTTAAACTGAAGCTAGGCACTATTGGGGATCATCAGTAATAAATAAATTGGGATACTGATATTGAATTGKGCTCTCTCTTCTGAGTTGTAACATATGCATTATGAAATACACATTTCAGAAATGTCTAAGATGGGTCATTAATTCCCTGATCCATTTCTACACGCACTACTGAAACTAAGGTGACCTTTCACAATTCAAGCTAYGCATGCAGAAGAGAGCCATCCTTTATTTCTCCTGGAGAAATTTCATGTTTGAGGGAAACATAGCTGACTGAAGAAATAAGCTTTCAGCTGCTTTCATATCTTAGACTCAATAAGGGATGAGGATAGGATCTTTATCCCATGAGTGAACACCCTGAAGCAGTTATATGTGGTTGGCTTAAAGGAGATCTAAAAATCTCTGTTTGATAGACTGGCCACTTTCCAAATGAGAAATCAATGACTCAGTATTCTGGGTAAAGAAAAGCCAGGATGGTTTATGACTTGTTCTACATAAACTGTGGAGCCAGCCAGGCTCTGAATTACACAGTTGAAGACAGCAAGACTGCAACATCCCACGTCCAATAAGGCCTTCAGCAGCATAAGGTACATCCTGGCAGGACTCTGCACAGACAGTGGCTTGCTAAATTTTGGAATTCAGCCTGTAGAAAGACAAATATATGTAGCAGAGAGAAAGGAAGGAAACAATAGGGGTTTTCAATGTCTAGGACAGTCAGCTAATTAGATGTAGGCTAGTTTTGCTTTCTGGCAGAGTCTTGCAGAAAACATGCGATGGGTAAATTCTGCCTGCAGGACTGGCACATATTTTCATAATTCTTGCCGCATTCTGAACAGCTGAAAACTCAATTTATTTGTCAAAAGCAATGCTTTTTTTTTTTTTTTTTTTTTTTTTAATTATGAGTAATAAACATTCAATGTGGAGACTTTACACTATTTGCTATGCCATTTATATCACACAGGAGAAAATAAAAAAGGACACATACTCCGAAGAAGTCATCATGATACTCAGCCAGAACACTTCTTAAAAAATAAAAAGGAAAGAAAAAGGGCTAGCAGAAGTGATAAATTATAAGAACATCCTCAAACAACCAGACATAAGAGAACCATATTTTCTCCCAGCATTTTGTCATGTTGTTTACAGCAACATGAATGAAATTATTTACCTCCAGTATGCAGGACCCTGAGGAAATTGCATTGAAAAAAAAAAAAAAAAAAAAAAAAAACTTCTTTACATCCTTTAGAATATTTTTTCTGCTTGCACACTCAGGCAGTGTTTTCATCTTTCATGTCTGGCTGACAGCTTTTGAAACCTTACAACCTCACTTATAGTGCTTTTAGTGAACTCACACCAGTGGACTAAACCAAACTATCCTTTATTCAGCACCATATTTCTATGAGCAAATAACAGCCTGTAGGGATTCAGCACATCAGCTGCTCAAAAGATAAACCTACACAGCTTGATGAAGACTCTTCACCACCTTACTGTTGAGAGAAAACGGTTACACATTTCTAATAAATGAAG
Source organism: Nothoprocta perdicaria (assembly GCF_003342845.1). NCBI lineage: Eukaryota > Metazoa > Chordata > Aves > Tinamiformes > Tinamidae > Nothoprocta > Nothoprocta perdicaria. The sequence continues at coordinate 623,807 of NW_020455473.1, read as the reverse complement.
CAAGAACTGTCATTTTTTTGGCAAACTGATAACTAGCTGTAACAGCCGCATCACCACAAGTCGCTTTTCCAAAGTAATTACCATCAGGCTCCCTGTGGTATGCAGTGTTTAACACATTTCTTCTGTGTTAATGAATGCAAAAGCAGGCAACACCACTATTAGTAATTGCTTTTTATTCGTAGTCCTCATTTTCCAGATAGGTCACATTAAACACAGCCATTAAACAATAGCGGTCGAGATAATCCATACAATGTATGCTGCTTTTGTTTGTTTGTTTGTTTGTGTGTGTATGTGTGTGTGTGTTTGTGTGTGTGTCATTCACCAATCACTTGGTCCAACTTTGAGCCATATGGGGACACAGGGGCTGATGAATGWGAATTGCCAACCTGTAGCACAATTGGGCCAGACAAGTCAAAACCTTAATCAGGTTTCATTCAATTACACTTCAGATCAACAAATCTTGATAGCCAAAACTCCCATTTGAATTTATGCACTAATAATCACTGATGTCAAAGAATGTAATTAAACAATAATGAGTGGGCGTATATTTTGCTAGGCTTCAGACTATTTCTTGACCTCAGCAATTTCCCTTCCATTAGGCAACAAACAGCTGGAAAGCTTGTTTGAATGATGTGTCTTCTTTCACTGTGAGCAAATGCTTGACTTCTATAGGTAACTTTGACTGGGAAACCTGCATGKTCAAATGTCAAACCACAGTTCAGGATAATCTCTTTCCTGATGAGTATTCCAAGAAGGAAAAAAAAAAAAAAAATCTGATTTGACTCCTAATCTGATCAACAACCATTTAAGGAGCTCCCAGATATTTGCTGTCATTAATAAAAACACATATACATATAATTGTCTCTCGCTCTACTCACAGTGTACAGTACAATTTTATTAGTTACTTAACAAGCTTTCCCTTATTTCAGCCATTCTCTTTATAGTCATTTGGTGGATATTTTCTTTCAGTTTTGTAAAGCATGTACATAAGGGATAAAAGAAATAGCTCATAAGCTTCATTGTTCATGGCTGTCTCTGTCTCCAGCAGAAATAGAAGAGACACTGAGAAGTAAACTTCTTTTGTGCATGGTGCTTCCTTCATAGATGATCATGTTAATTTTGACTGAACCAGGAAAAGTCAGATCTGCTGGTTTATTGGTTCTTTATGTATCAATCCTGTATTGATTGACAACACAGGGAAGTTGTCAATCAAATTAAATAAAAGCAAGATTTCCTAAACTCATCTATAAAGCTGTGAGTCATGAATTCTGAATTACCTTAGAGTGGTAAATAAATAATAACTACTAAATACAGATAATGTGTTAAACAACTAAAGCTAGTAAATCACTAGTGACAGAGAGCCTTAAGGTAAATTCTCTTACATTGGCACAGCCCTTTCTCAGAATGTTGTGTTTTATGTCTTCAGACACATACCATGAATTGTACAATTGGTTACTCAGTGTTAAAATCATTTATAAAATACACAAATCTCCATCATTTGACTGCATTTAAATACTGGCTTAGATTTTGCTGAATAATGGATCTCACTGGCAGAGCTAAAGACTTGGTGCACAGACACTGACGTGATGGGCACCACAGAAGTATACATATAAGAGACTGATCAAACAATAAGAAATTCTCTCCACTATGGAACTTCAAGCTACCAAGCTATCAAGCAAAAACAATCCTGGGTCTTCTGGCTGAAAACAAACAAACCAAAAAAAATGTAGAACACAGACAACACCACATTTTAGATACATAAATTGTCCAAAACATGGAGAGTAGCTTGATAAATGTGTRCAAGTTCCTTTGTTCACACATAATTGTCGACTTTCTTAGCAGCAGGAGCTAAGAGCAAACTTTCAGGATGGGTATCTCCAACAACCAAAGACAATTCATTGTAGCACTGACTAGTCAAGATCACCCTTTGACAGGAATCCCAAGATCAAAATCAAATACTGGTAAACTTACTTTCCTAAATTGATGAAAATTATGGCTTTGTGGGATTTGAGATTGCCAACTTGAATTAAATAACCTCTCATATATGTTTGTGTAATACAGCTTAAAACGAACATTTCCCAGACACTGTTTCTAAACAAAGTGTCATAGTACTATGTACAACTGCGTATCTGTCGTATACAAGGGGCAAATGCTGGGCCAAACATTTTTTTTCTTCTGTGTTTTTTTTTTTCTGCATTTATTTTGTTTGTTTGTTTGTTTTATTTTGAACGTGCATTGCTGCTACTTCTTAATTTTCATCTGAAAGTAATTTTGAATTTTTCTAATGCATTAGAAACACCCTTAGAATAAATAAGAAGTAGACATCTCCCAAGTTGTTCTGCAAATAGTTTTCAGAACAATTGAAAACAAAACTAAAGACAATGATCCCAAGAAAGCAGCCTATACCTAGAACTTCAGTAAGAAATTCCACTTTCTATGACTTTGATAAAATGCTACTCATACTACARTGGCACTGTCAGGTTTTTCAGATCTCTAAACTTAATAACAAAACTTTGAAAGTAGTGGTAGTGGTGGTATCGAGAAGTCAACCAAGTACCCTACATCAAACAGGCTGGCCGCATGTGCTTGGAAAATAACAAGGAGGTTCCAGGTGTTGGTTCAAGTGTAATTGTTGTTATTAAACATGGGTTTGCAATAAAAGCTTCTACAAGGACTTGCACATAACCGTGACTGATGGATGTATTTGTAGGCCGTTCAGTTAGCTCCATCAGCTCACTCAAACACATTTTGAACAGATTATGTACTGCAGTACTTCGTAGACCATACATTAAACAAGAGACTTTGCTCTGAGGCGCTGCTTCCCACAATCCATGGGGAAAAGGAAGCAGGAAAAAACAAAACTCATAGAGTTCGACAGCTACCGAGGCAACACTTGCCATTTACAATATAAGCCCAAATATTTTTGCAACACAACTATATATTAATTTAATAAAATACACAATATAGCTCTTATACACTCAACATTTTGGCTCATATGCACTGAATCTGCAATAAATCAATAAAAATATGTCATTTGATGTAAACACACTGAATCTTCTTACATTTGCACATTTAAATGACCATGTGATTTGTGTGGATGTCTAAGACATTTTCACTTTCCTGAGCTATTTTAGTGTCCACAAATGAATAGAAAAGTGTTAATAATGTTAATTTATTTTGTGTATTACCCATAAAGGTAACGTCTTATTTTCAAACTTTTATTTTACTTCAGGATTGTTTAAAACTTACCACTAGCTATTTAAAGTTTGTTGGACACTAAAATGCTAAATAGATATTAAAATCTTTTTTTTTTTTTTTTTAAATCAAGTGAATTAGCTTATGTGTGTGCAGGATAAAATGAACTACATCATTTTACATTTAACCTTAATATGATATGAGATGTTTTACTAATGATCAGGATATGTTTTGCTGAATAATGATCTGGAATGATTTTTTATTTTCTTGTTCTTTTTTTTTTTTTTTTTCTCCATTTCATTATCATGTGGCAGGTAACTTTGTACATAAATGTTTACCACAAACGAATGTTAATGTTTGGTGTCGCTTGGACTACTACAAGAACTCTTGTCAGGACTTTCAGTAGAAGTCTGTGGTGACTGCTGAAATCCACCACAGATCAGAATAATTCAACCCTGTTTTTCTTGGGGTTTATACGTAAACAGTAAAGTCAGCATCAGCTATTGAGGACAGTCTTAAGGTGTCAGACGTACTCCGATTCGACCTTTCTCACACCTTCCTATCAGATTGTCAAAATGGCACCGTCTTTCCTTCTTTCCTTCAGTTCTTAATGTACTTCACTCTGTCCTAATGAAAGTTTGGTCAAAATGAAACCAGTGTTATCTGTCAAAAAGAAAGAGCAGTGAAAAGAACATACTTGTGGGCACTTCAGATGTTCACTAAAAGCCTTAAAACAGCATTGGTCTTCCTTCATTCCTGTAAATCTGTGACAACCAGGGGATTTTTATTTTATTTTATTTTATTTTAATCAGCAGAAGAGGAATGTAACTGCCAGCCTGTCTTTATTTTCCCCCTCACTTCCTCACGGCCACAGGGTCGCTTCCCCGACAGTCCTGCAAGAGCTTGTCAATTTCTCTCACAACTTCTTCAGCATCTACTGACTCCCTGCCGAGATCCCGGGTTGAGCGGTCCAACTGCTCCAGAACAGAGTCCATCTCACTCGAGTCTCGGCTCACTCGGGAATGTACATCAGCAAAGGCCCTGGCCATCTGATCCGATGCAATGAACGGAGGAGCGTCTTTTGACTGTTTACTGGGTGATAGATACTGACTGTCAGTTGACAAGTATTGGCTGCTTGGTTCAGCCAAGGCTCCTGATTTCGCTTCACAACCATCCAGTGGTCCTTTTGTTGAGGTGCAAGGCTCAATGCATGTCTTGGTTGGGCTGCTCGATGCTGAGGGAACCTCCTGAAGCAGAGGACTCAGGGCACGTTTGGCTTTTAAGTAAGGTTTAACATTGGCAATGAGAATAGTGTGCTCTCTCTTGTCTTTCCCAAATGTACAAAAAGTCTTTTTCCCGGTGGGATTCACAGTTTCATAAGTCTCAGTCTCAACATTAGCTTCAACTGTGGGTACAAAGAGATTTGTGCGATAATCTGCATTCTCAGCCTGGCTGGCTGTAGGGAACTGTGGCATCCAACACCTGTCAGAATGACCAAGCACTCGACATTCGTCTGTGCAGTTAACACATTCTTCTTGTTCTGCAAAACAAAGGGGAAAAAGAAAAAAATCTAATTATAAATGGATTTCTCGAAACTAATGGAGAGTCTATGATCAACCTGTATTGGTCTTATTTGACATTTGGCATCTTAATTATGGAGAAAGAAAAAGGTGGTTATAATTTAAATATTTCAGGATTGTATAACCAAATAGTTGAGACGATAAATTTATTTAACTGTATTCTCTAGGTATTAAAGCATTTGCACAGCCCAAAGGAAGTAAAAAGGGGTCATTAGAGAACCATTCTCAGTGGAATTGAGCTTCATCTGTAAACTAATCTGCTGTAGAAATCTGTTAGGCTTTGTTCTGTACAACTCATCCTAGAAAATAGTGAACAGTACTTAAGGAACTCAAAAGGCATTATCAGGATTAATTTTTCAAATCAAATAACTCAGCAATGACTGCCTTTCTGGAAATACAAACACTTCATAAAAATCAGCAAGCTGCATTTTTATTTTTGTCACCTCCATTCTGTTTGTAATTGTTATGTTGTGTGACAGCCACAAAATAAAAAGGGTTTCTTAAAAAGCCTACTTTTCCTACTGAGAACAGAGAACTAGAATTTTCCATCAGTATGCATTAAATATAAGCTTGTCAAAAAGTGCATATTGCAATTTTATTAGACATGAGTATGGATCATGTAATCAGTTTTTCCCTTTTTTGTTTTGGTGCAAGTGAAAATGGATTTGCTCAATACATACAATTTGAAAGAATGACAAACCGTGACACACTATTTGAACTGATAATGTTTTCAGACAGGATTTCTTTTTCTTATGTCTTTCAAATAATATAGTTAAATAAGATTTTTTTATTATTATTCTCTACATTTTTAGAACATAGATGTCAATACTTCCTAACCTATAATTCTATTGCAAGGCATAAAAAATCCTCCGCTTTAAAAATCTTACTTTGCCTGTCATTTTACATGATATAATGCGTTTGCATCACCATTCCTCGTATATTAATTGTATATATGACTCCAACTCAATATCAAAAAGCTGGAAAATTCCACAAATATCTCTTAAATCTGTATTTTAGAAATGCTTAAATCTGATACAAGTCACCTTAAATCTGATGCAAATTACCTTCTCTTTCTCCTTCATCTTTGAGCTTTCTAGACAATATAGATAGAATAAATCCTTTTATCCAAACCTCTAGTTTTGAGTCATTTATAAGCTGATTTTTAACCACTGGATATTTTAACCCACAGAATGGAAAGGTGGAATTTAAAAACAAACTCATAGAAATCTTTTAGTATCTATTAAAAAAACACAAGATTCATGAGCAGCTACACTGCAAAGCTCAAACACAGGAGAAATGCTAATGTTCGTCTATCAGAATTAAACAGTGTAAATAGTTTTGACTGTTCACATTTCTGAAAGACATATGAATAAAATGTGAGTTAAATTTAACTGAAATTGTGTTATGCCATGATGATAGGCTAAATTAGAGAGAGATAATTTACTCAGATCTGATATTTACTAATGATTATGCACATTCCTGTGAACAACTATATTCCTTATATATGTTCCTTGCTTTGAAAAGTTACAAATCTAAAATCATTATAAGACTAGGGAAAAAAAAAAAAAAAAAAAAGAAGAAGAAAAGAAAAGAAGAAAACAAGAGCATTTAACTACTCTTGTAAGGAAGGAGAAAAACAAAGAGTGATTTTTTTTGGACTGCAATAGAAAGATAAGCAAAGGTGAAACTTGTAGAAATACTCTAGCAAAAATAAGCTGCATACTGTTTTTATTGTACAGCATAGGGAAAAACAGGGAGATAAAAATACCCCCAACACTGAAACTGCAACATAGTGACAAAACAGTGAAGAGTTCAAGAAAAAGATTTTTGCAGTTTAAAAAGAGAAATAGGACAAAAATATTGGAGAGGAAGGTTCATGGTTTTAGCAACTTCTAGTCAGGCTTTAAGTTTTGTCATACAGAAAAATAAATATACATACAAACAAACACAAATCAAACCCTACTCATAACCAAGCTCTTTCAATGGYAATGCTAGAACTTTACATTTTACCAATGTACATTAATAATTTAGTTCACTCTTTTTATCTTCCTCCTGATCCTACAGAGTGAACTGGTGGTAACCTCATCATCTAGCTTTAAAAGTGGACCTGTGTAGTAATACAAAATAATAGTTGACTTGTTTAGATTTCTCCCTAACACATTTCTAAAATTGTTTTCCTGTTACATTACATAGAAAATGCCCAACATTGCAGACAAAAGCTTTCTGGCACTTGTAAGGGACTCCCTAAACAATTAATCCATTTCCCAACTAACTGTTTAATTTTGCAAACTTAGCAAGCCTTTTGTGCCAACTTATGCATAATTTTGGGCCCTTTTTAACAGAAAGCAAAAATAATAACTCTGTAAAATGTTGCATTTTTTAGATTACATAAAATACTCTGAACCTGTGGACCAAGTCTCTCTCTGCTGCTTTCTCCATTTTTAATTATTCCATCAAAGTGAGATTCCTCCTTGCTTCTCATAGGGAAAAAAAAAAAAAAAAAAAAAAGTAGCACTTGCTGTAAACTTTCTAACCATATTTGATATGTCAAGAGCTGTACTGGGGGAGCATCAGTAGGACACCTTTTAGAGGATTTCAGTATATGACAGACTCTTTCCTCAAACTACTGAAAAGATGGCTGAAGAAGGCAGTTCTTCCTACCTTTCCAGTACTGCTTYTGTGTCAAATTATCTAAAAATGCATTAAATATATATTCCTGCGTGTATAACAATTTTTCAAACTAAATTAAACATATATTTACAAATATAAAACACACTGTATAATGTAGACAATAGGATTTTTTTTCCACTGTTGCACTGGCAAAATTATATTTGGCAGAATTTGCAAAACTATCTGTGTTAAAAAAATAATTAACACAAATTATTCCCAGATCAAAATGGTCAAGCTATAGATGAAAAGATCAAAAAAGTTCTCAGATACTGAAAACATTTGACAGAATGTTAACTAGAGATTTCATAGARTGCTCAGTCCTGTGCCAAAAACTATGCTTTGAGATTTTCAAAACCAATTAGGCTAATTTTGTAACCAATTAAGTTTTAAGATTTGAAATTCTCGGCTTTCATGCATGTGTATCCATATACACTGGGTGTGAGGAACTCTTATGCAGTATTTGCATTATTCATTCCTGACAATAAACATACAAAGTTTACTGGCAATCTCCCGAAGTAAAAGAGAGATATATCATATATCATATATTGCATCTCATATCTCTCTTTCCGATTTCATTTCCTGCAATTGCTAAAGCAGTTTTTATACTTGCATTCTTACTCACAGTATTGACTAACTTTCCATTTCTGCTCCATGGGCATCCTAGACATGACTGAATTAAATATGAAGCCAAAAAAAGAAGACAGTTTTGTGAGGAAATGAATACAGGATGACCTTGAAGTCAAAACCACCTGCACTGAGTAAACTTTGGCATTCTAGTTGTAAAAATCTGCTTTTTTTTTGCCTTTTTTTTTAAATTCACTCTTTTATGTCATATCTTACGAAGCAGGGTTTGAGTATTGATTGAGTATATTATAAACTGTTCATCTCACTTTTAGCCTGTAACTCTGGCTACAGCCAGCAGAAAGTGAAGAAAATCTAACAGGAGCTTTTGAAGCAGCAGCAGAGACTATAAACACAAAGTGAACTACCACCACCAAGGGCTAAATTAGTGGTTAGGAGATAATAGAATCAATTCAAAGGTAAATATATTATACCTTTGTATGTATTTATATGTACACATAGGGGTGCACATGTGTTCATACATATACATATAGATAGGTCATACACAGGGCTGTAGAGTAATCAGTCTTTATCTCTACAACCCTTGACAGTCCAAAAGTGTACAATAAACAGAAGCAGCCTGGAGGTTTTCCTAACTCTCTGGAGCTTTTAGGGTAAACAGTCAGAAATGCTTTATGCACTTTAGGGAGAACATATGCAAAAATAGAACTGCTAAATTATCAGCCACAGAAAGAAAAGGAAACAAGCTATCTGGAAACAACAGCCACCTAGATAGAAAATTTATACTCAAAAAAATTTAAGATGGGGTAGGAAGAAACTTACATTGGCAAAATATAAATTGCAAACAAGGTATGTATTTTGGTGCAAAATATGACATACCTTTCGCATTTTATTCTATTTTACCAGAGAAACTATATTTAACATCTGCCTTCTGCAGCAAGCTTAAAGCAAAAAAATCTTTTGTTTTTATTTCCTACTCTTTTCTCATAAATATTTTGAACATAATTTAATAAAGATACTCATTTCATCCTAACGGTAGTGCACTATAAAGTTAATTAACTAATATTTTAGATAGCTCTCTCCTTTCAATGGCTGAAGCTGAGATATCATAGTTTGACTCATTAATTATAAGAAATTTGCATAATGATAACAAAGACAAAATGCAAGTTTTATTTTTATTTATTTTTTTTAACAATATAGCATAACTGGCTTCATAAGTACTTTACTTTTTCACTTTAATTGGACACTAATTCTTTAAATTAAACACACATACAAAGTTGAAAAGTAGATTAAAAGTAAATAATCCATGTACATGAAACCTCAGCATACAAACATGTAATACTTCAAAATATTTCATGTTCTAAGCTTATAATATGAAAATCACTTTAGTCTGTATATAATGTAATAAATCTAATACTGCATATAATTTAATAATATAATTTAATATTGATCACATTTTGAAATCATATTTTGATTGGAAAAAAAAAAAAGATAACCCTATTCTAAACCTTTTTGCACATGAGCAAAGTAGACAAAGTTTAGTCTAGTATGATTTATAAAGTCTGACCTGGTAGTGTTTGTTCAAGTGCATTCTTTCCTGAGATCTTTTTACTCAGACTGTATAAAAAAATGTAGTTTTGTATTGCTAGGTATTCATGGATGAAGGTTAAATAAGGCTATGATTAAATATGTACATAAATAACACCGAATGTTTTAAAATGTCATAAGCTTTTATTATGCTTTATTGTCCCAGGAGATCCTAGTGTAATTTTCATATATCTCTCTCTCTCATTTACTCCTTTTTTTTTTTTTTTGTCCCTTTACACAGGTGACACCTAGTTTTTATTACTGCATTAACACCTCAATCTAATAGACTTTTTTTTTTTTTTCCTTCCCTCTTCTTCTCTAGTAATACGGAAGCTAAGTAATAATCAGTAATTGGAAGGAATAGCTCACTGGAATGGCTCAGTGACTAAGAGCTCCAAATGAAAATTAGACTGAAGGACCGAGCCCAAAATGTGAATGTTCCTCTCTCTGAAGCATACAGTTCTAGACTGCTGATACTCTCCACCCTCACCCTTGAAGTGCTCTGTTCTTCACTGCATTACACAGTGAATGACAATTCACTTTTTTTTTCTGACCTTTGTCTCACATTACAAAGAAAATGATCTGCCTTTGAATGCATGCATGGACCTCACACTGACTTGCCTAGCAGAAAGGCTCATTTGACACCTGATTTTGTGAATTCATAGGCATTATTAAAAGTATTTTCATTTAACTGCCATTCAATAATGAAATAAGTTCTAAAATTCTATGTAGCATCTATATCCCTAGCCTAACCACAAACACACTATGTGAGAAAAACAGCATTTGTTTTAAACCAATCAGTTTTATATATTTTAATATCTTGAAATGGAAATGAAGGACCTGAATTTCATGTACATACGTATAAACAGATGGACAATATATCTAATGTCCAAAAGAGAAAATAAGTAACTCCCTCTTTAAAAAATAGAGAGAATAATTCCTGTAATATGATCAGAAAACCTCCCAGAATAATATGAAATGGTGTCATATTTATGATTCAAGGTAGACAACTGCCTTTACTGAAAAAAAGAAAAAAAAGAAAAAAGCAAGACAGAAAGTAGATATTTATTACAGGAGGAAAACAACAGGCATCTTTAACATGTCCTAAGCACTAGGGCTACATGACACTTCTGACGAGAACAATCAGCTAAAGAACTACTACTGAGGTTGGATTTCTGCTTAATTACAATTGATTTTGACATAAATAAGCAGAGGTAAACAAATGCTTCTATACACATGCTTGCTGTTATTAAACAAAGCTGTCTCCAATCTGAGTATTTATATTGGCTTGGCTGCTTAAAGGTTCCTTTCAGTTAGGCAAAGAAATTAGGTATCTCAGAATGGCATAATGACTGGCAGTAAAATAAGAATATGCTGACACTTTTTGCGAAACCTCTTGGATCACAAGGTCTTTTCTTGACACTAGAAATAGAAGCTTTTTGAGGTCTGTAATCCTGATTCAGAGTTTCTACCTTGCTTTTCTTTGCTAGTTTTCTGGTTATGGTATAAACAGAATATATTTCTCATATTGACAATCTATAAAGTACTTCAAAAGCAATAAACAGCTTTTGGGCCATAGATTTAATTCTAGTTCACAGTTTTCCTGGACCATAAATATGGCAGGAATATTGTAGAATAGCATTAAACACTACAGAACAGTTAACATTTTTTTTTCACAGAAGTATGCTTTAAATTCACATTTATGATTTAGTGGCAATCATATTTCTGTATTTAAAGACAGCATAAAAGCAAGAAAACATTTCCATTACCTGAAAATTTTCCTTCCTCACAGCGGGCTGGTCCACAGATCCCAATGATGGGTCTTTGGCCTCTGCCTTGCTGTTCTGGAGGAATATAAGACCTGTGAGTCACAGACAGGGATAGGCTCTGCTTCCAACATTCCCAGCAATGTCAAAACTTCCCCATTAGAAAAAAAAAAAAAAAATCTATCTAGCAGAACTCATGGCCCTTGAAATTATTCAGAGAGGCAAGGACATTCTGAGTACCAGCAAGKGTGTCCCACATCCTGCCCATTAGATGAGAAAGGTAAGGGGCTTAGAATGAACACTCAGATTTGGCTTCCAAGATCTGCCTATAAGTTCCTAGAAAATCTGGGACCTACTATCATTCCTGCCTGTTGGCTTATGCTGGATGAAAGACTCTAGGAAAGTTGAAAAGTGACTATGATATCTCTCCCATCCACTGAAAGAGCTTTCTAGCCCACTGCAGTAGGGAGTAAGGTGTAGGATTTGTCTGTGCCAGCCCTGCATTCATCTGAGGAACTTTATGGAGAAACTTTACTGGTTTGTCTTATAAACCCTTATTTAAAAACATTACATTCTTAAACAGTAGACCTTTGTTGACCAAGAGCAGTTTCCTGGAAAAGAAGAGAAAGAAGACTGGAGAAGTTAACAGATGAGAATATCTCTGCTGATCRATCTGTTGGAAAGAACATTTTTAATGCAGCATATTTTCCTTGTCCTGATCAAAGTACTTCCACAGATTTTAAAGAGAAATTGCTTCTAAAATGGCCTGTTAAAATGGAATAACTCTTAACCTGAAATTTAATCGAATTTGTGCAATCATTTACAGATATCGCATGGCATTCACATGCTTTTTTTATTGACTTACTTCATTGTGCGCTAGTCATAATTGTAACAGTGGTAATTTCCATATGTAATTTGTAATATTTAGTAAATCCTAGCGCTCTATTTTGTACTGTGGCAATGCTTAGGAATTCAGTCAGGAACTAGCCTATTGTGCCGTATCCTATTCAACTAATATTAGATTGTACAGTTACAGGCAAGAGTCAACAAGTGATTATGGCAAACAAAAGCTATGAATGGGAAGGAAAGACAACATTAATGAAAATATAATTGGGTTGTCGGCAGTTCCTGAGCATGCCAGTGTGAAAACTCCATAATTTAAGGAAGCTTTCCCCATCTGTCACACCATCAAGCCACCAATGATTAGCTATATGTTACACCATCGAGTCCTCTTCTGTGGCTATCAATTATCTCAGTATTCAAATCTTTAATTAGAAGATACTAAGCTTTTTGCTTTGTCAGCTTCTCTAAAAGTTGGAGATGACAACTTGTTTACAGGCTTTGACTGATGAGGATGCCACTGAGGGAAATAAGATTTCTGAAGCAATCTTTTTTTCTATATCCTTTCAATGGCTCTGTTTGTATCCTGATTGTCTTAAATGGAAGTATATGAAGTTCTGTGTCTAAGCATGATTTTGTCCAATACAGAATCATTGCATTAAAGTATTTTAAATGCTATCATTTTTCCTTTATGAAGCCTCACAAAAAAAAAAAAAAAAAAAAAAAAAAAAAAAAAAAAAGTCCAAAGGCAATTCAAAAACTAAGCCATCCTAAATTTGGCTAATTTTGAGAGACTACTGCTTCCCTCATGTTCCTGCCAGCATGTCTGGATTTACATTTAAAATCTCTTTTACCAGACAAAACAAGACCATGCGTGTTTTACACTGATAGATGGAAAAGCTCACTAAGTATCATTCTCTACTTCAAAAGGCTGATGTTGCACAAGGGTCATACACTTTGGACTTCATGGGAGGCAAAAAGCATCTGACAGAATAAAAGGCAAAATGCCCTTTCATGATTCTGCTTTCAGAAAAACGCTGGCTATACAGTAGTCCAGTCTTCTCAAGGAACCCTCACTTGGACATAAAATGGGAAAAAAGGACATATAGGGAAAAAAAAAAAAAAAAAAAAAAAAAGATTCAACACTTTATTTTGGAATCCTGCCTATGTCATGATATACAACATATGCACATTCTTGAATATTATTGTTAGGCTAAATGGTGTCTTGGATTATTGTTTAGCAGTTTGTTGGTAATATCTTTTATTGCTACCTTCAAAATCAATTTCCAGGATGTGGAATCAATTTCCATGTGCCAATTTGTCAATCACCTGAATTCTTTCAATAATTTGAGTTTCATAATGCTACTTCACATTCTGCCTGCGTGCTGCTCCAATTAGATCAGTCAGAAAGAATAATTAAGAATGCTGTTTCGGAATCTGATATTACAAGTATAGGTAGTTTGGTAAAGAGAACTGCATAGGTAAACTGAGTCAATATATTCTCAGGTCCTATATGAACTGTAAATGAATCTCTTGAGAGATACTTACTGAAGATGATTTCAGAGCATTCATGCCTTCACTTTCCCAGATACTTCACCAAGAACCCTGAGTTCCAGATTGCTTTGTATATATATATATATATATATATTTTTTCAGGATCATAATTTTGAAACTATGGAGCTTAAGAACACTAATGCACAAGATATCCAAGAAAATCAGGAGGTATTCAGAAGTCTTTTGATTTACTGGAACCTATCACTGATGTAAACTTAGTTTACAGTTCCATGTATGATTTCCACTGTAATTTCCTTGCTTTTGATATTAACAGTTGCCCTATCCTCCTAGTCCTTTTCTTGTCTGGGAAGAAAAGGGATAAGATATCTACAGGCATTTTTAGCTTGATTCTTAGCATAACAGGTAATGAGAAGCAGAGAAAACTGGGACTCAATAGTTATTTCATCTTTTTTTTTTTTTTTTTTTAAGTTTCTGGGTTTCATAATAATAATAAAAAAGTAGTTTAGTTTTGTTTTGTTTTGGTTTGGTTTGCTTTTTGGGGGGGGAGGAGGGGAGACTGTTTTTCTGTTTGTTTGAGTTTTTTTGAAAAACAGAATTTCTTTAATTCTCAAGGAGGCAAAACCTGTGTGAAATAAACCCGTGTGTTTCACAATGTGTGAAAGAAAGGCTCAGTCTGATCTTGCACAAATTCTGTAAGGATTAAAGTTGGAAAAAAGAGTTGGGGAAAAAAATTAAAATCTTTTTTTTTTTTTTTCCTTTAGTCTACCTGTTACTGTACATGTTCAGGATGTACCATACTTCTCAGGTATATAACAAGCAGTTTAGCAGAGCTCTAAACATATTTGCAAGCTCTCAAGTGGCTCTGAAGTTCCAGCTGAAGATGGATACAAGGCAGCTAATTTGCTACCACCAAGGGAAAATGTTGTAACATAAAAACATTCCCTCCCTTAGCTTCAAAACTGTGGAGTGTCTAGGGAGCCAAAGTATTTGTAGAGTTGATACCATGCATATGCTTACACTGTAACTGCTACATGCATACATCTGGCATCTGTCTCTGTGTTAAACAGTCTTAATTGCCCCTAGTTTTACCATGTAAAAAAACTCTAACCTGGGTTGTTAATACAAAGGAAATAAATTAAAAGGATGTGTGTGATTTTGTAGAATTATTTTTGCATCATTGGCAAGATTTGCAAAAGCTCTGCACTATGGATATCAGCAAAATATTTTACTTTTGAATATCTTTAAATAGAAATTGTGCACTTTTCTTAGCATATCATTTGGCATTTCATACAGTCTCTTAAAAAAACAGAGTGGTTTCCTCTAGAAATAGTTTATGTGGAACTGTTTTACATTTTTTTTCTCACTGCTTTTTTTTCTTATTTATTCCTCCTTCCTCTTTCACCCACATCAGACTTCAGAAGACCTTATTATTTGCCAGACAAAGCAGGATCAATTTTGAATAGGTGTCATAAATGTTTTCAGGTTCTATTAGGAGGTACTTTATGTGTTTAGCATATTATTCAGCTCACTGTTGGCAGTAAAGTCAAGACTTAGGAAAAGCACTTTATTTGAGATGTCAAATATTTTTAAAAGATCAAAGATCATGGCAAAAGCTGCTCCTAGTTTTGCAAGTAAACATATGCAGAAAAATTATATTCTAAAAGATAGAGGTAACTAATGCTATGAAAAAAAAAAAAAATGAAGATCTTCTGAAATTAATTTAACAGTTGCACCAATGCTCACATTAAAAATGGCAAAGTGAAAAGTGTTTTTAACTGAGAAAATATAGATAAGTAGGTTCTTTCTGGGGAGAGGAAAGAAAAAAGCACTGTGAATTTGACATCTGACATTGCTCACAATAGAAATATATATATGTGTATGTAAATATATATAATGTTAAAGTTGTTTCTTTTGCTGAGATTTCCTTTTATGAACAAGGCCATAAAGCAGAGGCCTAGGCAACTGTACTTGCATCAGTATGCAATTCAGGGGAAAAGAAAAAAGTGTTCCCACGCTTAGGTCTTCTGAAGARCCCTATTTCTAAACCTAATGTGATCCTTCCTAATTGCTCAGTTTATATTAAGTTCTGTTTAAGTTATTACTGTGAATTACGGAAATGTGTTGGCCTGCACAGTACAGAAACACTCCCTGGAAGTTGAAGAATTAAATTACAGATACCYCACTAGACTTGGGTAAACCTGCAGCTACTACAGTGCACACCGAATCCCAGAAAGCACAGATGGGCTTGTCTCTGATATAGTTTTTCATCCCTCTTGCTTGATCTTTCCTATCATGCAACAGAAAAGCAAGCAAGAGGGAATTTAAGCTAATCTAGCATTTAAGGAATTCTGGGAGAGCTTTTGAAAATCTTCGAAAAGAAGAACACAGGAAGTGGGCTCAGGCTCTGAATCCTTCCATCACACGCTTAACAGAAGCTATAAGAGAGAGACTAATCTAATTCAAGAAACAGAGATTAAATGATTAAAATTAGCCTTGAATTCTCATGCTGTCTTTACGTACAATGGTGAAAGATGGCTTTGAAGAGCCATTCAGGATGCCTGTGGTAGGCCCAGATCTAAAACACCTCCCAAACAGGCCTACCTATCTTCACTTAATATGTAGGGTGTTAGAGATGCGAAGTTACCCATTTAGTGTTAGAATCATGGCTATCATTCTAACTTTTCCTATTAGCTGGATGAAGCTTTTCAGCACTCAGCAGATTGTCTTTCACAACTCTAAGAGCCCAATTTTCCCAGGTCAATGGATGGAATTTAGATGCTTAACTCAGCATGCTGAATGCCCTCTTCCAGACTGTGCTCCTAATATTCCTACCCATTTGGTATGAAAAAAAAAAATCCCTTTTCAAAGTAATATACTAGGGATAACACGCATGTACTATCTCTAGGATTTCCATATAATATTCATTCATCATCTAGTCAAATCAAGATTCATGGTACTTTTCCACTAAGTTATTTTCCTGCAAAAGTGAAGAAATCTTCTTTCTCCTCTAATACTGTGCTACAAATCTGATATCAAACTACTACGTATATTTTTATCTTTCTCTTTTTTTTTTTTTTTTTATGATTAAACTTTGCATCAAAGTGCTGCATTTTGAAAGCCTGAAGGAATGCTCTGGGATCTGCTGCGCTTCACTGAGGCAAATTATAACTCATCAGATGCCTCTTGTTCCTCTGGATCAGGCTCTGGTTCCAACTGAGTTCTTCTCAGAACTTCAAAAGGAGTGACTTCGCTAATGTGTAGGTGCTACCTACTTTATTTGGGCACTGTTTGAAGAATCTTTGTTTTTTATTTTATTTCCAGGAAATTAGTAAAATATATGATGAGCATCAGACCATCTATACTTTGTGTACATAACAAGCTGTACCAAGAGGATATTTCAAGATATCACCTTAGGTCCTCTACGAATTTAGATGTAGAGGCAGAGAGGAGCCAAAACATTTCTCTCCCAGAAAGGAGAGACTGGTGACTGACTGAACCTTGCTTTTGCAGCACAGGCTGTCTTGATTAAGAGGTTCAGTGGTACTCTAAGCTCTGTAGAAGTAGTGGTCAGTTTACAAAGCTTCTAAGGTCTAGTCTTCCCTTTTAACTCGAGGGCAAATTAAAGATCTTTTGAAAATATTATCAAAGTATAGATTTAATTTTCACTTGAGAAGGAAATTGAAAGAAAGGAATCTTAGCCCATGCTTGCCTGCTTGTCTATCCAGAGAGTGCAGAACTGCTAGCCTTAGCTTTTGGATTCAGACATTAAGCTATTTTATGATTCTCAAAAGCAAATCAWAGAATGCCGAAGGTTGGAAGGGACCTCAGAGGTCRTMGAGTYCAACCCCCCTGCTCACGCAGGGTCACCTAGAGCACGTGGCACAGGGCTGCGTCCAAGCGGCTTTTAAAGATCTCCAAAGAAGGAGACTCCACAACCTCTCTGGGCAGCCTGTTCCAGTGCTTTGTCACCCTCACAGTGAAGAAATGCTTCCGTAAGTTCCTGTGGAACTTC
>NW_020455473.1:561365-604820 GCF_003342845.1 Nothoprocta perdicaria | reverse complement strand
CCGTTCTCCAGGACCTTTGAAAGATGATGGCGAGCGGCTCGGCTAGGACATCTGCCAGTTCCCGCAACACTCTGGGGTGCATCCCATCAGGGCCCATGGATTTGTGKGTGTYGAGGCTCCCTAGATGCTCTCTGACCCACTCTTCCTCTACCCAGGGCAAGCCTTCCTCCCTCGAGGATATTATAGTATGATATTCTCTTTTCCAAAACAAAACAAAATGTATAGGAATGGAGCAGCCTGCTTAGATTTCCCACTGATCACTTACTCCATTAATGGAAAGAAACTTGAGTTCAAAATTCTTATTTTAAAAGTTCAGAAGGTCCCTTCCAACCTTAAACATTCTGTACTTCCGTGATTCTGTTATTCTATTCATTAAATCTACAGTTTTCAATATCAACAAAAATATTCGTTCTATAAATAAATTTCAATTTAATTTGGCCAATGCTGTTTGTTTCAATGATGGCATTTCTGATAGAGCCAGGCTGGGTGATAAACAAGGATCTCCATATTGTCAATAATTCTCTTCATAAAATATCAGCCACAATTCTCCAAAAGGCTGACACACATATTTAGCAGTCATTAATTTCTTTAAAACATAATCAAGTGGAAAACTAGCGATGGCAATCCTGTAGAGTGCATCTGCATTATAAAATGTCCCTGTGATATATCACCAGAGCTACATTCAGACACTGGAGCCCACTGGTCTACACTATGTGTAAGCAAATTCATTTGCAGATAGATATTCCAACCTGCCTCCAACATTTTCATGTACAGATCTTTCCATTTGTATAACTTCAAAGGAATATTCTGGAACAGAAGAGTAAGGCTAATATGCACTAAATATCTTTAGATATAAATATACATCATTTCTAGTGTATCTTTAGGACATATCAAAGAGAAAACTATGGACATATTAAAGAGAAAATTAAAATAAAAAAATACATAAAAAATAAAATTACTAAGTAGAAATAAAGGATGGTTGCCTAATAACATAACTAGCCTGTATAGAAGCACAATCATTATACAAGTCTCTAATCTTCAGAGCTAGAAAAAAGAAGAAAGTTAGAATGCAGAAGATATCACACATCAAATTTATGGCTACGTAAAATATCTTTAAAGTTTTGTAGAACTAGTTCCTCAGAAATTAKTTTGTTTACATTTGTGTGTAGTCAGTCTCTGTCTTTAAAAATATCAAATCTAAAATAATTTTTTGTCTATTTATACAACATTTCTTTTTACTTATAAAACAATAAGTAAATGTCATCCTTGAATATAATAACCTATTTAATTTAAAACAGGAATGTTGAATAGAACAACAGAAAAGTGGAATACAAAAGAGTATGAAGCATTTAAAACAACAGAGGAAAAAACATATACTTCTCTTGCTTTTTACTTTCTACTTTTGGAGAAGAAAACATGGCATTTCCACATGCTTTCAGTGTCACAGTTAACTTATTCCAACTATGGCAACATACATCTTCGATGACATGGACGAACACATCTAAAATTCAAGCCTTCCTTCCAGCAAAACTGTAATCCTGTACAGAAGGTCAACAAAAATCTGCCTATTAAGGCTAAATGGTTGTAAATGGTAAGTAACATTTTCTTATTTGGATAATTTTTTTCACTCTCTATGCTTTGCTTTACTGTCTGATTTCTACATAGACAKGCATCTATTTATCACATTAAATTCTGTGGTTCATCTTTTGCTTCTAACACATATTCTTTTTTCATTTCCTAGACATAAACAAAGCTTGTATTATTGTTAGCATCCTCTGAAGACGCAGTCAATGCAGATGTAGTTAATCCCCTCCTGCTTATTATTCAGCAATCAGTGTCTGCCAACAGGATTTGGGAATCCCAAAAGACCAAGTTTGAAGTGAAGGGTTAAATTTGGCTTGTTTAATGACATTCTCTGTCCCTGATATCATTCATCATATTCATGGAAACTGTTCTGTGGAGGGCACTAAGGTTACAAGTTAAATTAAATTAAATTAAATAAGATGGACAACCATCCAAGTGCATGAGATTGCTGCCATGATCTGAAGTAATTTTTTAACGGTGAGAAGCTATGTTGGTAAAGATAGTTCTTTTAATCTGTTTTAAAGTCCCACGTATTCCCTGTTAAAGGTTCCATTTGGGAGATATCACTGGTAGAGCTACACTCCCTAAGAAGTGATCATATTAACTGAAACCTGCTGGGGTACTTGACTTAACATTAAAGTGAATTTATCAGCTACTCCCAACTTTTTGAGAGACTAATTGAATTATCAAAGGCTGCAATGGGGATTGCTAAATCTTCTGAGAACAGATCTGTAATATAGATAAAATTCCTAACTTGTGCCATGTGATTATCTCAAAATAGAGTAATAGTCTGGGGGCTAAAACACACCTAAACTCAAGACTTTTTGTTTGTTTGTTTGTTTGTTTGTTTATTTAACCTGTCTAAAGCCTCTTTCCATCCACCAAAAACAGAGGAATTTTCAGGAGGCGGGAACAGGAAGAATTCTTTTAAAACAATCTTGTTTATTTTATGTCCTCTTCAATTTTTTTGAGGCATGCTGGGTGCTCACTGGACAGGACATATCGAATTTGTTGTTCAACTGTTCATATTATATGTCTTCATCTTTTAGAGGATTTCAAAAAAATATCATTTTTCCTCATTTTYAGTGGGATCACACATGATTAAAATCAAGCATGAATGCATTCCTGAATTGGAGGACATAATAGTAGCATTGCTATATACAGAAAAGCTACAGATGTAAATTTCAGCTAGTAAATTCTGAGGCAAATCTCTAGTTTCAGTTATAGATATCTAGCAGTTTATTTTTTGATTTATTTGTGTCTTCACTTGAAGTATGAATGAAGTATATGTGGGTTAGGAATGGTAAATCTACTTAACCCTTTAACCATTTCAATTTTCTTAAATTAAAATTCCAAGTTTGACCATTTAGAATGGTAAAACCTGGCAAAAGAGAACAGTGGGCAGGGGCCAGAGGAACTGGGCAAACGTACAGGGAAAGGCAACTTATTGTATCCCACTAAAAGCTGTAAAACAGATCGACTTCATACATCTGCATACATCTAGTCATTCACAACAATATTGCTGGCTATATGTTACAAGGAAAACTACCATCCTACAAATGGAAGACTACAAACTGTTAATACACTGTAATTATAAAAGTACAAAATGTCACACTAACATTAAGAATATAGAAGTAAAGCTGACAAGACTTGTATGACAGAACAAAAGATACAAGACCAGCTTTGACCCTGTAAACCTCTTATGCTGCAAACAGCACATTGACAACAAGCTGGAGGTGTTCACTGCACGAACAGGTGAAAAGAGGTGATTGTAAGAAGCGTGAAGTCAGTTTCATATCCATAATAGATTCATCTTAAAGTGCAAGGACAGCTGTTAAAATGTTTTCTCTTAACAAGCAGCTTTAGAGACACCAGAGTGAAATCATGTAAAGAATTACAAAGARAGCATAACTTAACAAAATGTTGTAAAGCATTACAAAGGAAACATGTAATACACATTATAATGTTATGTTGTAAGCATGTATCTTATCACATAAAGCTGGCAATAATTGCAAGTGCCTAATAACTACAAGAAGAACTACCTGTTTATCTCCAACAAACTGAGCAAATGTGTAGATTTCTCAAAACTTGCTGGCATTGTTTACATTTTTCCTAGCTCTTAAGTAGATCTCCCAGTGCCATGCAGAGTCTGTGACTCAGTGAAGACAACCTGGGAGCAGATCAGGAAAAGCTAAGAACCTATTAGTTCTCTCTAATTACTTCTCTGAATACAAATTGTATGCATAAAGAGTATGAGAAAGCAAAAAAAAAAAAAAAAAAAAAAAAAANAAAAAAAACCCTCAAAACTCTCCCCTGCATTAAAAGCATATGCAGTCTTCCAATATTCTCAAATGAAACGTCTCATTAGCCATTTAACAGCCTTAGAAGTCTTTTTTTTTTTCTCTGATTTCTGGAGAATCCTTTCACCATCACCAACATCAGCATCTACTACCAAAGGAAATTTTATGATTCTTCAAATTGTTAACTATTCTTTGCTCATTCACTAGCTTTCCATCAGCTTCCTTCCACTAATACTCCAGATTTTGACAGTTTTGTGCTACTTGATCTTCTCCATAAGAGAAGATATTTATTTATTATTTATTATTCCCACATTGTTTTCTSTTAGGTAGTATTGACTTCTGTTGTATTCTCTGCAAAGGCAATGTGTTTAAAACAACACATAACTCCATAAGGAATGGAACTAATGAAGGATTATTTCATGAAAATTTTTGTATTATTATTGACTAAAATACCTTGGAAAATACAAAGGTTGTGTGAAGCTTTCCCAATAACCGAGTCATTTTATAAAGGCTCTCTTCAGTCAGGAGTCTCAAATGTCCTGAATTTTTCACTTACATTGGGCACATACATGAGCAGCTACAGTCRTCTACTTCCATCAAACTTGTGAAAAATTACTTCTGGGGCCTATGTTCTTCTAAAATTTGTGTAGATGAAGGTTCAAGAGTTACTGGTTGATAATCAAGCACACACACAGACACATATATTGCAATTTCTCTGAGGTGTTCCTAAACAACTTGAAAATCAACATTCATAATATCAGATTAATATGGTCTTTTTTCATGATTGTTTGTCTCATGAGCTGCCTTCATAGGACTTCTCAAATATCTGAAAAGCACGTAAGAGATCATTAGTGTTGCCGTAAAATTTCTTGCTATTTATTTATTTAAAGTATCAGTTCCTAATCTGAACCATTGTTAAATATGTTTAAATAACTCCCATTGAGAAGATTATCTTAACCTAAGCAGAGAGCTTCACTAATGTGTTCAGATTGCTTTGGTATGGAACCTGCCCAGACGTTTCCACTCAACTTGCAATGCAACTTTGTGTTGTTCTAACAGAGAGGTACACACATTTTCACTTAACTAAGGAGCTGAAGTGGGACACAGCTCCATATTCTGACATTTAAGTGTCTGCAGTGAAAGTGTCCATAAGATAGATAGGGCTCTAAGTTCCCATTATAATAAATAGAGATATAGTCAAGATAGTCAACAGAATGCTCAGCTCCACAGGTACACACATACAGTTGAGCTCAATCCCACTGCTACAGTTAGCTGTATGAATTTGGACCAAAATCCCACTCCAGATGTCTAATTACAGATGTAGGTGATGTCTTCTGACAGAAAAATTTGCAAATACTTAGGTCTATATCCTAAGTACATTATTAGCTTTCCACACTTAGAGATTAAATATATTTTGCACAGAATCTTGGCAACAATTATGAAATGAGCTGCAGAACTGACATCTAATTGGATTCTCTTTTGTTTCTGTGTCAGGAAATACTTATTTTCATTAATCAATCTTACTACAAAAATCTGCTGTTTCTTTCACAGCAGTTTTCAAGAAAACTGTTTTGAAATTTCTTGGAAGGCATGCTCTAGCTTGTTGTGCCCAGCTGTGTTACATCTCACAACAACACATTCACACATGATTAATGAAACCCATATACTCCAACAGCAGTCAAGAAAGAACTGATTTCAGTTAACTTGATTATTTTCCCACCTATTCCGTAACAGTAATTCATGTACAGATCTCCCTGTGATGCTTTCAAAACCAAATAATTAGCTTATGTACCCTTACTCTGTGAGTAAAGGTGAAAAAAGCAGAAATACCAGAAAGATAACAGGATAAAACTAGTCAGAAGATGCCAATATATATAAAGTATAAAAATTATAAAAGCAAAAATCCAGGCAATACTTCTGCTGATAACTGTTTCTCTAAATCTGAATTGCAAGTTTAGACTTAGCATTCTCCAGTTTGCACTACATGATAAACCTTTATGCCACAATAATTTAGGTGCCACTTATTTTAATAAGACTTTTAGTAGCATCCAAGATCAGTTCACATGAGGGAGGGAAATTTAGGAGTAGAAGCATTCAGGTAAATTATCACTATGGGAAATACATCATGAAAAAACAAAATGTAAACCTAGCAACCCAGAGTAGACCTTTTCTACATGAGCAGAAAAAATAAACAAAATTAAATCAAAAATATTTATTAGGAGTCCATTCTAAAAACCTCAAAAGTATAAACTAAAATTTTTAAGTGTATATATATATATGTGTGTGTGTGTGTGTGTGTGATATGTGTAAGCCAAACATACACAGTAGAAGGAAATATGTGGTATATGTCTACTTTGCTTAAGGGCAAAATCGTTTTAAAGACATCCAAAACATTTAGTGATTATAGAAAGGACCAGTTTACCTTTTAAAAGAGTTTCTTTCCCTCACTCAGTCACAAATCCCTTCAAGCTTAACTTATCACTTTGCTAAATGGCTGTGGTTAAGCTCAGCTGTGTACATCTATTTTTTTTCCTCCTTTTTTTTTWAAAAAAAAAAACAAAGGTATTGAAAAAAATATTATGTAACAAAAAGGAACTTTTATCTCCAGCAAGATCTAAACACAATATTTATCCTTTCAGGTATTTTTTTTTTCCTTTCAATTTTGGTACAGTTAGAAATATATAGCAAAAAAAATAGAGCTGTAAACAGTTAAATAATATAAATTTTAGAAATAATTTAGCTTTTTAAAAAGATGTGATGGATTTTTAGATGTCCAACAAACTGGAATGTACCTAACTCTGAATTTATGTTGTTTCATACCTCTCAGGGACTGATTTGAGCAGGTGGACATGAATGAAGACAGCAAAGTATTTTATCCTATGCTTAACAGGTCTAGAGGATCTACTATTCCAAATATAAATATATGTAGTCTGATGAAGAGGAGAAATATCTTATTTATCTTCCACAAAATTTAAACTCTAGCCAAACATGTGAAAAAGTAATTATTTATTCTATCCCTCTTTCCTTTTCTCTTTCTTTTCTGTTATACATATTCAAACCATTAAAATTCAGAAAGAATGTTTCCCATTTGATGTGTTTTCATTAGATATAGGAATTCTAGTACTCGTAGCTATGATTTTCAATGAAAATCTTTACTTGCTGATATTTGTGTCGTGCAGAAAAGCAGGTAATAACTAAGCAAGATATTTTATAGGCTTTAGCAAAAACTACCTCTTCARTAAATTTGTGGTAGGCAGTAATGAACTATATTGTGTGGTGCTTAATCTGCTCTAAAAAAAAAGGAAGAAATTCTTCTGCCCAGCTCTCAGAAATTAAGTCCGTACATCTTTTATGTTGACAGTTCAGCTCCAGGCTATAAAATAGAAGAACCTGTTCTACACCTATTGTTTAAAACAAAAGCTGAAAACCTAAACCTCCATTAATCTGCTATCTTTGTTTTATGRCTTATCTGTGGCAAAAATGAATCATAAGAAAGATTTGTTCTGATTCCACAAACAGATCCATCAACTTGCTCATACTTATGAACCACATGCCCCTACAGAGATTGGTAGTAATGACATAGTTGCAGTATTAAATATAGTAAAGCACTGAGCTACTCATTTGCTACTCACTTGCAATTACAGTGAACATCTGTAATAAGAACGTACCTAGAAAACACTCATGCGTATACCACACACCCCAAGTCATATAAGCTTCTATTTTCATTTCTTTCACATCTTCCAGTGCTTTCTGAATGGCATACTTTATTTTAGAAGCTCTATCAGGACTAAAACAAAGAGAACAAGAAAGTGATCTAATCTTGAATAATTTTCAGATTAAATTTCAGTCCAACTCATTAAACTGAATATAAATCTGCAGCTTCTTCATCATATTACTTGCAAGCTCTTGAATAAATATCCCCAGTTTATCAAGTTCTGAGCTACAGACTTAGAAAAGGGAAAGAAAGTACACAGTTTTGTAATCTTGTGTAAAATTTGGATTGCAAGAGAAGACAGCTAGCAGATGAAGCATTTGCTCACCTGGAAGAAGCAGCTCAACAGAATGAAGTCTACTTGTGATGCTATGTAGTGTAAGGATAGCAAAGGAAAGCAAAGTTGGTAATACTTGAAAAAAAAATATTTTTAGTTAACAAGCAGAAAAAAAAAATCTGTGGGAAATTGATTCATTTCAGATCTGCATCCTTTTCCTAAAATGGTGTCCGCTTTTATCTTAATCTTGTGAATGGCTATTTCTGACATAGTATGGCAGTGGTGCTATCAAAGGACACAGTACTTTTAGTTAAAGACCTCTGCCCAAACCTGCAGGTCCCACTCAGGGATAGTTTCCACTGAGAAAAAAAATTCACTATGCGTGAGAGAGAGAGAGAGGGTACCACTAGGGTGGTAGAGCAAATATTTTAATGTAATAACTCTGCATGTATTATGCAATCCATTTTTTTGGATAGCACTTTCTTGACAGCAATTTTAAAAAGCATTCAAACAAATATTGACTAAGCAGAAGGAAAAGATGGGACCTTCTTTGAAAAAAAAAAAAAAAAAGACAGTTCAATTTGCCTTAAAATATGATGCAAATAAGGGGATAGAAAAACACTCTCATATAGTTTAGTGGCATTTATGTCAGCAAGATGGGAAAGAAATGCACCTTCTATAGATTATTTAGATATTTATAATGTATGAAAAAGCAGCTAATTACAAAAGCAATCAAAATACTTACCACAGAAAGAGCTCAAAGGGTTTCTGACCTGATATCATATTCAGTTAATCTGCTTTATGAAACTGCTTGAAAAAACATTCAGCTGCTTTTTCAATGACTGACTTGGGGATTATTGGAGCTGTATAATTGTTTAGCTGATCAGACTTAAAAAGAAACTCTTTGTTTTACATTAATCTTGCAGAAATGGGCAATGAATTTGAGAAATGGATTGTGGTCTAAAAATCTTGCCAAAAATGTCTAGCTGAGAGCAACCTTACCCACTTTATTTATTTATTTATTTATTTATTTATTCTTAGCAGTCTCATTTTCAATCTTTATTCAACATCTGTTGTTTCCTCCTCCTCTGTAACATAATTATGCAGAAATCCAGAGTAAAACAGGTTGAGCAGTTAATAACAGGCAGCTTAAACATTTTTTTTTCACATGGATGCCCTACAGATGTTTCTCTCTATTTCCTTCACTCTTTTTTTTTTCTCTTTTTTTTTTCCTCCTTTTTTTTTTTTTTTTTTTTTTTTTTTTTTTTTTTTTTTTTTTTTTTTTTTTTTTTTTTTTTTTTGTAGTATGCTCTCACAGCACATGGAAGTACCTGAAAATAAGTCTGGGAATTGCACATGCTCTTAGTGTTTTATGCAGCACACAAAAAGAGAGTGAAATTTTATTCAGTTAGAGAAATATGGCTACACAAATTGCTTGCATTTTACCATCCTCACTCTGATAAAGTTTCCAGATCTTGTTAAGACATTCTTTATAAAGGTCCTTGATCTTTCAATATGCATATATGTGCATGTTTCTTTTCTCCAAAGTAGGTTCATTTGCGTTTTCTAAATTTGACGTAAATTCACTATACATTTCAAAGGCAATCATAGCTGTATGATAAACACTCCTCATTTTGCAATTCTTCATTTCAGAAAGTAGCACTTGACATTTAGCCTAAAAGAGATGGAAAATGTTACACTGACAGATGTTCAAACAGTCCACTAAAATGTATGAGTTCTTCCATGCAGAAAGAGGTTACAACACGCTGTTTCCCCTTGAATTTCTCAAAAGTTCATTAAGAGTGAAGGATCCTAGTTCAGATGGAAAAAAATATTGAAGTAGTAGGGTCTAACTTCAGAAAAAAAAATCAAATAAATCTTCACTTTAATTCACACTTAAAATAAGAAAGAGAAAACTGCAAAAGACAATGCAGTGCAGAAATAAAAAGGATTTCATTTCACCTATAATACATGTAAAGAAACAAAATAAAACAACTTTTATGGAAAATGCAGCCTATGGCAATTAGATTGTTCTACCTTCAGGTTTGTGTAGAAATCATGACTGAAATTATTCACTGAATGTTTATAAAAGAAATAGTTTATAAAAGGTGAGAGCAAACATTGCTAATAAGACTGAAAGCTTTCCCCCCCCMCACACACATAGGTTTAGTCATGAATAACTCTTGACATTTGTGCTCAATTTATTTATTTATTTTCATATTGACATAGATCGATTTTTATACTATGCCCAAAGTGCGTAGATTTGTGCTGATTTGAGTATTTTTTCATCATGACTGTTGGAATGKTTTTTTACATTTATGTAAGGCATCATTAACATATTTTACAGCTGTAGAAGACACTACCCTTTATTAATGAGACACCATATAATATGAGSGTTTCTTTTGGAGGAAAAATATGGTTTGCTTCCTGTTTTCTCACAACAAATGATTAATAGTTGAAGAAAAATAAAGGAGGAAGAAGAAGAAGGCACACATAAATTCTTAGTATATCTATGAAATATTTGTTCTTCAAAAGAGTCAGAGAACTGTAGCTTTGAACATGCAGATTTTCAAGTTAAAGAAAAAAAAATATGCCAATGCACTCACAGAGTATGTCAGACACAGATGAATAAAAGAATTCTTTTAACCTAAATAAGAATTAAAAAAATCAGAAAGATAAATGTCTTTTACTCAGGCAAAATTGCATGTAGGATAGTTACAGATTATCAGATTATTTCATTTTCTTCTTTTTCCTCTGAAAGATGACTGTTTTTCCCCTGAAGCGRAGGGTTATAAAACATTTCTAAATGAAAAACACTCTCCAATTTCAAATTTCTTTGTGATAAGGTAAGAAAAAGGATTTGATTTTTTTAAAACGGTGTCTAATACTAGAAGCTGTGTTAATACTGAAAGATTACATGGATAGCTTTTGTAAATGTGCCCCACAAAGTTAGCCATAAATATGTGCATATATAACAGAAAAAATCTTTTGTAATGCAAAATTTTACTTTGGGAAAAAAATAATATTTCCATGAAAGAGTTTTTGAGCATATACTTGAACACAATCTCTTTATAATTTCACTTTTAAATTATCGAAGTTGCAAAAATCTTTTGTTCCAAAACACCCTTACCTGCTCCCACAAAGGGAATCAAAGCAGGAGAGGTAGTTTAGAAGCAGAGAAGAAATGCTAAAGAATTAGAGAAGAAACTGAAAGGCTCTCTGCATCCAATATATCCTAAAATTACCTTAGAAGACTCAGAACTGCCTGCCATTTATCAGTGCTTTGCTACTTACTGTGGGCTGATATGTTCCTAGAAAATTTTGATTCTTGGGATTGATCCAGCCAGACTGTAACTTAGAGCAAGTTTTTTTAGTTTATCATTGTGTAAAAAATTACAACAGCATCTTCAATATAAATACAGAAAGCTATTTTCTGAGAGATTGATGCAACTGTGCTATTGGTTCTGGCAGAGACTTTCTGTCAAATCATTAAAGTTTGTACAAAAAATTTCAAAATATAATAATGCAGTACTGTCTTCTTGCAGTAGAAATTACACTATACTTCACATAACCTCTTTTGAGCATCATACAAATTCAGTTTCAGAATTCAGTGATGGAAATTCTACTAAATAGATTTCTATAGGAAGTTATACAATGATTTAATTTGCATTTTTATGATAACAGTCACATCACTCAGTGCACTGAACTGAGAGAAGATGAACATATTTTCTTAAAATGACTAATGTCGTTTTAAGATTTTCTCTTTCTTTTTCAAAGGTTGACATGTGGAACACTGCTACTTATAGTGGATGTTCTATTCTTAGAGTTGGACTATCTTATAGCATGTATGTTAGAGTAATTCTGGGGAACTCATTYTATGATTCCTAAAACTCCTGCAAAGTATTCATACAGTGTCATCTTTGAATTTGGATACTGGAAGAAGAGAGGAGGAGGAGATGTGAAACCCTTTCCATCTGGTGTCAAAATAAAATGGCACATACATAAAGATACAAGATGGAGCATGATTAATCACCTACTCTTCTTAGACTTCATGTGTAATTTCAGAGAACTGTTGTTTCTTGTTATGAGAAAAAACTCCTTCACTTCACGCTTCACCAAAAACATATTTTTTGTAATTGTTTTTAAGTAATGTTTATGCAGTAATGAAGAAGATATAATTGCTATATATACATAACATCACTTGTAGCTTCTACCAAGATATGATTGCTGTCAGAAGAAAGTAATGCCCACATTTTTTTTTCCAGGGGGAGAATTTCCTGTTTTTAATATATGTCATTGTCAAAGTTGACAAGCCTGAATTAGATGCACCAGCATTTCCTTGGTTTCTTCTTCCTTCTGCCAGTCTGCCCTGTATTTCTGAGATTACAGTTCACTCAAAGGAAAACTCCAGTCTTGT
Source organism: Nothoprocta perdicaria (assembly GCF_003342845.1). Taxonomy (NCBI): domain Eukaryota; kingdom Metazoa; phylum Chordata; class Aves; order Tinamiformes; family Tinamidae; genus Nothoprocta; species Nothoprocta perdicaria. Next base: position 592,530 of record NW_020455473.1, on the reverse strand, counting down.
TTTCTTGGATACCCAAATAGTATGTATGCATTGCCAGACTGACAATTTATGTAGTGAATTTCTCCTGAATTAGCCTAATTTTTTTTTGTTACTGTTCTTTTCTGATATTTCAGGTCAATTCTGTTTTCTTCTCTCTCCTTCACAATATTTTCATGGTTATTTTACACTACTATTTTACACTACTCTTATTTTCTTCCTCATCATGAGATCTATTTTTTATTCTTATCTCCAGTCTTCATCACCTTAGAGTTTGCTGACATTTCTGTCAAATTCTTCAGAAAGTAAGTTTATCTGATGTCTGTGCTTAAAACTATAGCCTTGTAAATATAGAGTTCTGCAGGCAACTCTGCGTCTATAATGTTACTGTTATAAAATGTTTATTTATACAAACAAAAATCTCTTTAGAGATGATAACTTAATTTGAAATAGCTGTGCCTAAATATGGATTTTTTAAAATAAATATTCCAAAAGGAGTTCACCAATACCTTGTTGATAATGAAAGGAAAAAAATCTGTCTTTAGCATTTTGTCTCGTTTAACATTTTTCAAGGGCCATTGCTAACTCAGTCCTCATAGTTCTTCTTGCCTTGACTTTGGCTTACATATCAATACTGAGAAAACTACCATATGACTATCTTAGACTGACCATACTTCTAACAGCAATGATCAAATCTTTCTTATGTCCCAGAGATGCATATTCTCACTCAAAGGAAAAATCAATAGCTGTCTAAGAAATTTCAGTCTGCTGCAGGAAAACAGCAGTTGGTCACCACATGAAGACACAACAAATTTTTATCAATATGTCTTAGCTGCAGCCACTGGTAGTCTAACCTCCCAATAATCTCTTATTTTTCATGAACAGTCCTTTCATTTTCTGGCTAAAGCCAGGAGAACTAGTTTCTTTCCATCAGCATTTATCCTACCTCAAGTTATTGAACAAAACTGATGAACTACATAATATACATAACACCTCTAATGACTATAGTATAGTGCTGAAATTCACAATAAATGTTGTATAGAACTATCACTTTTTTTTTTTTTTTTTTAGGAAAAAAAAAGCATAGGTCATGCTATAAATGCTTTCTTGCTTTACCTGAGCAATAACCACCAGCAATAACCACCTGAAGTCCCAAAATTCAGTATAGTTATTCATCAGAGAGATGGTGCATAATCTGAGAAACTATGTACTGAGAAAAAAAGGCGATCTAAGAATTCTGAACAATGCCATCTCTAGCACATAAAAGACAAGAGGTAAGAGCTAGAAAGTGACTGGCACTGATTCTGGCTAGATTAGACAGTATCACTCAAAGAAGTCATCTTTTTTTTTTTCTTTGAAAACACAATATTCTAACAAATACAAAGAASTATACCAGTTCTAACAAACATTGACATTGTCCAATCACCCAACCTCTGAGCAAGTTATGGAAGATGCTGGTTAAAATAAATCTAAGTCAGTTTAATGTTATAGAAAATTCACTCTGGACACAGTCTGGATACAGCATGGACTTGACAGTAGGCTGTCCAGATGGCTGATCTAGAGAAATAGAGGAAACCTTCCTTATTCTTATATTTTTGTATCTCTGCATTATTTAATGATATCAACTAAAAGATCTGTCTGGCTTGTTTGATCTAGAGAGAACATAATGTACGTTTTTTGTCAGAAATGAGCAATGAAAGAGCYTACCCTCTATGGCTAAACTCCTCATTTGTGGTGAGCAGCTTTATGATCAGTTTGCTTTCTGGGCATAGTAAGCATCTATATATCATGATTAGGTAAACTCACACAATATGGACTCAAAAGCCAAGAGCTTGCATGCAACAGACAGCTTTATCCATCTTTTTCTGCAGAAAATGATTCTACCTTCATACAGAAAGGGATACTTGAACAAGATCAGCTCACAGAGGAATATCAACTATTTTAGCCGAGCTTAAGCAGGGTAAATGGTGTTGAATGACCCATTAAACTATTCTGAAGCTCTCACAACTGTAGTCAGAGAGCTCCATCAGTTGAAACTGTACAACTATAAATAATAAAACGGTCTGTGTTCTGGGAAAGTGGCATTACTTAAATATGCAAACCAGAAAGTTAGCCTCTCTATTGTCCCTACCTACTCAATGAAAAGACAGAGGCTCTTCCAGGAGACAATTTAGGCTAAATTCTAAGTAGAGATGCTATATTCTTTTACAGAAAGCTGTCTTAGCTACAAAGAAGTGTTAAATCATGTATGTGGTCTACATGTATGTGGCTATGTAATACTCTATTCACTTATATGACATTTCATCTAAGAAGCAAAATAAAAACTGAATGAGAGGAGATCACTGTTTGCTTGGTTAGGATAGAGTTCTGTAAGAACACAAACATTATGATTTACCTGGTAGACCACATACATGATTTGAGTATTACATAGCGCAATCAGAATTACAAATTCTAAATGGAACTGTCCTATGGGATATAGGTTACCAAAGGTGTGTGAATTTAAATTTGAGGTACCCAATTCTCTTTTATTCTTAACTGAAGAGTTTAATACACAACTCATACATAACTCTCATAATCTAAGTATCAAAGGAAGAATAGTAATACCTAACAGTATGAAAATGGTTTTGGAAAAAGTTGAGTTTTGGAAAACTGCCTGCTCCATTCACAATGATCTGGCACCCTCTGTATGTGGATGTACATTTATAATCCTTTAGCTTTTTTGAGTATACAGTGGTTATAGAGATCTTCTCTTTTGCTCTGTGTCCTTTGGATGAGCCTGACTTCTTCAGAAAGGCAAACATGCCTTTTGGCTCCAAACTGAAAAATGTTTGAAAGGCCTGGGGCTTTTAAGGTTCTTTGTTCTGTCTGATAAATGAATAAACAATAACTCTAATCATAAAGATGAGGTAATTAACATAAGCAAAACTAGTAACAAAACTTTTTTTTTTTTTTGTATGGTAGTGCACTGTAATGTGTGCAGCATAAATCTTAATATAAACAATAAACAGTGAGACAGATCAGCTAACGCAGTTGCTATAATTTTTTTTTTTCCTATGGGACTCTTGTTTTGAAGAATATATTAAAAAATTAAAAAAAATAAAGATGTTAAGGACAAAAAGGATTTGGGGCCATTAACCTTGACAGAGCTCTCTTTGCCCTAAGCAATTTTTGTGCTTTCATAACAACCTACCAATGTTCATTTAGAGACTGAAATGAAAATACGACTGTATTTCGCTCATGAATAATACCTATATTTTGCTAAATGCACCCACTTAGTCACTGACATAGGCTCCCTTTTTGCAATTCACCTGAAGAGAAAATGTAATTATTCAAATATGAAAACTTTCGATAATTTTTTTTTCTTGCTCTCCGTTTTCGGTAATCTAGAATATGGTCGAGACGATCATGTAATCACCTGCAAATGCACTGCCCTAATCTACACAGAACTGCCAAAAAGTTAGATTTCTAAAATAAGAAAATTATACAGCTATAAGCAAGGACAAAACAATAGACAAAATTCTTACCGGAAATAGAAAATGAGATTAGAAGCAATGTTTCTGATCAGAGAGAATCAAATGAATAGAATGACTTTTGCTAGGAGGAAAAAAAAAAGAATAATAAAGAAAATAGAGGGCAAAGTGGAGAAAAGATTAAAAAGACATGCCTTATGCAAAATATGGGGAGAAAAAGGTGATCAAAAGGTAAGAAAGCTAATTATAATATCAGAGAAAGAAGCAACATGCCATAATTAAGGTAATAAGAGGCAATGAGAAGAAGAATCAAATAGAAAGGTGAAAAGCAGTATGTGACTAGCAGGAATGATCTCCAATACTAAACAAAGAAGATTAAAAAAGGTGATAGTGCAAGAAAAATATGCAAGAACACCAAAAGGGTGTGAAATAGAGAGAATGTTAAAAGTAAAATGCTGGGGGGAGAAATGTAATGTGAATGGTTGGATCAGAGGAGTGTGGTAGAAGTCACACAAGTGTTACTCAGAATGATTAACAGTATAATAATGATGATGGAGCTGATTTGTTTTAAAAGGAAAAGTCAGAATCTAAGAATTGATCCGTTATAACTCATCAATTCTGTTATAACAGAAATGAAAGAATTCACAGAAAGAACAATTTGAGGCACTTGAACACATCACTAATATCTGTGCAATCTGACTAAACATATATACTTCCTAATGCATATTTTAGTGCCCATCAACAGTACATAAAGTACTACACAGAAATGCATGCATAATAATACAAGCCTAAACCATTCAGCTGTAGCACAAATAATAATTATCTGGGACACTAAAAGATCATGGCAAAAGCTAATCTAATAAGTCTTCCATTATCCTTTAATACTTTAAAACTGTGCCGTGAGCTAAACAGTTGTCAAAATTGAGTTCTGTTTACACCGAGCTGAGTAACAGTGAAATAAACAGAGATCACTGCTGAGCTCTAATTACAAACACAAATTGTTCTTTCTGTAAGCGAGCTGGAAAGGTTAGTCTCCTTTTCCTCCCATCTCCCGACTTTAYGCTTCCAGGAGGTGCAGAGGCAGATGAAAGATCATGTGTCATTTGCTGAGCAGATACCAAGTGTAAGAGCAGATCCATAAGAGGAAGACCCTGGCAGATAACACTGATTAGCTGCAGCCTCACAGGGATGAGGTCATGGCGAACATGGTGACTGCTTTACACCACGTATTGTATTTCATTTTAACTCACTTAATGGCATACTCCTTCCCCTACAAAGCTAAGGGCGCTCCACAAGATAAGTGAAATCCATAGCCATCTCCCTCCCAAAGGCAGGTATGGACCACGGGGGTTACAAGGCGGTAGCATTTATTCCTTGCTCCAGACTGAACATTGCTCAGCCTGGTCCTTGCCACATCGCACACGTAGCGTTCACAGCTGCCTGTGCTCTGCTGCAAATTAGGTGGTGCATAAATGTTTGCGGGAAGTTGACAACATATGGATTCAGGAACCAAGCTACTAATAAGCCTGCATCAAAGACTGATCTCAGATTTCACACTGCAAATTACTGCCCAGATGAATGTCTGACATGAAAGCAGTAGAACAGCTCACAACTTTGCAGGTCTTCTTTTTTTTTCCTTTTTCTCCCTTTTTTTGCACATTATTACTGGTGAAAGATCACGTGCCTCTCATTTTGAAGAAATAAATACTGATGTGTGATGATAAGCATATTGGTGGCCACTCCCCACTTTCCAGCAGATTTGCCAGTACATAACAGAATATAAAACTGTGAGTGCATATTAACAGCCATAGAAAAACATCAATTCTCTACAGATACGCAATTCATTTCTTTTAAAGAAATGCGCTATAATGCAACTAAATATAACACAGCTCCTTAGCAGGTATTGCTGTGGCTAGAATAGCCCACCACAGTCAGACCGTAAGGGTTTGTTTTAAGCAAGATACTCTCTACTTGCTGACTACCAGGGACAATACATTTTGCATCATCACTTAAGTTGTTTTGCTTATCTGGCATGATAGTTACAATCTATATTTTTCAGCTCTGTGCCCCAGGGACCAAAACTATTAAAGTACAAGGAAAGCAAATAGCCTGATAAAAATGCAGTACCAACTCATCTCATAAACAGAAGCAGTCACCTTTGGTTTTCAACACGCTGCTCATCCATTCCAAGGCAGCTGCTAAATTACTGCTTTAAAATACTGGAAGCCAGCGCGAAAACGCCTTTTTATTTTTATGAATAACTGGTGCAACACACACACAGACAAGCTAGGATTGATACTGATTCATTCAAAGTAATACACAGCTTTGCATTTAGAACTCAAATCAAGGGAGAAAGAGCTACTGAGAAACTTTGCTACAATGGCAAGACACACTTCTGTGACACTGAATGCCAAATTACAGAAACAAAAACAGAAAAGTGAGAAAAGGCAATTAAATCTACTTAATTCCCACTTCCTACAAAGCTACATCAGATCTCCTAAGATAGTGATGCTCATTTAAAACAAATGGAATCGGTCATTATCAGCTTGTTGAAGATGTCAATCAGCTAGAGATGTGGGAAGAATTTAAACACACGCATAATGCTGACAGTTGTGCTTGACTTTTCTTCTTCTACTAAGGGAAAGAAATTCAGTCTTGCATCCCTATTGGAACCAGAAGCTTAATCTGAGTGCAACGCTTACATTTATAATTCTTTCATATGGTAGCTCCTCTGATAGCAGAGATGTTAAGCAGCCTTACGCACTGTAGAATATGCGCCTTCTTTATCCATGCTAACTGCTAAAAAATAATTTTACAGCTTGATATTAGTACCTTGAAATTTCTAATATATTTGACTAAGTGTATTTTATCTGCACTTATTTTAGGTTTGCAAAATCTGACTGCTATAGTTGTTAGGATCTTGTTTTCAGCAATACTTAAAGTCCTTTCAGATTTCTTTATAGTACAAGTCTGAACTTTTTGTGAACAGTAGCCACTTATGGTTTGCAAGAAAAAGCTATTATTCTTTAATATTCTCTTTATAATTGTCCAATTTAAGATGATAAGGCATAAAGTCTTTTTTCTAAACAGAAATAAAAACTGAAGAGAAATATACACCATTTGCTCAGTCCCGAATGATGAATGTATGCACTTGTTTATGGAATTACTAGCAAAATGGCAATTGTAATCTGATTAGACCTCTTGTACAAATAGAAAACAATAAAAAATAAATATCAGCGCTTTTTATGCTATTTTCTTTAAATATTATTTATAATTAAAATGTCTCCTTTAAAATATGATGCAATTTAAATATGTTCAGTTAAAGCTTTGATGTTTCATATTTTACACAGTGATAGTTTTTATCTCGCTGTAATTCTGGTTAAGTAATTTGAAAACCTAATCTACTGCTCAAACCCTAAGATCTAAATTTTTTGCATACTCATAATGGGTATTCATTCATACTGCATTCAGAACAAGTAGCTTACATTAAATATAAAAATAAAATATTATTTTGCAGCACATTGCAAATAATTTGGATATATCACCCAATATCTAATGTATATCTCCATAAATATACATAAATGCAAATGACACCTTTTATTTTAAAAGATGTGCAAAGACCTTTATTTTCCCCCTTCTTTTGCTGCAGCTATGAAAATAAACATAAAAAAAAATCTATGTTATTATATATCTAATTCCAGAAAATTATGTAAGCTAAATCAGACTAAAGCAACTGTCTATTCACTCATTGGTTATAAATAAGATTTTTATCCAGAAGTGAAAAAAAGCTGCTGCCTTTTTTGTTTTGTCCAAGAAGTTTTATAAATTGGATTCTTGACCTTTCAGACTAGTGAATGTCATTAAAAAAAAAAAAAAAGAAAAAAAAGAAAAAAAAAGAAAAAAATAATGCAGACAGAAACAAGCTTTTACCATTCTTAGGCTGGAACTGCACAATATATTAAATAATCCAGATCAACTGTGCTAGGCACTCTGACTGCTTTGCCACTTGCTTCTTTTTTGTTACCACTCATTTAATTCTATGGTGAGTTGATTTAAGTGGCTAAAAAGAACAAAACTTAATGCCTCTTCTGCCCAGTGCCAACTCCCTCACCTCCCAACCTCCCGAAATAAATATTATTTTTTCACTTAACCCTCCTGAATTGGCTTGCTACAGATTCAGAGGATCCCTCCCCCCTTGAAAACACACATCTGGAGAAAGAGTAATGTCCCGTGTTGATAGAATCATGATTATCTTGTTTTAGATCAATCAAAAGGGATGTCAAAATGTATGTTGATAAAGAGCAACTCTCTAATCTCCCAGAGACTGTGATGGTTCATATGCTCACAAGGAGGTAATACTTCTCATGGACACATTTGTATACTTCTTTTTAATTCCTTTCCAGGAATTAACCTTCCCAGGCTCCAACCTAGCATGCAGCAACCACTTTCATTACTAAAGAAACGTCGGCACAATAGAGGTTTCTAGGATCTGAATTCTAGACAAGAGGGACAAGATTTGCCCCACACAACTTGGGATCACAAGTTGCATGCTTGCTCTACACACCAAGACAATATAGCCAATGACTTCTAAAGCAGTCCTTTGTCATCACAAAGGTTTCACAATTTCCAAAGGATAAAAAGTAGCTGATTCAAACACACTCAACAAAAGTAGTAAGTGATGAAGAAGAGGTGGTGAAGAAGTGATGAAGAAGTAAGTGATGATGCAGTGATGAGGAAAAGAAGAATATTCTGAATACCTAAATCTTTGGAATGTAACCAAAGTTCCAAAAATCGTGTACCTTGTGGTACATGGTACCTGGGTAGCACAAATTCTCAAGACCTCATTAGACATGCAGATACAAAAACAGAAATTACTTTTTTTTTATCAATTTCTCTGAGCTGCTATTTTTTAAGATGGATTTGACAGCAATCATCAGTGAGTTCATGATTTCCTGTTCATATTATTGTAGTTCATAATTCATAATATACTTCATACATTCAGAATATGAAGAGAACAAGAAAATTAGTTGTTAAAAGGTAAAAGCCACCACAGGATGCCATATCAACAATTCATATTTTCACCAACTCTGAAGTTGTTTTCAATGCCAGTTCAAGAGCCTGGTCACAATATTTAAGGTTTTTACTGAGCAGGATGCATCTGAGAGTAATTCTCTGTTCACTGCACAAYGAGACAGCTGTGTCCCTCTAGGCCACTCTCATGAGTGTGAAGCTCACAAGACTAGGGATAAAATGTTCTCAGTTGATGGCTGTCATTTGATGGAAAAGACAYATTACCAGAAATAAACAGGGTCTCAAGTCAGATTTCCCTATACTGTATGCTGAGGAAGAAATGGAAGCCAAGAATAATAAGAAAGTAAATAAAAGCATAAGCCAAACAGCAGTAAACAGAGCCTGCTGAGTCTATAAGCTAAGGGCTGGAAAGCAGAGCCTGTCATTAACTCTTCTATCTTTACACCAACTTCTATCTTTACACCAACAGTGTGGACCTGCTGAAACACTGATCTCACCTCTGTCTCCTCATCCCATACAGATAAGTTATCCTCTAACAGAAAGATAGGGAAGGTAATGAGAAACTGAGGAACTCAAAGGAAGTGTGGTGTCCCAGGTGGATTTTGTCCCAGCAAACAGTGGAGCACACAGTTTGGATGTGTAAGTGTCTAAGTGCTAAAGCTGCCTCTCATAGTTTGTGGCAAGAATCACCTGGAAAGGTAGTTTAGGGTCCAGCAGGGACTTTAACATGATGTATTTACCAATATAAATGTGCTGCATTATTCTTYTCAGCTTTTAACTAGAAATAATAGGTTAACATTTTAACATCCTCGTGTGTTTTCACAAGAAAACAGTAGTCATTTTGTTTCCCTTCCTGCAACACCACTATCAGTTCTCTATTTTTTTTTTTCACCCCAAAATTTGATCTGCTAGCACAATACTCCCACAAAAATAGCGGGAAGAGCTACTTTGGAATCAACACCAGTTCTGCTGGATAAAACAAATGGTAGGAYATGCTTGAAGAGTTACACGGCTGGCAATCGCCACTGAGAATAAAGCGTATAATGCTAATTCTCAGCATGCAGCACGGTGGAATTCAGGCACAGCTGAACAGAGTTGCAGGTATCCCTGTCTACCTTTGAGCTGTACAACCTGACAGGGCAGTGTACCATGGCTTTACATTCAGACTTGTTTTGTTCTTTTCAGCAAGACAGCCCTGAATACAGGATTGAAGGAATTGCTCGTTTGACTCAGCAAGCCAGCTATTAAAGGGACACCACTGGGTCATATATTCTGCAAATCTGGGGTTTTGTTACTGCATCTTCTCTACAATAGTAATGGAAAGAGGTTTTCTTTTAAGGTTCTAGAGGAAGAATTTTAAATAAATACATATTGGAATTGAATAAAAAACTGTAAAATCTCTCAGCCTAGCTGAGAGACACTTACCCTTTTTARGAAGTTATGAGTGACATTCTTTGTGGAGCTTAAAATATTGATTCTTTCTTTACGGATTCCTTGGTTACATCTGTATTAGTAAAGATATGTGCCATAGAAGGGAACTGTCTATACTTTTAAACTGTTCTTCCTACTGTGTTTACAGGGTGGGAATGATACGTGGGACACCTTTGGCCAGGGACGGCTAATGTCCTGCCAAGCTATTTTGGGAGACGATTCAGAAGTTACTGCAGCCAGGGATCACAGCTATGTGATCATTCTGCTTAGTGTAATTTTATTTCCGGATTTCATCTTTTTTATTTTTTTCTTGTTTTTCTTTTTGTGAAACAGAGCCTTGGAGTACAGAAGTACATGACTTTTCTGTGCTGCAGGGTAAGAGATTAGTGGTATGTTGGTGGCCAGATTGTGCTGCTTGGCTTCATGTTCAGGCAACTTTTGCAGTTACAGGCACTATGGCTATTTGCATAAAATAAAGCTTTGAGCGGGTTAATCTGAGCAACTGCGAATATTGACATATTTGCAGCATGCTATTTTCACATTTTCTGTTTCTCCCTTTGCCAGATCCTGCCACAAAGATGCAATATCCACGGACAAGCAGAAGCTAAGTTAGGAGCCACAGCACCTAAGATGGATCTCACTGCAGTCCAAAATGCAGCCATGGGCTAAGGTGGACTAGCTGCTTAAGGTACTGCTTTGGTGAAATCCACAGTGCACCAATGAAAAGACAAAGTATGCAACTTTAAGCTTACATGTGTCTTAATCCAAAGGAAAGTAATGGTATATAAGACAGGAGGTAGAATGAGGAGGAGAAAAAATCCCCAAAATTAGTCCTTATCAATTAAAGGGCAGAGTTTTGATTAATCATATTAAACAAATATGTGGATATTCTTATTCAGAATTAAAATGCTCTTGATTCAGTTTACTCTCATGCACTTTGGAAGCTATTTAGGCTCAACAAAATTAGCTTTATTTTAATCCTGAACAAGTATATCAACACAGAGATTTAAAACCATTTAACTAATGCAAGTTAATTTGGACAAATTTTCATGAATGCTCCTGTGTAGAAGAAAAAAAAAAAAAAAAAAAAAAAAGAAAAGGCATTAAAAGATGCACTAGAATGAAAAGAAAAAAAAAAAAAAAAGAGTATTAATCGCCAATATTTATGTTCCTGAGTGGAGTTTTACGGTGATAACCTACAAAAGAGCTTTAAAAATATTTTGCTAAGGGTAAGGAAAGTGCAACAAAAAGCTATAAGGTACATATTTAGAAAAATATGTAACAAAGAATAATAATTTTTTGTCACTTATCATAACTAACATGCCAAGCAAAAAATTTCAGAAATGTATTTCCCCAAAATCCTAGGAAGAATAATTTAAAAAAGTAAAAAGAACTAGATGTGTGAAATTGGTTGTTGCCACTGTATACTAATAATATAAAGCTTTCCCGAGGAAAAAAAAAAAGATATATTGTATTATTATAATTTTACTTAACTTTCAGTGTTTCTGTTGTGATCTAAGAAAAAAAATAAAGATGACATCACATTTCTTCAATATCACATTTCTGCAGAGATTCATTTACTAGCTTCTGACTTTGAACACTCAGGCTTACCTACTTCTACTTCTTTGGGTTGAAAATTGACTTGCATAAGAGGAAGGARTATATTAATTAGCAATTTAAGGAATTTTTGCAGTAGATATAACCTATCCAAGAAGGGAGAATCATCATGTAAATCAGCAAATGAAAGAGGCTGGTAATATTTTAAATGACTACAAGAGAGATTTTTGAATTAAAGACAGGACAAATGGCAGTCATAGGACATGCACATAATTTGAGATAATGTGACATCTATAATAGAATCACAGAACTGTACTTTCTAAATAATAATTAAAAAAAAAGGCAGGAGAGAGTCTTAATATTTCAACAGAGGATAGCAAAGAAAACATTTAGAAATAAAATCTCAATCAATAGGACACACAGAAACAGGCAACCAAACCAAGAACAAATGCTTGTTTGTTTCTGTACAATTTTTTAGACCATAGAAAGAAGACAAGTGCATTGTGACAGCTGGTCCTAAGCGAGGCAACTGATGTAGYAGACATCTTACAGAGGCAGTTCAAAGAAAATACCTGGCATAATGCTGTAATTTTAATGGCAAGATACAAATTCTATAGGAATGATGAAGTATATTGCACTTAGAGCACCTCGTCAAAGAGTTCACAAAGGGATAAAAATGACTTGATTTAGCTTTTAGCATTCAATGGATCAGGTTCAAAATATAATTATCTACATTCCATATTGTAAAGCTGGCCATAACACACTCAATTYCATTGTCTTTGTACAAAAGAAAAAAAGAAAAAGAAAAAAAATGACTATAGTAACATTTAACTTCAAAAATGGAAACTGCACGAACATGACAAAGCTTTTTAAAAGGAAATTGGAAAGGACAGCTAAAAGACTAAATGGTTGCAGATAGCATGACAAACTGCTCAAAGTTACTATATTAGGAGCTCAGAGTAACAGTATACCACTTATCAAAAACACTTTAAAAGGACAGAAAAATAGCCAGCATGGCGAAACAGCAGAGTAAATGAGGCTATTAGAAGTAAAAAGATACTCTTAAAAAAAGCAAAAGGCATGTACAAATTAAGAAGAGAAAAGCACATAGAATCTAACAAACTAAATCTTCAAACATAGGAGGGCAGGTTTTGGAAAAGGTTTTGAAAACAATTTGTTTATGACATAGTAAGAAATAAGAATATTAAAAACAAAATCAGAAAAAAAAAAAAAAAAGAAAAAGAAAAAACAAAAAAGCCTGCCAGGGAATCAGTGAGCTGACAGAAAATCAGCATATAAAGTAATGCTGAAAGAAGATAAGGTCACAAGCAGCCTCTTCTCCCCTGCCCCAAACACACTGGCATTTACAAAGAAGGAGACTAGGGAGATTCCCACGCTGGAGCTATTTTGGGAGTGGAAACGAGTCAGAAAATCTGTCTGTAGCGGAAAGATTAACAGACTCAGTTTTAGAGAAAAAAAGCTAAAATAACCAGTAGCAAGTCAGCAGACCAGATGGAACCCAGTTATGAAATCAGAGTGTAATACTATCACTTAAATTAGCTTTCGTACCAAACAAATGTAACACGGCAAATTTAAGCAGTAAAAACTGAGAGTGATTGCAAAGAGTACGGATGTCATGCTATCGACAATACAAGAATAAAATGGCCCTGGAGATTCAGTGTCAATAAATGAAGGCAAAGTATATGGTGTAAAACAATCCCAATTCTATATACACAAGCTGTCGACTCTAAAATAGTTCGAATCACTAAGAGGACTTCAGCTTCTTCTGAGCAGTTAAATGAAAATGTGTGTTCATTTCTCATGAAGTACTAAGCGAATAGTTGGAAAAAGAAGAAATCCTAATCTTAGGTAAGGAATTAGAGATTAAAGTACAAAATATTAGTTTGTTTAAATTCATATTTGCCAGTGTCTAGAATTCTGATTGCAGTTCTGCTCATTCCTTTTTAAAACAGTATAATAGAAAGATTTAAAAAAAAAGGGCAGGAAGATGATCAAAGGTATGAAAAGGTTTTTGTAAGAGAAGAGATTAAACATTTTTTACTTTGGAGAAAACAGAACAAAGGGAAAATATGAAGAGGTATCTGAATCATGAATGTCACTAAGAAGATTTATAGAAAACAATAATTTATTGTTTCTCCTAAAGCAAGGACTGACAGTGAAATTATCATGTGGCAGGTTTCAACCAACAGAAGATTTTTTTTTATATCTGACAAAGTTGTGCTCATTGCACAGGATCTTGTAGATGCCAAATGTCCAAATAGCAAGCAGACAAACTAATGGAATAAATATCCATTCAGGTTTGATGCAAATCTGTCTTTTTCATATTTTCACATTCTGTTCTTTAGACCTCACATCTCACTGCCTCATCTAGGAATTTAGTTGTCCTGAAGCCTTTATTTCATTGCTGGATAGTGACAGGAAATTCCAGAAAATAAGTTAGATGTTAAAGTTCRATGTACACTTAAATATTTTTGTGGATGAGACAAATAAGTTCAAAGGATTTCACTTGCATTACTTCTAGCTTGTTTAAATGAAGTGCATATATACATACAGTTGTCCTAGCATAGATGGTGAGTGTTAATTCATTACCTCACAGGAACTTGCACATCTTAGGCCTTACTATTCCTAGATGGAGTGGTTTTTAAGCTTTTAAGTTCTCACAGATGTATAGCTTACATGCTAAACAAAATGTTTAAATCAGTGTGGTAGCCGCTGAATCAGTGCTTACACTGCACCTTCCCGACAGTTTTTATTACTCTTACTTTCATATCCATTATTCTGAATTTCAGGGAACTATTTTAAGTACTAGCTTAGTTCAGCATAAAAAAAAAAAGTTTTAAAATATTTACACCAGAAAGTATTAAAAAATGTATTAAGAGTTTATTTTCATATAGTGAAGAGTGAAGCTATCAGTATTTACTAACAATGCCCAGATTAGTATAAAATCTAAATTTGAATCACCTTTCCTATCATTTCTGAAATAGAAATTTGTAGTCTTTAAAAACACTTTTTTTTTTCATTACAAGCTCATTCTCCATCTCCTTTTTCTCATTAAGATTAATTAATGTAGTTAAAAGCCAAGTAAAATAGAAACCTGTACTGTGTGCTACAGAAATACTATCCAAAGGAAATAGCCAAATTTCACAAAGTAAACTAACTATACTGAAAAAAAAAAATCTAGATGAGATGTTTACACTGCTATCTATTTATCAGTTGACAAAGCTGAAAAAGCAAACACAAAAGCAAAAGACAGTCAAAAGTCTTTGACTGATGTGCAACACATCAGAACGGCTCTCAGAGACAGCTCTGAGGGCCCTTTGTAGAGCTGAATATTTGGTAATAGGGTTACTTCAAAGATGAGAAGGTATGTGACATATTCTTGACAATCTGTTCAATTTGCAAAATCTGCCGTTCAATCTCTACCTGTGCAAACCTTGTAAGAAAGCAGAATGTGCTCACCATTAATAACGCTGATGCTGAATTGCATCGTGTGAGACCAGATCCATACTGTAAAGTATTACTCGTAAAGCTATGTCACCTAGAAGTGTGGGAAAAAAATGACAACCCTAGTTCACACAGCTATTTTGGCAGAAAATGTTGACATGCACGTAGCTGTATCAATATATATTTAGCTTAGTGTATCTCTTTCAGGGACAGAGTGTAAAAAAGGGTTTGAAGGAGACCTCTTTGTGCCAGCATGTTCTATGTCTCCAGCAGCTGGCTCTGGCAATATATTCTAAGAGAGTGGCAGGTGCTTTCCTAGAGGTAAGTCTGACCTTACCCCCAGCAGCAACACAGCGACTGTAATAGGATAAAACCCAACTATCTCAAAAATATATTTACTTAGATTTAATAATATTGTTACTGTATGTTTATGAAATGCCAGTTGACTCTTGAACATATTTGCCAAGGATTAACAGCTACTTAAGAATACACTGCTATTTAATGAACATACAAGGACTGTCTTAGATTTAACACGTTAGATTTAATAAGATCATGAATTACTTCAACTCACTGAATGATAAAAATTTACTGAAGATTAACACTATGTAAGATACAGATATCTTATATAGAGGTTAATCCTTAAATTAATATCTTTTCATTCATCCCTTGGTATTTAATTAACATAAAATTATAAAAGCTTAAACTGGTCAGATAGATATGTTAATTTATTTTGACTTTTAATGGAGGTCCATGTAATCCAAGTCCACCTGACCACATTTTCTTTCTTTCTTNCAAGTCCACCTGACCACATTTTCTTTCTTTCTTCCTTCCTTTCTTTCTTTTTTTTTTTTTTCTTCTTTTTCTGTGAGTGAGTTATTTCAATAAAGTATTTCAGCATATAGGGCTTTTTAGAACCAAAAGCTGATCTCATACTCTAATTTTAAAGCTCCAACATGATAATCTTTTTGTTTCTGACATCAGCTATTTGAACACAACAAATCAAGGAAAAATAAATGATTATTTAGCCAAAGGATTAAGACTATGAGTGTTACATTGTCATCCAATTTTGTAATTGATTTTGTGATTGATCTCATCATGGAAAACACAGAAAAAGGAACCAGWGCTGTGCAGATATCATATTTCTCAAGAGGAGAAGATTATCACCACCTCTATGTCATATATCTATCAAAATGGGRAAGATTTGAGGAATAAGTTAATGATGTTGCTGCCAAAATAAACCTAGACCAGAACTATTGATGATATAATGCAGTAAAGAGGTATAGAAGGTAAAAAAGTTGGGACAAGCAAAGGCCATTGAGCAAAAAGCTGGTTCCTGCAAAAAAAACCACAAAACTGCAATTCATCTTCTGTAACTTTAGACATCCATTGAACTACATCTGAGTTAGCCACCTTTTACAGACAACGGAGAGAAATAAGCACTTTGAGGGCATGATTCATCTAAAATAGGTCAAATGAATCATGCTCCACAAGAGCCTATTTCTCTCCCTGTGAATTCCAAAGAGTTCCTCAACCAATTAACTATAAAGAATTAGGGTGAGCAGCTCAGTGGTAGGTAAGATGGTAGGAGAAATGTTCAGGACAAGGTTTCTGATGACCTGTGGACTGTTATCTCTTTCAACAGGGATTGAGATTTTAGAGGTTTGGGATGTCAACATTTTTCATTTCTTAACAAATAAAACCTTGTGAACCAAGACTTCCAGTCTCCTTGTAATTACAGAGGATTAAACAATCTAGAAGAAAATCTGGGTCTTACATTTTAATCWGTTTTTGAAAGGTAAAATTCTCTCTAAATTTTATATAAACCTATATTTTCATGATTTCATTAAGATTGGAAAGAGTATTTTTTGCTTTCTTGATTTTTTTTACTCTCGCTATGTTCTCTTAGAGAAGATTCTAAAGATCTGAATTTTGCAAATAAACTAACAAAGACACAAAAATCCTAAATAAAAATAGTTTCTTGCGTATTTTTTAAAAAGTATCTTATTTTTGTTTATCTATAAAAGTTCACGCAAAAGAATAAAGATGCCTAACCATGAATAAAAAAAAATTACATGTTTTCTTTAGTTAACTTATAACAGCAAGTAAAGATTATACCATATTGATATAAAATGGGCAAGCAATGCAAGCCTGCCTACTCTGATAAGCCTTCACTGCACTCTGTCAGGCAAATGCATAATATGGAAAGTACTGCTACAGTTTAGGCTTATTTAATCACACCTATTATATAAGAGAAAAAACAAAACAAAACAAAAATCTCTCATTTGACAGAGGATTAATAAATTCATTGTTTACCAAAGCATAAATAAATTTTCAATTTGAGGAAAGCAACTATATGGTAGTTATCTTTCATGTGTGCTGTCAGAAAGCATAAATACAATATTCTTTTTAATACACAATCAGCCATATTCTATTGCCACATTCACCTAGGGAAAGCTGCAGAAATAAAAAAAAAAATGCAGTCATTCAAAATTAAATTCTGAAACCATATCTTTAATATACCTTTAAAGAAATATTTAGGATTTAAATAATATTTTCTCTTAGTCAATGAGGTTAAACAATTCCTCAAATAATTTTTTGAATAACAAATTAGTAAAAGCTGTTCAGATAGTTTTCTATTTGAGATGATTTGAGATATATTTCAGAATAAAACCAAACTACATGAATTTTGTCATTTTGTTTAATCTGAGGCAGTTTTTACTTCATGCTTCAAGGTTCTTGAAAATTCATTCAAAATATATCTTTTATTATTTTTGAAAGATTTAATAAATGTTAACGATGTTTCCTGAGTTAATGACATAACACTTGCTTTCAGAACAGTTGCAAACTTTAATGTATTTTATCATGCATAATTATGTATAATTTCCAGTAACATTGCATCTGAACACAAATTTTTAAAAAAGTATTTATTTGTTTATTAAAATCCTGAATGATGGAGAAAAATTTTTGATGCAATTTCTGATGATTATTATGTAGGCAAAGTCAACTTAACTTTTTTTTTTTTTTTAACTTTTACGGTCAGAGTGATTAGATGACTACTACTCTGAAGAAGCAAAAAACAGCCACAGAATATTGACCAGTTAAGCTGGGTTTACAGCTTTCCTCAAAGCAGTAAACTCTAGAGAGTCTGTAGCACTCATTGTATTTCTCTTTCTCCTCCCTATACTTCATACATTTCTCCTCAAARCCTTTTAATATTAACATGGATATTTTCCTCGAATACCATCCACATATTGTTTACATCCACAGGTTTTACTATTTTGAATTGAAAACAAAGGGAAAAAATAGAGATGTCTGAGAGTGACAATTTTTCTGTTTTATGACTAATACTAAAGGTCTTATTAGCTTGACACAAATGTTACAAATATTTCAATAAAATCATTTTAATTTGACTTTCTTGAATATATTTGCCAACTATATAAAAAGAAATCAGATTAAAAACTAATATAAACTATTTTCATAGAATGTTTTGCAGTTTTTATCGTAGAGAAAATATTAGTCCTTTTTAGGACCACCTGGCCAAAAATGGCTCACTATTAGAATCACATCATACCATTTGCCACATTGCATGTGCAAAATTTCTACTGTAAGTAGAATATTGCTTTAAAGGGTTGTGAGGCTCACAGTGTCCGTGATGATCATGAATGTGAAGCATGAATTTTTTGTAACTCAGCAGAAAAAAAAAAAGTTATTTCTTCCTTAAATTAGAAAAAGCAATTTTGGATACATAGGTAGACCAAAGTAGGTTCCTTTTATGTGAACTTTGCTTACAACTACATAATAACATGAGAATGAGGGGCAGAACCTTCAGTTCAAATCAAGCTACCTAAGCACTTTAGACCCAGACAGTAGAAAAGAAATGCCACATACTAAAGCTAATACAGCACATAAAGTTTAGGACTGCTAGTATTCAATAGCACACATACACACGCATTCAATAGCCATTTCCAGTGGCCACACAGACTACAAAAGTGCTAGAGAAATCTTATTGCTGCATCAATTAGACTTAGTTCCATTTGTGTTTCTGTTTTTCTTGTTCTGTGCACTTGAGTCAGAGCTTTTAAGATTATTTGGATTGTGTGCAATGTGCAGCCTAAATTGTGTTTTTCATATACAAAAATGGGTTTGTTCAGTTTACCTATAAAAGCTTCCTTTGTTTGTTCAAGCTAAAATGGGGTCAGATGGTAAAATATTGTATGAATAATGTAATTCAAAACACCATTCAAAATAATTAAGTTGCAAAATACTTTAGAAAAATCTATAGTGCACATCCCTCATTTTTAAACAGCTACTGCAACAATACAGTAATATAYTGTATATACAGATATATAGACATATATATGTAAATTATATATTTGGTACTATATATTATTAACTGCACACTTTTTTAAAAAAAGCTTAATCTTTTGAAATACTGTCTTTAACCATATTACTGGTGTATATAAGTATACCCTACGGAAAATATTAAAAGATGAAAGATTATAGAAACTTTACTCACATTAACATCCTCACTGATTTATATGAGATTTATACATAGAGCTAGCACAATTTGGTATTAAATTTAACAAATAYATTTACTTATTTTAAATGATTTTTTTTTGTTTTGTTTTTTCTCTTGCCACGGTATGACTCTTACRCTGGGCACGTTTCTCTCCACTCTACTTTGTAGAGGAAAGCAGGTGGAATTAAATGTAGCATGGAGAAGCCATGGAGCAATATTTTTTAGCACTACATAGGCACTACCAGTTCCATATATATATTAGAGATAAAATACAAAAAGGGGCATGTCACCTTCAGGAAAAGGTAGCAGCGAGGGAACATCTGTTATACATGCAGAGTTCCCTGTAGAAAGAACTGAAAYATGATAAAATATGAATCAAAAGTTCCCTATGCACGGAGGTGCATTAAGTCCCGTTCGTGCCATATGAAAGCCACTTGGGGAAGGGAGGTTATTTAAGTGCAGCAGCTGGAAMAGAAGAAAGCAGCAGTAGGAACTGGAAACCAGCTGTTCTCCATACTGGAAATAAGGATGGGCAGTAGATGTCTACAGGGATGAGATAAAAGCTTCTCTGAGCAATAATTAGTTAATCATATTGCAGCTCTGTCTGAACAAAGTCATTTTAGATGTTAAGTTCTGGTATGATATACTATGGATTTTTGTCACAAAACCCTACATAAGCTCTATTTCTTATGCAATTCTCCAATATGTTTAATTCTTCCCATAAAAGATTATGTTCACAGACAAAAGCCTGTAGGAAAGGTGGAAATAAATATTCCTTTTCAGTACATTTTTWACTCTGGACTGGACAGTACAGCTCATTGTCGCCTTTAATTAGCATCATAAAAAGGAAGGCTTCACTGGACCTAATAGGTTAAAATAAAACTGGATTATCACAGACAGACATGTATTTAATCTTTTCTTCAAACAAACAAACCTAAAAAACCTACATGACAGAGCATTCTATAACCTACATAGGTACCTTGTTCCTGCACTTAACTATTTTTATAATAAAATTCTTCCTCATATTTAACCTAAATAGCTCTCCCTGCAAATTAAACATACACTTTATGCTATGCTTACCAYAAATATAGACAGAAGAAAAAAATAATTATCCCATTTTTAACAGCTTTTTATATAAACAAAGGCTTTTATGGTATACTATCAGTCTTTATTCTTGTAAATAAATATCAATTCTAAACCAACAAAATTTTTTAAAATTTCACCTACAGAACACATTTCATAGACCTCTTATTATAGATGTTATAGATATTATAGTCCTCTTTCTGTTACTCTTCTTTCCTGTTGCTTTTGAATTTGTCTAGACCTTCCTTGAAAATATCCCCATAAATTGGAAGTTGGAGTTGTGCAACTAACTAAAGTGTACTGTAACTCTGGCCCTATTTAAGTTCCCACTTCCTTTTCTGTGTAAATGAAGACATACAAGGAAAGTGATAGGAGAACAGGACACTGAAAAAGTCTAGGATGGACTGGAATTTTGTGCACAGAAATTAGAAGATGCTCCTTGTTCCAGAAAAACACAATATAGATAATATTATTTAAGCATTGCTAGATGGAGTAATTCACTCCCAACTCTTACTTAAGACATTTCTGTTAATATGTTTGTTTATTTTTTGCCCACATGGACAGAAATTCATTATTAAGTAAAATTCAAATTCAGGTTTTCAACTAACATGCATTAGCTTTGCAATAAATTCCTTCCATGTGACTGGAAGAATATGTGAAAACTTTACTAATATTTAACATATCTATATATTTTGTTGGCTTTATACATAGAATAGTTTGCTGATACTAAATATTCCTCCAGTATATGAATATATGCCGTAATTTTTTCATTAACAAAAGTAAGCACAGTCAGAGAACATCCATTTATAACCCAGAGAAATGCATGAAGCCTGAAACAATGAAAACTATCTATTTTCTGGTTTCCTCGTTTCCAAAGTTGTTGATCTTTCTATGCCCCCACTTTTCTTTCAATTTATAAAAAGAGTCTGAAAAGAACAATTGTTAGCTGAAGATAATGCTTTTGACATAGAAGCACCTCATCTTGCAGAGAACGGCAAGTTCTTCTCTTGCTCTTCTTGTGGGAATAAAGCAAAAAGATAACTTATGGATTCTAAGACTTCCAAGAACAAACTGCAGTACAAAGACTGAGCTCAGCCCCAGGAAAAGCAGTTTCAAAACAGAGAGTGCAGAAAGCCAGTACTGAGGCTTAGACTAGTGAAAAGGGAGGGATATTCTGCTTTGTTGCCTCTACAGCACAGAATGAAAAAAAACGCACGAACAGCTACAGCAYCCAAATGTTACAATTTTACTCCTACATTTCAGGCTTACAGTTACCACAAGCTAATCATCTTGAAGTACTTAATGCATAATAATGAATTAATTTATGAATAAGCACACTAAGGAAATCACCTCAAAAAATTATTAATACTTATACTGGTCAAGTTTAAACCTTTTCAGGAATTAATAAGATATGTGTCTATATATCTGGTGGTGATGCTTTGTATAGTCTATGAAAACACAAGATACAGGGCAAAAATATGGACAAAATACAACAATTGATTTAAAGTGTTATTATAAAACAAGAAGAAATAATGAGGAAAAATGAAGTTACCTAAAAAAAAAGTGCGGCATACACACCAAATCATGCCTAGATGAAGTGGAGCTGAATATATATAATCAATYATTGTGTCTCAATGAGATTTTTGTACATTCATAGACACAGGAAGTTCTTTATGTTTTGTCAGTTATAGAATTTTGCCCTAATTCATAACTAAGTGTATCAATTAAATGTAGAACATCCTATTCACCAAATTTCACTGCTGCTAGATACATCATGATAATAATCTGAAAAATGATAAAACATGCACCTGATTTTATATATACATATATATATATATATATGGTTAAACTCAACTCCAGTTAAAAAAGATAAGATAATCAGAAATAATAGGTGGCAATAATAGGCTCTACACAAAATATATTCATTGGCCCTTCAACTGCCAAAATGTTTGCATTCATTTTCCATTTTTTGTCAATGAAGTAAATAGTAGAGATATTAAGCTAATCTATCCCTTTTTGACTTATTGTAAGACAAGCACCTATTTCTTCAGACTTTCCTCATCCAGCTGGCTTTGCCTGAGCTCCTAAGCTGTCCGTATGGGCACAGAGTACCCCATGGAGAGAAGCCATGCATGGAAACTCCCTCGTCAGTAAAGAAGAGGCACCAAAAGAAATTTTTCTCTGTTCCTAAGTACTCCAGATTATCATTTAACCAGATACTCCAGAGAGTCATTCAACAACCTAAATTCAACATTGAAATTACTGATATATAAAGAATGAAGCCAATAAAATGGTAGACTAGCATGCAATCTAAAAATAAAGTGTATAAACAAAAAGATATTCAACATATAGGCATTTCAGAGAGAGAGAAAAAAGAAAACTTTGATCCTCTGAGTAATAAAATTTGGTAGCTGGACAAGCTTAGTGTTTACTTTGCCTCAATCTTTCTCACCCAATGATTTATGATATATCTGTTGCTAGGTGTTATATATTGATCGAATTATACAATGGATTTGGACAACCATCTGTATGACAGGCATTCATCTGTTTAGGTCATTAACTTATGTTCAAAGACAGAATATTATTCTGGTCTCTGCAAAAAAAGACATTGCAGAACATTGGAGGCCCGTGTATTTGTAACACCTATCTCAGTTAAACCAAGAAAGTCTGCAGAAAAACTTATTTTTTTCTAGTTGCAATTAGATGAGCTTTAAAGGAATGTTTATTGATACAAATATTAAGACCAAGGTGACTACAAGATTTTTTTCTGATTACTCATCTAACTAGAAGTGCAATATATTCATTTGAAGGTTACATACCAATAGAAGCTTCAATATTCTCATTCACAATAGACTTCAGAAGAACGATGAGATCAATAACAATGCTGCTAATTTTCTCAAATTCAGAATTACTCGTTTATTGAGCAATATACTCACAGACGAAAAGTAGGAAGGAACTGCTGATGCTAGTCTAAATGTCATAATGAATTGTTGAATGTACTGGAGTGGAGACAAAACTAATAAACTAATATGAGTATGGCCCTTTTCTTCATAAAAATCTACAATTCTAATTATGAAGTTTTCAGTCACAAATTAAAATTCCCAGTATTATAACGAGTCAAAAAAAAAAAAATTGAATATCTGCAGGTTTCTGTAACACATTTGGTTAATCAGAATGAGTTGACAGACTAGATAACAGAATGAAGTGGGGGGTGGAAACCTAATTTCTTGTGGGCTTTGTCTGACTGTTTCCAGAATTTATAGCTCTAGAAACAAATACAAAGTTAGAATAAGTCAAGGAAATAAGTGCTCAGTATAGGTAAGCTGCTGTTGTACTTGATCTGGAGGTAAAAGTGAAGAATGGGGATGTATGTGCAAGACCTGACATACAACAAGACAGTGTCTTACCTGGTTATGTTAGGGGCAACCAAGTTGGAATGGATGAAGGCCTTGAAAATAGAGATTCCTAGATGGTGTCAGAGAAAGGTGAGCAGCACAAAAGCTGTCAGAATAACAGTGACAGTTGTTCCTATTTTGGGCACAGAGAGAGTGTGATGGGAGATGCTTTGTCCAAGGTGCAGCAGGGTCGGGGGAGGAGGAGCAAGGAGTGAAAAGATGGGAGAAAGCAATTTTGAAGAAAATACTCCTCAGGTTTTGCCAGCTCTGGAGAGACTCCCAGCCTCATTCGATGTCTCAGCAGAGAACATCACCATCTCTGAAAACACTGAAAGGAGATATTTCTCCACATTCTTCAAGTTTCATTATCTCATTAAACGGATGTGCTTATGAAAGAACCCATTATCCCCACTGGCATGGAAAGCATTGGTGATCATGTCAAACAGCAGAAATTTGCCTGATGAACTTTCTGCACTGCTCAGTTGAGACTGATTCTCACTCTGTTAAACAGAATGGATTTTAATTATCCTAAAGATCTCAAGAATTATATCAAGGAAGTAAGTGGATAGACAAGAAAACTTCTGATAATTTCTATTCTGCTGCCAATGGATAATGTGGGATAGTAGATTTCAAGCATCTAATGTGCAAATAAACTGAGACTATAAACATATAAGTTACTGGAAACTCATTCCATGTACAAGCATGTTAACAACATTCATGGAGACCTCAGAACACTGATGCAGTTGCATGGTGGACTGCATCAGTTGTGATGCATATGTATTTTTGTCATTATGATGAAGAAAGAAGTATTATATTTTTCAGTGGGATTTATTATTTAGTATTTTTTCCTGAAAATTTATTAATCAGATCCCCTCTCAGCCTTCTCTTCTCCTGTTCAGCTTGGAGAAGAGAAGGCTGAGAGGCGATATGATTAACGTGTATAAGTACCTGAGGGGAGAATGTAGGGAGGAAGGGGCCAAACTCTTCTCAGTGGTGGCCAGGGACAGGACAAGGGGAAATGGGTATAAGTTGAAAAACAGGAAGTTCCATCTYCATGTGAGGAGGAACTTGTTTCCTGTGAGGGTGACAGAGCCCTGGAAGAGGCTGCCCAGAGAGATTGTGGAGTCTCCTTCTCTGGAGGTCTTCAAAACCCGCCTGGACGCCACCCTGTGCCCCATGCTGGAGCAGGAAGGTTAGACTAGATGATCTGTAGASGTCCCTTCCCACCTTGAACATTCTGTGATTCTGTGTGATTCTGTGAAATTTATTCCAGTCCTTTTATACTGCTTATCTATATCTTAGATTAAAACCATGGTCTTCTACAGAGAAACCTGATGGGTAAGGCTGGTATCTTAGTGAAAGCTCTGACACCAACACTGACTCTTTACTCTTTTTCTCCAAGGAAGCACCTCCATTTTTCCCTTTATTCTCAGGATCTGTGCTACTGTTGATGAGGCAACAGCACATGAAGAAATGCCCTCCCTCTATGGGATGCAGGCGTGAATGGCAAGCCAACCTTTCAGTGCAACGTAACACTAAGCAATTAAGCTACTGAATTCAGTCCTTGGATATTTCTAACAATGACATGAAAATGTAACTTTATGTTAAAATAAAAGAAAACACAGACAGCACAAAATTAAAAAAAAAAAAAAAAAAAAGGAAGAAAAAAACCTGGGGAAATAAGATAATGATTTACAAATATCTAAAAAGAAATAATAATAATAAAAAAATCCATCTCTGTATAATACAATAAAGTAAACTTTCTCACTAAGAAGAGGATAGAGTGCACCTCTCATTGTAGTACATTTGTAGATATCATTTATGGCTTGCGATATCATTTTCAGCCCTGGATATCTCTCCAAGGCATAAAATTATTGCTGCTATGTTTAAACTATAGCAAACAAAAAGATTGCTCAGTTATCTGAATATGCACTGTGAATACTATGTGCTATTTCATGTGGAACAAAAAGGAATTTGGGAGTTACCTGACAGAGGTAATCAAAACTATTAATTCTTATAATACTTGTAAGAAGTAGGGCAAACTCTGACTGTGCTAACTAGTGACAGGGTTAAAGTCTCAGCGACATAATAAAAAAGAAAAGAGAGATAAACAAAATAAATTTAGCTAAAACCATTCTATTGAAAGAGCAGAAGGCATATAGAAGAAGCTGCTTAGTAATACAGCTGAATCAGATAGCATAAGTAAGCTTAAGAGACAGCTAGATATTTTTTATGCATAAAGTGGATTGAAATTTACAGCTGAAGGATATATGGTTGAGATAACTAAAAGGGGACATACTTATTTTAACACAAGACTTACTGTCCCAATAGCTTTTCAAATCTCTTCTCTGCCTCCCCAGACCCCAGTCTGTTCTTTCCAYCAAATGCAACTATGGAGTTTTCATTAGCATTTTACAGACGTAGTTGATTTACAATCTTTCCCTTTTGTGTTAGTGTTTAAGACCAGGACCAGACAAAACTTGCTATCTGGAGGTTTCTTTCTTTCAACTAAAGCTTTTAATAATAGACTTATTGTAGTAGCAGAAGCTTCATTCTGCAGTTTTTACTGTTTTAATGCAAATCATAAAATGGATTTGGTCCTTACAGAGAGAAATCAGATGTCTTGTCTACAAGAAATTCTTTTAAAAAAATCCTGCTTTTTGGTTGCTGGTGCAGCTGCTGCAGTGCTACAGACAGAATTTTTGACTATCACTTAATTTTCAAGTTGTCTAGACTCAAGTTGCTTAAAACTGTAGTTTAAATAATGCTAGCATTCTTATTACTGCCATGGATAGAACTGGACTGTGAAAATAGTTTGGAATTAGATACAGAAAATTTCATACTCAGACTAAACTCACTTTTTAATTTAGGAAGCTGAACTCAAGATCCTGGCTCTACAGCTACATCCTGATCATTTTTCAAAAATATCAGAAGATTTTCTGTCCTCTCCTAACTATCACCTTTCTAACAACAAAAGTTGCAGTACTTTAAATAGCATTCAAAAACAATGAACCACCCTGAAAATTTGGCACAAAATAATGAGTCCTGTCTGACATGAAGCAGATGATGACAGAATTGGAACTTTTGATTTTGCTTCAAGCCCTGCTACAGACTATAGTTTCTGGCAAGCTTTCCATCTCCTTTTTTTGAAATTATTTTTTCTCTAAGAAAATGCAATCCTGTACCTATCCTAATCACGCACCTTGTTTCTAAACCTCCCTCAGCCTGACTCATGATCAGAGAAAGCAATTTTGTTTATCTGCTTTTAAAGGAGAAAAGTTACATCAGGCTTCAGTTCCCTAATCAGACAAGCAATTGCTGATTTCACTGGGAACACCACATTGCACCACATTCATCATTGCAACGATCTGTAACCCCAGAAGGTCTTTATTGCAGGTTCAGTATTCATAATACATGAATGGTCTTCCCACACACTTGAAATGGAAGAATTCAGAAAACTAAACAAATGGATATCATTACCATTTGTGATTTCATTTGGGGAAAAAAAAGGAAAAAAAAAAAAAGATTATCCTTATACACTAAATTATTGTATTTTTTCACTAAGAAAAAGCATATAAGAACCTGATGCTGCAGTTCATTGACAGTATTTAACATTCACAGCTCAATATCTGTATAATAACAATCTGAGGAATTAATATAAGCCAATTGCATCTGTTGTTTTTTGATGAATAGGACACCTCATCCGAATATGATGACAAGTGCAAACCTCCAAATAGCTCTTTGCATTATAACAAAAATATAATGGGAAAAAAAAAAAGAAAAAAAGAAAAAAAAAAGAAAAACAGGAATGGTTGACTTGATCTGCCTACTAAAGTTTTCATATTTTGACCAGGAGCAGGCATGACGCCATTGCACAATCTGCAATACTATGAACTCCAGCTACAATACTATGAACCCTGAATGAATGAAAAGTCTACAGGTCTTTTCTATTAAAAAAAAAGAAAAATCTGTTTCATTTGAAGTACTAAAAAATTGTCCTAATCCAACTTTAAAATTTTAAAATTCTTTGCTTTTTATACAAGCATGTAGCAATCCAGAGATTTTGGTTTTTTTTTTTCTGATACTAAACCGAGAAACTTATATCCATAGACAGTTACTAAAAAGCAACAACAACAACAACAACAAAGTTTAGTATAGCATCTTTATACAGATCAATGTCCAATTAGAAGCAAAGTGTGGCTGTGGTAAAAGGTCAGGAAAAAATAATCTTTCTGGCATTTATGAGTTTGAAAACAACTCATGTGAGGTCAACTCTCCAATATATACAGAATAAATTAATGCTGCAGCATTCTAAACATTCTGTCTAGAAAAAAAGAAAAATTCAATTGCAACTTGATCAGAAATATGAAATAGAGCATGTATTTCCTGATGATTGCACTACCGACCAGACCAAGCTAGAGGTAAAATCTAGTTCAACTAATCAACAATTAATAGAAACCTTACGAAGTATTTCTGCTCGATTATAAACATAAATTTTCATTAAATCTGACTGACTTACTCATTTTTTTCAATGTCTTTAACATTGAATCATCTCCCATGCAGCAATTGAAAATAATAGCAAATACACAAAACAAAAATAATTCAGTGGTGCACTTCCTTATGGCTTGCAGTCTGGAAACAAACAAGCAAACAAAACAAAAAAAGATCACCCATGCAATGCTAGAGTGTTTGGTTTATATCTAGCTTTTAAGAAATGTACTTTTTTTGAAATAAAAGATCTCATAATTAACACATCTAGAAAACAAAAAGAATTGGACACAGACTTTGAGGAAATAAACATGCTTATTTGATAGAATGAATGACTGTAGAGARTGTTGCCATTCACGTAAGCCATTTAACTATTTTACAGATGATTATTTCTGATTCCTTCATAAGGTGTGAATGAAATTATACTGAAAATCAGATTACACTATTATTTGACACTTCTCATATTACCATTAATCATGAAATCAACTTTACAAATTGCTGTGAAATGAAAACATCTCCTGTCCATTTTTACTGTTGCCTGATATCCCAAGTGTTGTGCCTTTTTCTTGTCTCCAAATTGTATAAAGAAAAAAACAGCATCCTGTCTAGTTCGAGTTTTCCAATCCAACTTTGGCAGAAAGACTATATAATATATAACAGGCCAAGACAGTGAAATTTAAGTATATTACAATCATTTTACAAAAGTGTTATTTTTTGGATTTAAAAAAAAAAAAAAAAGATACTTGCACTTTCATTTCATTTTTCCCTCTATTTTTCTGAAAGATACTGAACATTCTTTGCTCTGGGCTAGCTGCAAGATTTACTGTTTTCTCTGATAGTATTATCAGAGGGCTTTTCTGCCCTGATAAACTACCACTGCAATACTAATAGGTTTATAATGATTGCTTAAACTTTACACTCTGCAAGCATGGGAGGCTTCACTCACCTTGTTCAAGTGGCTGGCTTTTAGTTGAAGCAGTTTTCATCTTGAGTGCCTCCCTAACAGACATGTCACAGCAGGAGCCTTTGTTAGTGTCTTGGTCACTGTCAGCCTGATCACTGTCCCCATGCCCGCTGTCCCTCAAGCTGGCTCTTTCTGGATCCTTGAACGTGGAGCTACTGAAATACATATATAAAAAAAAAAAGAGAGAGAGAGAGAGAAAGAGAAAAAAGAAAGATAGAGTTGTATTTACTTGTTCTAAGTTGAATTGTACTCTCTGGCAAAGCAATTTTGACAAGAATGCAAATGGGGAAGCTGAGAAAGTTATTTAATAGGCCTTACCTTTGAACAAACTGCTGCCTGCTGCCCATGTAATTGGGCTCTGCGGGAAAATTGTCTGTCTGTGAAAGAGAAGGAAAAAAATACGTATAGTTGTACACTGGACAAATCTCCTGCAGAGCAACAAGATTTCCTAGAGGAGAAATGATTAATAATTCAAAAATTCCCTTAATCTTCAGATTTGTACATTTTAATTAAATTGGAAAATGCTGGCATGTAATTATGTGCTCAGAACAATTAAATGATTCCGGTCCACAAATTACCTGCTAAAGTAAACAATGAGGCTCCAGTAAGTGGCATTCTCTGTTAGCAACCTGACAGATGACACTGTTTATGTTTTTTCATTAGTTAGATATTAAGACTGATGGTTATTGAAAATGAGAGAAAAAAATACTTTTGCATATTACAAAAGTGAATTATTCAATAATACTAATTTTTAATCATAATTACATCATCTGCTGGGATTCTGAGGCTTACTGCTGTAATGCAATTTCATATATTGCTATATTATTTTTGAAACACAAAAACAACAACAAAATTAAGAATGCCTGT
The DNA here is from genome assembly GCF_003342845.1 of Nothoprocta perdicaria. Taxonomy (NCBI): domain Eukaryota; kingdom Metazoa; phylum Chordata; class Aves; order Tinamiformes; family Tinamidae; genus Nothoprocta; species Nothoprocta perdicaria. The sequence continues at coordinate 562,284 of NW_020455473.1, read as the reverse complement.
GGTTTACAAGCTCTTTTTTTTTTAACACTACTGGAAAAGCGTTATTTTGTTTAAAAAATCTTTTTTTCTCTCTTTGATTTTCATCAGTATTAATAGCTGTATCTGAGCAATACGAACCACATGCAAACAAGAACAATTAAATGATTGTTGTAGACAAGTAGTTTTTAAAAGAAGATAGTTCTATTAAGTCTGCCGTGAGTATATTTTTAGCTGCATGAGCTAAGTAACTGTAGAAGCAGAAGTATTTACAGCATCCAGCCCAACATGGAGTTCTGCCAAGGGGAACTGAATTCCCCTTGTGTCATCAGCTAAAGTTCTTTGGGAGAAAGAGAGAGACTGAATCTTTCACAAAACTCCATATACTGTACATTCATACACGTCACTTCTTGCAGCTGACCTAGCGACAGAGCTCCTACTGTTTTCTGCATCACTTCATATCACGCCATTATGCTTTGCAGAGGCTCTGAGTTTTGCAATGGCACCTAATGTATAAGTAGCACTCAATTAATGGAGCAGAAGGTCCAAGATAAGGTTTACTGTTGCACAACAAGTGTTTATATAAATGTATAGTCTTTTTTTTTTTCCCCTCTGCTCCCATCTTCATTCTTTACCTCTCTTTTTTCTTTTTCTTTTTTTTTTTCTTCTAATAGGTGGCTACATGCCAATCTTAATTAACATTCTATATTAACATATATGCAAAGCAGAGTTGTTTGAATACCATGGATAACCTGCGTAYTATAGGGAAGGGTCAGACGATAAATGATTATCTTATATTCCGCAATTATGGAGCAAATTTACATGGGTTTTATTCCTACTGCTGGTTAAATCTTTCGAAACAAAGTTAGAATCATAACACACTTTCTGTTACACGCATTTTGAAGTAGTTCCTAATTTAAGCTGTGGAGTTCACATCATTCAC
>NW_020455473.1:555825-561260 GCF_003342845.1 Nothoprocta perdicaria | reverse complement strand
GGAAAGGAAAGGAAAGGAAAGGAAAGGAAAGGAAAGGAAAGGAAAGGAAAGGAAAGGAAAGGAAAGGAAAGGAAAGGAAAGGAAAGGAAAGGAAAAGAAAGGAAAGGAAAGGAAAGGAAAAGCTTGATATTTCATCTCTGAAATTTCTTTTTTTTTATGATAAACAGTATGAAAGAACTGGATTTTTAATGTTCTGTTTTTGCCATTGCCATAAAACATCTATGCTTAGAATTCTAAATGATATATCAGATAAAAAATGAACATTTTGAAATCTGAGTATTTATGCATAACTGGAGACTTGGATTTGAGCAGGATTAAAAGGTGAGGACACASCAAATTCTTAAATAGTGCCGTAAGAAAAGCCAAAAACACTCTAAAGCAAAAAACACTCTCTAGATTACAGGAGCAGGGTTCTGAAGATGTGTCTTCAAACTCTTCAAACTATTTTGTGATTGTTTTTCCAAGTCAGCTTTCCAGAAGTATCCATAATTTCATCTATAGATATGTAAAAATAAATATTTCAGCATTCCTATACATGCAGTCACTTACATATGACATATCACATCCCACATTTCAGAAGCACCCCATATTTTTTCCCTGCTTAAAATTATAAGCTAGTATCACTGCTGTATGCAGTGAATCCACAGCATATAAACATACATTTTATAAAACACAAAAACCAGCATACTTCAACCCATATAAACCTATATAAACAGAGCTCRTTTCTATTTTCTGGGTTTTATTATCTCACTACAGCTGCCCAAGAAAACTAACCTCATTCTTTTACTTACGTAAGAAAGAAATCTGTCTTCTCCTAAAACCAACTGCCTCTAGAATGATCCTTTCCATTTTCTGTGTCATTGTTAGGCAAAATATCTGTCTTCTCATCAATTTTATGTCACCTAATTAGGAGATCTAAGTCTAACTTTTGCCCTGGAAACAGTCACAGCACATCCTTAATATGCACTTTTATTATATGGTTTGCTAATGTCAGCTGGCAGCACTTTTCATTTTCACCTTGCTATTGCAATAAAAAAAATATGGCCCACCCTGGACTACCACAGATTTACATTCTAAAATAGAGGCTGTAAGAGCATCTTAGCTGCAGTCCTAACAATGGGAGCTACACCTGAGAAATTCCATGTTCATGGTAATCATTAATAGCCTTTAACTTGATAATAATCTGACCAATTTTCTTCATATTGTATTTTGCAGCAAAACAAACAGTTGGGTGCCATCTTAGAGTGATTTCATTGCAACAAAAGTACAAATGTAAATGCTTGATAACTGTGTACAGCTGCAGAGCTCCTGTTCTTTTCCGTCTGTTCTAAAAGCATTTAGCCTTCTCCAAAGAACTACGAATACATCATGTTTGTGATCAGCAGTAACCCAGCACTCTGAGATCTAGGCAGCAGAGAAAAAATTGTTTCATATATAATAATATCTCTATAACAATGGGGATAACAAACAAACTTTTAATTTTAAGGCTAGGCTATTTAGAGGATTCCTAGAAAGGCAAGCATCCAATTCTCAATGGGTTGCAGAGATATATGAAAATTTAACTCTCTTAAAACCCTTTTTCTTTTTCCAATTCCAGTTGAAGTGAAAGGTCATATACATAAAATTTCTGTACCTTAATATGGATTGAAGTGATATTGCACATTTCAGCTCAGGCATTGATTGAATCTCTTTGCCCTACATAATTGTATTTCTACAAAACACTTTAAATRAGTCTCAACAACAAATAAATTCTTTGTTCTCTGAAAATCTAGCACTTTCCAGGAAATCAGAACCATGTTTCTATGTATGTCTCAATATGAATGTCTAAATGCTAAGTTAGGAAATTTCTTATATGCAACAGATTCTGCCAGTTTTAAGGTGGGTTTCAGTTTGCCTACACATAGCCATCCAAGCTAGGCACCTACTGGAAGCTAATTAGCTACGTGCCCTTGGTAAGAACTGGAGACCTAGATGCCTACAGATGAATCATTATACTTCAGGCATCTATCTTTAGGTATGTGCTACTCTCTGAAGATGATACCTCTATCCAATAAATATGAAGAGAATTTAGATGACCAGCAATATGCTTAATTTAATAGCTAAAATTAAGTGAGATACACCCTACCATGGAATACAGCATGGGAACTATCATCATTTGAGAAATAAAAGAAATTACTCAGATATCAGCACTACTGCCATCCTTCAGGATTTTTTGTTTTTATGCTTCAGAATAAAACAAAATAACACTTCCCACAAAGAAAATCCCAGAAACAGTCCAGCTCTAGAAGTCATTGGGATTCATTAGTAAAAGACATCTTTTTTGTCTCTGTGACTCAAGCTTAAGGGCTGGACTGGGAATTAGGTCAACCGTGATTAAGACACAAGTTCTGTACAAGCAAGAAAACATACTGAAACAAATGGGTCCCTAAAACAAAATCGAAAGTTGAATAGGAATTGACCACTGCCCTCGCTAGATACCGGAAAAATAAAAGATCTGTGATGTTAATCTAACAGACCATAACTCTCCTAGAGAGAAATCCTGCTTTTTTTTTTTTTTTTCAGGGAGGTGGGTTGTTTTTTTGCTAATTTTCATGAATCAGTAGAACCAGCTCATTTCCAATAAGAATAAACTGTTAAATCATTAAATAAAAACACTTTTTCACAGTTCCTATGACAGCCTTCTAAAGCAAAAAAAAAAAAAAAAAGCCTTTCAAGCTTTTCCACACATCTGTCTTAATATGTGACTGCAGAATAAATTTGAAATGTTAAGAACACTAACAGATTGCTATGTTGCAGAAAAGTTCATGATATCTTCAGATATGACAATAGCTATAGACTAATAATACATCTTGAAGAATCACATGTTGGTCTGTTTTCAAGAACTACRTTTAGAATAAATCCCTCAATTCTTCTGAACAATATAAAACTATTTATTCTATTATACAGACTAGCATTTCAATATCAAAACTATTCTATTATACAGACTTGCATTTCAATATCAAGAAGACACCAAAGGCTTTATTAAACCTCTATTTATGGACAGTTATTGCTGTATGTTACTGCATATTTGGAATTTGGCAAAATCAAAGAGTACAAAAATCTGAAAGTCAAGTGACAAAGTTCTTGTAATTAATTCCATAATTGTTAYGACTTCCAAAATTTTAATTTGGAGAAAGACTAATGAAAAGAATATGATCAAACTCCTAGAAATAGAAATAACTCCCTGATAATATTCATTAGTCTTAAATAATCTCATAATAAAATAAATGGAAGCTGTATCTCTGGAAATAGCTTGACCCAATCTGGACAAAGTATTACACAAAGAAATATTGGGGAACAAGTGACTTTTTTAACAAAGTTCTGCATTAACCTTTTTTTTTTCTTTTTTTCTTTTTTTTTTTCACCCTGCCCTTTTCTATAGCTTCTTGCACATAAGGCATATAAACTTACTTTAGGTGAAAGTTTTTGATATTTTTAGAGCTAGAGAGAAGTTACACAAGAGCTCTTCTTGCTTGAGATATTGTTTGTTTCTTTCTTTCAAAAAGAATATCAGTGTTAAAAGCGTGACTTTGCATTATTCAATCTGATTCCAGGGACTCCACTATTTCTCATTGAGACAAAGGTGGAGAACTTCACAAGGCTTCTCCTTCCATGACTTCCCATATCAAGAAAGCTCTCTGTTAAAATTTAAAAGTTCCTCATTCCCATTTTTCCCTTTTTTTTAAACTCATAGTACCTTTGCAATTCTGAAAATCCTTGGCCACCTCTAGTTCATTTCATACAGTTTGAACAAATTTAGAGAAAAGCAATAAAATATACAAGTTTAGATTCAGTAACTCTCTTTTCTGTGGAAAAGTAGTTCCGCAAATCAACATAACTGCAAAAAGAAAGATAAAGAAGGCGGCAGAGAGAAGGAAATGCAGTACTTAAGTATTCTTGACAAATTATGCCCCCCAAATAATTGTCATATTAGAAAAAGATGTATTCTAAATTGTAAGGAAAAAAAGGCTTAAACATTAATCAGATTTATGAATATTAGACTACTAGAATATTCATAATTTTTTCTCAGAATTACAAGAACAAGTATCACATTTTCAGAAATGATTCAATGCAACTCTATTTTATGTAGCTGTTCATACCTGAAACTATAATAAAGCAAAATGTCTTTGCTGATTCTAACTTCTTTTTAATTAAACATTAAATGGAGAAAATGAAATGAAACATCTCTCCCACTTAATATCTTACTCAAGCATCTTCTATGCCTTTTCTTAAAAAAGGCCTAATTCCAAGTATTCACCCTTCCCCTATGAAACAAAGAACATATATAATGGCAATCACTTTTCAAGACAGAAGAATTGTATTCTGCCAAATCTAGTTTTGAAAGAACAGACAATAGTTTGTGTTCAAAGTAGGAATAGTTTGTGTTCAACATAGTACAMTTTTTCACAAAAGACTGCTTCGGGTAAGACTGCTAATAAGTGTATTTACTTAGCCTGAAGAAGTAGATTTTTGACTTCATAAGACTTTTTTCATTATGAAAATGGGATTCCACCAATAGCAAAGAAAAAAGCTTGACGTAAATTACTAATAGAATATTTTGTTATTTAGAGGGCAAAATTAAGTAGGCTATTTAAAAAGATCTAGAATTAAGACTCTCATATGTGCTGTCCACCTTTTCTCTTAGAAAGTGTCTTTAGGACATATTTCATACATAMGTACATACTTAGGAAATTTCGCACTTCCTGCAAGATACGTATTTTGGTTACAAGACCTACAGTGTGGTTGCATGAAATTTTTACATGATATATAACATTTTTCGAAAACACATAAGAAACACAGAGCTACAAAAACAGTAAGATGCACAAGGCAATCACCAGGGTGCTGTGCTCTCTTGCAGGATGTTCCTGGCTCATGTTTTCTTTTCTTGCGTGAGGAAAGCAGAACTACAAGGAAAAAAGGTTGTGAGCTGTTCAGTCAAATTCACAAAGCATCTTCCAAAAACTGAGACTCAGTGAACAGAATCTAAGGTATTTTGGGTAGCTGTAGCAATGACAATCCCCTCCAAATAGACGTCTAGTTTCTATACTTTTTTTTTTCTGTAAGTACCACAATCTGTTACTAAAAATCATTAATGATTTATTACTCCAATATTCTTTTCAAGGCAATGAAGTAATATATTTCAGCTGTATTGACTTACTAAAAACAATTCTTTTCTAATTTTTTTTTCCAACAGTTTACAGCACCCACAAAAATGCTACTCTGCAGGGATTTAACACAGTACAAGCATTAGTAGGGATAGTTAAGCGTCCTCTCACTTCACTCACCAATGATTGCATTCAGTGTAAACGCTGAAGAAGCTAGAAAGGTCACTAAAGAGAGTCATTTTTTTATGTGACCCTGGTTTAAAAAAAAAAAAAAAAAAAAAAAAAAAAAAA
>NW_020455473.1:553614-555804 GCF_003342845.1 Nothoprocta perdicaria | reverse complement strand
AAATAAAATAAAATAAAATAAAATAAAATAAAATAAAATAAAATAAAATAAAATAAAATAAAAAAACTCCATCTACTACAGAAAAGAGAATTGAGATTTCCCAGCCCAAGCTCTAATTGCTGTTTGTTTCACAATGGAACCTTTTTATTTAGCAGCTTTCTGAGCCTCAGTCTGAAAACATGAGAGGAGAAACATGAAATACAAGCATCAAATTAAAATGAACACTCTCTGGGTAGGGAACATGGAACAGAAGAAAATATATATGCAATTGTAATATGACCTCTTGAGATTAACTACCTTTTGGAAAAGGTGCAATATCAGAACACAGAAAGAGGTGCCAAATATCACACCATGTAAAGCGTTGTAGCTGAAAGTACAATAGCTCTGCTTCTGCTATCACAGTGTCAATAAATAAACATAATGAAATTCATGACACATTATTGCATTGCTCTGTATTGCCTCTATTCATTTAAAAAGGATGAACACATTTAAAATAATTCACAACTTGTCAAATGGCTGTGAGCACTGCAGTTAGGCTGGTGCTTTAAGAGGGATTTGTGAAGATCTTACAAGAGAGCTTGATTCAACTTACATCACAGCAAAGATGGAAATATGGAAAAACAGAAAAAAATAACTGCTTCGCTTGAACCTACCACTACAGTTGCATCCAATGTATTTACACCGTTCACCAGTGATATGTACTTACTGAAGCTACACTGTCAATAAAAAACACATTAAGAACCTTTTGAAAGAGCTTCCCTGTCAATTAGACTGCAGATACATTCTATCGCTCCAGTTTTCCTGTCAATTTAATATACTGGATCATATTAACAGTACTGGCTCGTCAATATGGCAAATCCGAATCCTATTAATGGAGTTATAGTGCCAGTATAATCGGCTTCCTATTTATCGAGCTCCCCAGTATTTGGGAAAGCTGTGAAATGAGATTATAAGGTTAGGTTACATACATCTGTTTCTATATTATATAAATATTTCAGGAATTGTTTCCTACTGTGTGAAAAARATATGTTCAAACACTTTTTTTCCATTAAACTTCATACAACAGAATAGTGTAATAATTTACCATCTCTAAGAGAACATTGAATCACCCCCATTTATCACATTGTTTTCTACATGTTCTGAGTAACCCTGTAATTTTATATGACAGTCTACTTGTGTGCCACATACATAGGAGAAGTGCAAGGGATGTATTCATTCCATCCCACCAGCATAATATCTGTGAAAGGAAGGGAAGGGAAGGGGAAGGGGAGGGGGGAAGGGGAAGGGGAAGGGGAAGGGGAAGGGACAAATTTTAGGAACAAAAGAAAAAGTGCTTCACAGTTTCAATGCTTACTTAGTCCTTTTATCACCTTGTATAATCACAGTGTAATTGAAACTTGCAAGTATAATTTTAGTGTAAAAGAGACCCCTAGAAATAATTAATAAAAGGTAGTAGTTCATGCATAAAAAACAGTAAAAGTTCAACAAGCTTTCTATTTAATAGAAGCCTTAATGAAGTTGAACATTAGTTGCTTTTAACCACGTTCAATATTAAATAACTACTTTGACTGAATTAGTAGAATATACAACAGACCATTAAACCTGATTATATGAAAAAAAGAAAAAAAAACTTTTGCTAAGAAAAAAGAAGAAATTGCATTAAAAGCTACTGGACATTCTCTTATCAAATTAACTCTCTTCTCTAACTTGAAAATATGGATTTAAAAGCCATGGTCCAAAATGACAGTTAAAGGTCAATGAATCATGTTACCGATTATATTTTCTGGTAGCAGATGGGTGCAATGAAACCTAATGATTGAATTTGAAATGCTTTAATGCACCTTTTATCCATGGCTCCCAGCACGTTGATCCTACCTTAGTATTCCTAACATATTATGTTTTCTGCCTAACAGCCTCAACTACAATTAACTAACTAGAATGAAACCTGTATCGCTTATCACAATTTTCAGCTTATTCTAAGCATAAATTCATGGTAATAATACATCTGGGAGAGTGTCTTTGATAGCAAAAGTTGCTTGATTTTTCAGCAAATTGATTTACAAATTAACTATTAAGTCTAAAAGTTTAGGCATAAAAATTAGATGGAGACTTAAAAGAAAAGAAAAACAAAATCAACCAAAAACTAGTCTTGAAATTCAAGGCAAATTAGATGGAGACTTAAAAGAAAAG
>NW_020455473.1:513377-552914 GCF_003342845.1 Nothoprocta perdicaria | reverse complement strand
AAAAAAAAAAAAAAAAAAAAAGAATCTCTTAAACATAATATTAATCTACACCAGCATATGGTCTTCACTATGGCCAGGACTTAAAGTGACTTATAATGGAAATGACAGGGAAAGGTGATTGGCTAGGATGGAAACATCAATGCAAAACTGCAGTTCTCTGTTTCTTTCCTAAGAGAGGAGAAACAGTTAGAGTCAGAGATTAAGCAGGACTTGATTCTGAAGCCACATTGCCTGCAGAGAAAACATGCTTAAAGARGGACACTGAAGCTTTCTTCCGAGGTGACAGTCTGCAGAAGAGGTAAATCTGGACTATCTCCTTTCTTTTAGAGCTGTAACTACATTCCCTGCCTCTTCTTAACATCCATTTCTGGAAAATAATGATTCCTTTCAAGTTGCGCGGGGGGGAAAATCTTACAGATGCTAGAATCTACTGATTTCCTTCTGTCTAGTTTCTTATTTAGGTCATGCAACTCTCAACTTCTCAACTTTCAACATCCTGTTAAAAAAACATCCTGTTAAAAAAAACAACCACCTCAACTAGGTATTCCATAAACATTTTATAATAAGATACAGAGGTCTAATTTCATGCAACTCTTTGGTCTTAGCATTATAGAAAGGCACACCACTAAATAATCTGCCTAAACCATGGCTGAATTCATGACAGAATCATCAAACTTTGCAGTCTTACATCCCTGGGTAAGGAGATTTTCAACTGCAAAATAGTGATGAGTTGATTTATTACTTATGACACATAATAAATAATTTAGGCTTGCACAAATTTAGCRAGAAGTTTGTCCCTAAATACATTTTAGAACAGCAGCACACATGTGCCTCCAAAAAAGGTATTTCATAAAATGCAAAGTTTGATCTAACATCTCATTAATACAATAGCAATGGTCAAGTAATCTTGCACAGAAAAATAAGATCTTTCTGATATAAGCCTTTATATCGTCATTTCACTGATCTCTGTCACTTCAGTGACATTGCGAAGATTTTATACACAACTACATATATTAAGTTGATTCAGAAGATGTAACATGAAAAGAAGAGTTGTCTKTCTTGATAGGATTATCTCATATAGACCACAATACACTTATCCAGGGATCTCTACAGGCTCAATAAAWTCACAAGTGGTCGTGGAAATTCTTAACAGTCTAGGGAAACAAACTAACTCCAGTATTTTTTATCAACCCTTCTTATTAGAGCTTTCCATTTCAGGATTCTGAAATCAGATTTCGTTGTTAATATAAGGAAGATCCACTTAAAAAAAAAAAGTTCTCTGTAGCAAGCCTCAGATGAAAAGAAGTCCTCTACCTTCTAGGTCAGTACTGAGTTTGCCAACACCTAGGATACTGCTATAGTTTTCATTAGACCTGGAGATACTGAATGTGCATGCTCAAATTCGACTGAGTGGCTAGTTAGAGTACATTGATTAAGTTATGGGTCCGCCCCTATATTTAACTACCAGGAAGCTTAGCCAACATRTGAGCACCTTTATCAAAACAAGATAAATTCAACTACAAGTAAGCAATATACAATGTTTTGCTTGTTTGTTTGTTTGTTTAAACATGAACTTTGAAAGAAAAGGGTTAAAGCAACTTACTATAAACAAGGCTCACATCACAAAACCCAYAAACCACAAATTCAAGTCAGAGTAAATATAGAATAAACAAAACAAAACAAAACATTTTCTCCAAGTGTGTGGAAAGAGCACAAAASCAATAGCGTAAGAAATTTCAAACAAAAACTCATAAAAAATGAGGAAAAAATGTAACACATTGATACTGCTTTTCCTGAATATTCAATATTATAACATGTAACACAGACTGATGCTGCTCCCTGCAGGTGGATCATGAGCCCACATGATCCACATGCCAACTTCATTGAGACTCAACATGGAGTGAAATATTTATCAGCACAAAATGATCTTCCAGAGCACAGCCTGTGCAATTAATTAATTAACACACTTGCAAAGTATTATTCAGCTAGAAAAGTTCATTAGAAGTTGAATCGCATTATTTTCCATGGCTAGTTATTTGTTTGTGTGGCTTCATGACCTCATCTTGACTTATTGATGTTCTCTCCTAACAGGTCCATTGTGATTTTGCAAATAAAACAAGAAACACAAAATACTAAGGGCCAAGTATGGCTTTTAGTTCACTCACAACTTTATTAACTTCACCATAAAATGCTAAAAATGGATAAACTTAGGTTGGTTGTTATTGTTTAAATCTTCTCAAATGACATGCCCTTCTAAAATACACAAAGACCAAGAGTAAAATCAATCACCATTCATGAAACAGAATTAGCATCTTACTCTAGGGTCTTGTACATCAGCCTTCAGTGCAGAAGGTTTCCAAGGTAATGGTTTCAAACCCTATTTTTAAAGAACTGTAGTTTAAACTTAACCCCAGTATAACAAACCGTACTAATACAATGATAATCCAACCTACTAACAACCTTAAGAACATAGGAGGAACAGACAGATACTGGCAGGAATTAATCTGCCATTTTCACACATCTGCCCAAGGGAGGTATTGTAATTGCAAAAATTTACTCTTAGACTGCTGAGACTCATAGTAATTATGTTTCTTTTTTTAATAYGAATAGCCACAGGTAGTAACAAATTGGGTTTTCAGATGGAGAACTGGGTATGCATTCTAACCCAAATTACTATGTAATTGTCTTTATTATAAAACATTACAGAAACCTATGGCACAAAACTTAACTCAGAACAAAACCTTTCCTTTAAATAATCCTGTCTCCTCCCCTGCCTATTCAACATGCATCCCCATTTCATTTACTGGCATCAGCAAGACCATTACCACTACAAGCAATTTACCTTTAGCTGAAGATCTTTGCCAATACTAGCCCAAATTCCCGAAGTTTAGATTTGTTCATAGAAGCAGTTTTTTCTTGCTSTAATTCAAGTAAAGTAGGCTGACAGGTTGGTCAAAATCTGGATATCTATCTACTAACTTCCAAGGTTCCCTTGTCAGAATTAAAGCAAAGGAGGATGTAGAGGCCCTGTCTCTGTGGCATGCATACATATTAAATGAACTGAAATTAATGTACAAATGAAATGAAATTAAAGAATAAATGAACTGAAATACAAGTTCCAAAATATTGGAAGTCTGGTTGAAACAAACGAGGACATAAGAGCCCTGAAATTGAACTACTTTACACTTGTAAGAAACTATTATTAAGAAATCGAATCATATTATTGTGATAACAAGATATATACTGTTGAGGAAGATGGCTAATGAATAAATAATAAAATAAATCCATCCACTTACTTCTGCCTTTTCCACTATTCTATTCAGCTAAGACTGAAAAGAAGCTACAGGTGTTTCAAAAAGACAAAACACATTGACTTAGACAAAGTGAAGACTATGCTTTGAAAGAAATATCCTAAAACATTTTATTTACCTGTCCTTTTTCACCCTGGAGCAACACAGCTGAGTGATATGTTCCTTACYTTGAAGTCAAGGGATGCAAATTATCATGTGCTTTTTTAATACCTAATGTTGTTAATAAAAATGATTGAGTGATGATTATCCTCACATTTCACATGACTTATATTCCCTCTTCATCATTACTCTCAGTCCTGAAGGCTGATAGTGGGATGCACAGTTTTAAGCATGATGTATCACTTGCACCATAAAGCACAAAATGTGGTCCTTCCTTACCAATACACTTGCCTCAGAAAAACATGACAACAGAATGTCTCTAAACTTGAGRTTTTCTAGATTTCTGTAGATTTCTGCTTTCTTCCAAAACACTGCTACACAGCTATACACAGATCATATACAATATACAAAAAGACAGACATGTACTATTAGTAGGCTCTTTTAGATCTATGCTGCTTCCACTTCCATGTACCCACACACTTGTATATAGGCAGTTACCTGAAATATAATCTAGAAATTTAAAGTTTCCATAACTTCTTGATTGTCATTAAAAAAAAAAAAATAAAAAATGTTAAATTCATTATTTCCCGAGCACTCTAAATTCCACTATATTCTTATTGTCATTTGATCCACTGAAATGATGAAGAGATCAGAAAAGAACACACTTGGTACTTTACAGCTGCGGATGGATAATCTTGCTCATGATCATCAAAGCAGGATTGTTTTTATGATCTTCAAATCTGCATATCAAATTACAAAAGTCTACACAAAAAAAAAAAAAAAAGAAATATTCAGACATCAGGACTATCTCAATAGAGTACTAGAGAATGCAGTTTGAGGCTAAGTGAAATGAACAGCTTTTACAGCTTTGCAATGTTTTTAAAGCGAAGGAGAGGAGCAACAGGGAGCAGTTCAGCTAATAAAGACCAACAGATTCTGGGCTGAATTCTGCATATGCTTGCGGATATCAGCAACCCTGCTCCTGTAAGTGATCTATTTAATTCAGTGTTTCTATTGACCTAAATTAAAATATTAACTGAATAAGCATTTGAAGGATCGTACCCTCTGAGACATAATACTAATGCAATTATACATATAAAAGAAAGTTAGTTTCTATAGGCTTTGAAATTATTTATGTGCTGATTAAAGATATGATTCTGCTCTTTTTTAATTTATGGAAAAATTATCATACCCTTAGTATGATACATCCAAGTGCTAAATCTGACTAGCTTTGTTAAAACAAAGTTATTCTTTTTCTTTTTTAAGTGACCTTTACAGTTTTTATAGAATTTAAATAGTGGCATTAAGTATTAATGAAATTTGTTTTGCCCACTGTAGCTCACTTTTTATTATTATTCTCTTTCTTAATGAATTGTAGCTAAGAAATCTTAACCAGAAGCAACTGGGTAGCAATCTGTAAAGAAATAGGCAGATATGTAGTAAGTAAAGATACTGTCTAACATGATACGTGTTTAAATCATGGCAGCCATTTAAAAYAACATGATGCCAACAGAAATTTAAAACAGAGTTCCTAATAAAAAATATACATATAACTGTCTTTAGGAACAAATTATGCATTTGCAAGGTATAAATTGTGATTCACAAGTTAGTTTTCTATAAATATTCTTTAACTATTATTAAAAATACATTAGAATCCTTCAAAATTTTGATGAAGCTATTATTTACCTTTTGTTTTTAATTCAATTGTCAACTGTGCTTCCTCTTTTTTTTAAAACAGTATATATCTACAAAGTAAGCAAGAGTTTATAGCTTTGAAGACCTGAAATTGATTTTTAATGCACCAGCTTTCAAACACTACAAAGGCTGCTCTCTGCTGATAAAGACAGTAAACAAGAAATTGTCCTTTAAATGTTCCCTTTAATGTTTTTCTTTTAATTAAAAATCAATCAAAAAAAGCACTGCAGCATTAAAAAAAATAAAATTAAGACTTAAAAAAATGTTTAGGTTTTTTGACACACAATATATTCAAACTGGAAGGAAAACTTATGATGTTACTTTTGTTTATTTATGTTATTTTAGGCTTCCTTTGCACTGTAAACATTTTTAATCAAGAAACAAAAACACATAAAAGTAGTTTATCGCTGAACACAGCTATTTTTATTGAGTGGAAATCTTAAAAAATACATGATATGAAACTAGATGTTATAAAACTACTGAAGTGAAATGCTTTTTAATACCTTTAGATTATTTTAATATATTCTTTTCCTCTAATCAGTCCAGAGCCTATTTATGTAGATTAGTTACATCTAGAGTCTCATTTATCCAACCTGTATTTATCCTTTGATCACAAATCTTGTTAACTTAAATGGTCTTTTATTGTTATGATTCGTTTTCCCATAATTATGCAGTTTAACTGTGTGATTTTTTTTTTTTTGAATAAATATATGCAAACGCGCCAATCATATTCAACAGTGTTATGCTAGATGCTCAATGAACTGTAAGAGCCATTTCAATACAATAAAACTGCCTGGAAGCCTTCCAGGGCAAGGACTGCAAATATCAGTAATCATAGTGTCACTAGAACTAGTACAGGCAAATATACGCGTGTCACACATATATCAATAGACTGTCTGAAACACTGCCTGAACCTAATTTCGTATGTCTGTCACGGAAAGAGCGTACAATCCATCGATCAGAGGTCCCACCCACCCAATGGAAATTATGTGCTTGTGTYTTGTAACGAGATTTTTCCTTCTTCCTTTGCAGTCCTCCTTTCCCATGCGTTGGACCCTGCAGTCATCCAACATGGAACACGGACACCGTTAGCAACTGTTATTATTATCATTACTATTACTGGCAAAAGTATTTTACAAACCATAAGTACACTGGTCTGATACAGAAGGGGCCAAATCACTAGAAAGGTCTGTGGCTAATGTGAAATATGATATTCACCTGGGGGATTTTACTCATCCAGCATGCTAAATTGCCTGTGGATCAGTGTGGGACTCGTTATCTCTAGAGCTGAAAGAGGAAATATCCCCTCACTGCATGAAACTGAGATGCAGATGTTCTTTATGCTGTCCTTCTGCAAGTCACACTAACAATCGAATGAAATAATTGAATAATATCTTTTCTTTACATGTACAGAGACTCCTCAGCTTTGAGCAGACATCCTCAGACCAAAAAAAAAAGAGGTACCTTCACTTTTTAAGTGAGAAATGGTCCAATTTTATATTATCCATTCTTTAAAGGTAATATCAATAACTCATTGAAGAGTTCAGTAAAGAGATGCTTCTCTTGCGACCTTAATAAGCAGCAATTGTATGCAGCAGCCTTTGGGATTTAGCTAGAAATATATGACTGCTTAAGGAGGTTACATAAAGCACTGTCTAATATCCTAATTACCAGTAGCATTCATACATATCTGCTTGTTCTCAAATGCCTCACTTAACTCTATTTTATATAAAAGTCTTACAATATTTTTTGAATCACAGAATTGAGAGCTATTAATCCAGAATCTTCTACAAAAGTAACATCTATGGAAAAATAAAAAAAAAAAATAAATAAATAAATAAAAAAAAGATTGCACTAAAAAGTCCATGACAGATGTATTACAAAGGCTTAGAATGCACTCTGGCTAAGATTTATGTCAGGCTGTATGCCACTCAGTTATATGCCATMATATCAGTAAAAACCCCACCAACTAGTTAATCTCCATTTCTCCCTCAAAAAAAAAAAAAAAAAAAAAAAAAAAAAAAAAGTGAAACAAAGTACGTAAAAATCTTCTTAATCAAAAAAAAACCCTTTTTTTTCTGCAAATAATATTTTTTTCGCTTTCGTCTGAGTACTTTTTCCTTTTCTTTCTTTCTTTTTGTGTATGTGTTTAGGTAAGAGCCTGCAGTCCCCTGAGAGTTTTGCTTTTTCCCCATGTTCTTGAACCCTTTGGCTTTAATTTCACCACTTCTCTTCTTACAGCTGAAGAAGTGATACAATTGAGCGTATCAAGCACTCAGGCTATCTGCGGCAAGAATTTGTCCCAACCGTTCTACTGTGACCTCTTGACATCAAAGGATTGCTTCTATACTTTTAAAGATAAAAACAGAGCTGTGTTTCTGCTCTGGTCAACAAATCATTGTTTAAGTTCCTTTCAGAGATTTTTTTTTTTTTTTTAACCTGTTGGGAAATACTGGCACTAGCTACAAAATGTCTTTTTTTTATATATGTAGGCACTCCTCAAYCTTGAGGAAGTATCTCTAGACTGCTGCCATGAATCCTGTCTGTTTTCTTCAGGCAGAAGACAAAAAATCAAATACATAGACATTGATTACATAGTTTCAATGTTGTGCATAACAAAACCTAGAATTAATTGATGAGGCATTTTAACTTCTGGAGGAATATTAAAGAAAAAGGAAATGAAGCAGGACTAGTTAAAAAAAATAATAATAAATGTAAATATCGCCTGGTAAGTTAACATTTTCTAAGGAGGAAGATAATGAAAAGGAAGAAAAATTGCTGCAAACAAATAGGAAACATTCCATCTAAAAACAAACCTCAACTGCTTTACAGCCAAATTTTCTGACTTGACCAAAAGTTCTTTTTGAGATTTTTGTCTCACACAAAAAAAACAAGTTTGTTTCTATTTCTTAATTCCAAGTAATATTTGCAAATTATTCACATGTATMTAATGATTATTTAGTATGTAATAGTATTTGCTGAATTTTAAGAGTAATGATGCATTCTGTATACTTTTATAAATATATGAAAATATCATGTTCAGTAAAATGCTTAACAGAGCCTTTGACTTCTTCTTTCAGCTGCACAACCAATCATGTTACCTTTCAAATCATAGCTATATAAGCTTTTAAAATCCAATTTCCTCAATAGCTATTTATAAAGATGTAAAAAAAAGAAAAAAAAAGAAAAAAAAGAAAAAAAAGAAAAAAAAAGCTGAAGATCTGAAACGAGAAACTAGACTTCACTTTGTCCCACTCCCATCTTTAACTGTATTCAATAAAAATCTCAGTTACAATTTGGTCTTGAACCATTGAATTCAGCAATGAAGTCAAAATTATGCTATTGACGGGAACAGAAGTATCCTTGTTCCTTTGTGACTAACTGGGGAAAGTTATCAGAAATTTGGCCATTGGATTATTAAAAGTAAACTCATCAATGGATCAGTTGTACGAATTGCACTGGCAATTCCATATTCACATAAAAGTTCTCATTTAAGACATGAGGAAAGTTCAAATGTTGGAGCYGTTGAAAGCTGTGGACCAGTAAACATTGCACGATTAAATTACTTTAACTGCACTAACTTTCTTCCGGCATTATATTTCTCTTTTGTAAGGCAGTAAATTCCATGCAGATGCTATTATTCTTAATTTATTGCTTAACAAGAATTTATATTGTAGCAACATCCTTTTTTTTCTTATAATACCAGTATTTCCTAATTCAGTCTCTAAAATTGTCTTTTCCCCATTATATTTTTTATTGTGTTATCTTATACCATACGGAGCATTTGGAGCCCATATGGACCACTGTATATCAGGAGTGATCCTTTTGAAATAACATTGCTATAAATTATACTGATAAGGTTACTGCAAAATAGGAGCCCAGTCCTGCTTCCTCTGCCTATTTCAGCTCCTAGGGAGGATACCATAGTGAGCTGTAAATTATCAGATCTGGTCTGGTACACAAGGTGTAAGTACTTTGTGTCATAGTTTTATGCAGACTATGCTAAAGGGAAAAAAAAAGTAATATTTSGCAAAAATATATAGAAAAAGTGCCATCTCACAACTCTTACACATCAGAACTGCTGTTGACTTCAACAAACAGGKAAACCTAAAGCTACAGAGCTATGTAACAAATTTAACACATTGAAAGGAACTATTTCACAATATGTTTAAGATCTTACCATAAGATTTGAAAAATCACCACAACGCATCTTAGCTAGGTCATTCCAAAATTTTATCATGACAAATTAGTGTCTGCTGAAAAATCTAAAGTGTGGAGAATTGTAATGTACAAACCTGTCAACCTGCAAATGCACAGAACTCCCCCATTCCCCTCCAGTTAGTGTCACACTAACTTCTACCAGCTCTACTGAGAAAAAATAGCATTCCTCATTTGCAGAAGAGGAGAAAGCAATCAAAATCAATACCTCTTATGAGGCACAAATTTAAAATACTGAGAAGAAATGCAACTTTTGCAAGTAAAGTTGGTATCCCTTGTCCTGCAGCAGTTGCTCTCTTCTTTCTGTAAATCCTGACCACTGACATTTCTGAAATGAAGCATTTCCGAGCAAACCACGGAACAACAGTATATCTAATAGAGAGCAGCATGAATACACTTTATGTTTTTTACTTCCCCTGAAGACTGTCTTCTTAGATACTACAAGACACCTGACGATGAGGCTGCGCTGGGACTTGGCAGCAATCTGCTGACACACCGTAAACGTCAGGTGCCTGAAGTATTAAGAATGATCTGTACTTTATCCTATAATGCTACATGACTGAATACCTCTGTAAATGTGGCAATTCCCAGCTTGAGAACTACTTGTAACACATTTCGTTTCTTTTTGTTGTTGTTTAATAAAAGCTGTGACCACCGCTTCTACTATATTCTCTCCTCTCTCACTGCTGATAYATTTACAAATCCCTCCACGCTGCATCACAACTCTAATAATAAATAATCTCTAGGATTATCAGTGTGACTTGAATATGTAGAAAGCTTTCTTGCACTTGAAAGAATCAATTTCTAGAACCTTCTTAAGGGATCCATCCACCCTTTTATCTGCTGTAAACCTGAAGGAAAAGAAGTTGCTGCTTGTTCTAAGGAAAGATTTTCCTATGTTATCATGAACACAGAAGTTTTTTAGCAGGAGTGATTTGAACATATACACATATACATGATATTGCATTCTACTTCTGCTTCTTCAAACACAAATTCAAATTCTGTTTCTCAAAGTCAGGTGAACAGACAAGTTTGATTTACTCACCAGAATGAGATGGCCAGAATTAACATAAGAGAACTTAAGGTCTAGAAAATTCTTCTTTCAGACATGTGGAGATTCCATTGTCTCCAGTTATCTCCTTTTTCCACAGTAAAAATATCTATTTTGGATCTGAAGTGATTCCAAGCTTCCAAAGAATTTTGAATCTGGCATTTATGACTACAGAGTTTATAACTAAATATTTAGTTATTTAGTTTAACTAAATGTTTTAATTGAGTTGCTTTTTGGAGTACATAATACTGTTCCTAAAATATGMTTAGAATGATTGCTGAAGTTAAAAACGATAAAACATGCCAATGTGTATTTGTCTTAACTTCTCAGCRCGTTGTTAATCACTGCTTTTCATATAAATCAACCTTAAATTTAAATTAAATCACAAATGTTCTGATTTTCAGAGGTCCTAAGCACTGGTAAGTCTCCTACATCAATGCTCCAGCTATTCATTATCCTTAGCTATTAATCCAAAATTCTACACATATAATTGATGCATATTTAAATCATTGAATTACTATATCATAGAACATCATTGTTTCAAAAAAGTGAAGTACAAAACCATCACATATAACTACAGGCTACAAAGAAGTGAGTAAAACATAAGTTGTTAAAACTTATGACTAAGGTATAACAGAAGTCACTTTAAGAGAGACAAGATTACCCTGCTCTTACACATAATCAGACTGTACTTTATTCAGCCTCCTTTTGGGTCAGCTTGAAACCCATGGTCACTAAGTAACACTTTACTCCACAGGTATTCATTGATTTTAATTGGGCTATCTGTAGGATAAAATACTATTCAGCAGAAATAAGGGAATCATATTCTGGTTTATTGACTTCACTGGCTCTTACTGCAAAGCAGAAAAAGTGTTATGTGCTCCTCATAAGAGTGAGAAAATCTGGATCTTACTGTGAAAGCAATTATTTATTTCATTTTAAATATTTATAGAATCAGTTGAATGAACTAAGTAATACAGCATATTTTAAATACACATATATATATTTTAATAACTGTCTCTTGCTAGAGACCTCTGTCATTAGATACTTGCTGAGAAAATGAGACTGAAGGAAAGCAGTTCAGTTCTATGAATTATATAGTGTTGGATTATCATGGTTCAGTAATACACCTCGAGAAAAAAAAAAGGAATATTTGCTAGAGAATCTTTACACAATCATTTAGCTCTGTCATATTGAGGTAATGAAGTTTTTTTTTTTTTCAATTGATTAATGAAAGGAGATGACACAGCAGCTGTTTGGACTCTCTATCTTTTTTTTTTTTTTTCTCTCCCTTCTTCAACAGGCTATACCTTTGATTCCTAACTCTGCAATTTACTCTTCCAGATACAGGTTTCCTGGAGCGATCAAGGATATATTAGATCCAGAGAGAGGGCTCATCATTTACACTTTCTCTACACTTTCTCTACAAGTTTGCAGCTTGAATTTTACATGATGTAGAAGAACAGTAGCAGACACAAATTAGCATCTGTGTTCTAAGTGCAAGTTTTATAAAAAATTTACTGTAGGGATACAGAGATAGAGAATAAAAAGTATTTTTTAGTAGTAAAAAATTACAGTGAAAAGGACCAGGTTTCTTTATCCGACTACTTTAATTCTGTGTCTTTCCTAAGCATAGCCCAACTTCTGTAATATAGTGTATTTGCTCTTTTAATATACTTACAAAATATTCTGTTAGTAATACATTCAAAGGGGCATTTACTAATGAAAAATGAATGTTTCCTAATCTACAAGTTAGACTATCTAAATAGCCAGAACACTCTGTATAGATACTGCGGGAAAGCAAAGAAAAAAAATAGATATATACTAAGCCAGCATGTACTAGGAGGAATTATGGTGAACTTTTGCTACGGTTACCATATCGGAAACTCTTATAGAAACCACAACACACCTTTTTAAGGGAGGAAATTCCTCTTTTAGCTTTATATAGATCTCAGGAAAAAAAATCATGATTGATATTATACAGTGAACACTGTAAAAAAAAAAAGGAATCATATTTTCCATAGGGATTTTACACTACAATTGGATTTTTACTACTCAGTAGGATCAATACATGAATTATTTGCTTTATAAAGACATTACATGTTTTTTTAAAAGTATATTTTTCTATCTTTTAGTAACTAGTACACTCATCATTTGGAAAAAAAATAGCATTCTGACCACTCCATTTTACAGTAAAAAATGTTGACATTACTTAAACAAGTGTCATTGAAAATTATTTGTCTTTTAAAGCATGAATTATAAATCAAATTATCTTCGGTTGTGCCCTAACCTAAGCTCCTTCCTGAAGTGTCACTTTTTGTTAAAATCAATTTCCAATTTTAAGTATTGCTCTACTCACCTAATTGATAGCAACACAAATTCATGATAGGCATAAAATGAAACTGTTTCTGTGACACAGCTCAATAAATAGTGAGTTGAGTATTAGTTCACAGTGACATTGTACAGATAGTCTTTTTTTTTTTTTTTCTTTTAACATATATATTCAATTTATAGACAATCAATGCTAGAATTTTGGTTACTTGACAATTACTAGAGGCTACCTATTTGGTTTATAAAATTAGATGCAGCCGGCAACTAGAACATTCGATGTGCACAGATTGCACAGTATGATAACTCAAAGGTATATACATATATATATTTTTTTTTTTTTTTGGGGGGGGGTACATAAGTTTCTGCAGCACAACTTCTTCCCCACTAGCTGCATACACAAAATGAGTCTGTGTCACTTCTGATACACTCAGCTCATTCTCCTATGACTAAGAACAGCATATGAGGAGAACCACAGGACAAAACAGATATGACATTTCAAATATATTTAATAGTCATTATCCAGAGCCTGCATTCAATTCAAATGTTAAAAAATCTCTTTGGAACATACCTGTAGAATTTGAACATTAGGATGCATTAATCATGAAGTCACACTTCATGTTAAATCAACTGGAGCCAAATTCTGCCCTCACTTTCAGTCTGCAAGTTCACTGCTCTGGAATATACCCTCTGAATTTGCACTTGACACTAGCTGCTAAAAATTAAAATGGTCCAAATTCTGCCATTTCTCGCATTCATAAAAGTTAGTAAGACAGTGTGGATATAACTGACAGCAGAATGCAGCCCAGCTGTAATTTCTAAAAGAGCTTTGGTAGAAAAGAGAACATGTAAGTCTTTCGCTATAAAGCAATAATCAATATTGATTCAGGCTACTGGAAATCTGACCGGTTGTTTTGCTGTTTTATGACAGGATGTGAGTTTTGTTAACATTTGGGGGGTAGGAGGGAATTACCACACACATTTTTTTTCTACTTGACCAAGCAAAACTTTCAACATTGGAAGTTTGGTTGTTTATGGGGAGAGGAGGAGGCAATGGGGCCCCAATAATTCTGTTCTGTGTCAAAAATAAATATTTAAGTGTATATATATATTCTGAAGAAGGAAATTAAAAAAAAAATAAAGCATACATCTCGGGAGGAAAACTCTTATTTACATACAGGATTGGAAGGCTATAATACACTGTTGCAATAGATGTCCTCAGTGTGTAGAGTTTCTCCCATGTTCTGTTAGTTACTGCAGATGATATGACTTCTTCAGACATGCCCTCCTCCTTCCCCACCCCAAATTAAAACAAAGTGAAACCTGTAGATGAGCCCATCTCTGTCTGATGATCATCAGGGAAAATACTCCAAAGTTGCCCAAATGTATGAAATGCCTGCCTGCACTCTCACACACACCTCTTTTACACTGCTGTAACTCCATTTATCTCAGGGCAGATTTACTTTTAAAGTCACACAGGAAACACCAGTGTGACTGCAGAAGCAGACCCACCAATGCGATCTGCTGCCACTTTTATTTTAAGTCCACCTCTCTTAAGTGACTTGTGTTGTTCCCTTCAGTGGTGCCTGACAGCAGATATCACTGCAGACAAAAAGTAAAGTTAAACCAGCGTCTAAAGTGAGGTCCGGGGTATTCTAAAAGTCTCCTACCTGAATTATGGACATCCGGCTCGGGGGAGCCTCGCTGGCGTTAGTCCCTTGCCCTGTGAAGCTGGTGTGGCAGCCCACATGTCCCTGGGGTACAGTCAGGTTGTTGGAGGCGGGCTTCAGGTACATCACCTCAGACCTGGGAGAGCTGAGGGGCAGGCGGGTCTGGTAGTCAAAGTACATGGGTGAGGTGGCCAGGGATGGGCTGCTCACCACGTTCATGACATTGAGGGGGCCCCGGCTGTCCTCGCCCTCACTGGGCACCAGCATAATGTCATTCTTGCTGATCTTCTTCTTCTTGCCCTTGCCCCCTCCACTGCCACTGCCTCCTCCTCCCCCGCCACTGCCTCCCCCTCCTCCCAGCTGAGGGTGGCTATACTCGGCAATGCGACAATTATAGGTGCGGATCTCCTTGTTCTCTCGCTTGCACTTCACGGCAATAGTGATCATGGCAGCCAGCAGGATGATGGAGACAGTGCTCAGGGTCACGATCAGGGGCAGCGACAAGTCCCAGTGCGGTCGCCGATGCTGCTCGCCATTCACCTGTGGCTCACCAGCCTCAGGCAGGGGCCCAGCCAAGGCCCTAACAATGAGCTTGGCCACTGCGGAGAGGCTGGGCTTGCCATGGTCACTGACTTTTACCACCAGTTCAGCCACAGGGCTGAGCTCCTCCCAGTAGGGGTGCAAGGTGCGTATCTCACCACTAGTTGGGTCCATCTCAAAGAGATGCTCCTCGTTGCCTTCCACAATCTCATATGTGAGGCGCCCGCTCTCCCCAAAATCACTGTCCAGGGCGCGCACGGTGCCCACAGGGTAACCCACACCTGCATTGCGAGGCACCTGCAGCTCGGCGGTGTCATTGATGAGGGCGGGAAGGACGATGAGAGGCGCGTTGTCATTGACATCTAGCACAGTGACGCGTACCGTGGCATTGCTCTCACGGTGGGGTGAACCTGAGTCCTTGGCCAGCACACGAAACTCAAAGTGCTTGGTCTGCT
This sequence comes from Nothoprocta perdicaria, assembly GCF_003342845.1. Classification (NCBI taxonomy): domain Eukaryota; kingdom Metazoa; phylum Chordata; class Aves; order Tinamiformes; family Tinamidae; genus Nothoprocta; species Nothoprocta perdicaria. The sequence goes on along the minus strand of NW_020455473.1, from coordinate 537,547 downwards.
CATAGTTAAAGCTCCTCAGGGCATAGATAGCACCATTTGTGGGGTTGACAGAGACGTAGGTGTAGATGGAGACATCACCAACATGCCCAGGCAGAATGGAGTAAGAGACTGTCCCATTTTGGCCCAAATCAGGGTCCTGGGCCAAGACTGAGCCCAGGTACTCTCCTGGGATATTGTTTTCAGGCACCTGCAGCACATAGAGGTTCTTACTGAAGCGGGGTGGGTTGTCATTCTCATCAAGGATTCGGACAGAGAAGGACTTGGTGGAGTTGAGTGGGGGGTTGCCCCCATCACGGGCTACGATGGTCACGTTGTACTCGTCCTGTGCCTCACGGTCCAGAGGCCGGTCTGTAACCACAGTGTAGAAGTTGTCATAGTTCTCCTCCAGGGCAAACGGGACAGCACCAGGCCCGCCACCACCACCCAGCACCCGGCACTGGAGTTGCCCATTCTTGCCTGAGTCACGATCGGTGACCCGCACCAGAGCGATGACAGTGCCTGGTGGGGCAGCCTCACTCAGCGCTCCCTGGCGAACGGAGACAAAGCCGATAGTGGGTGCGTTGTCATTGCGGTCAATGAGGCGAACGGTGACCTTGCAGTGTGCAGGGATAGGATTGGGCCCCAAGTCTCGGGCCTGAACGTCAATCTCAATGAGGCCATTCTCCTCATAGTCCAGATTGCCCTTCACACGGATAAGGCCGCTCTGCGGGTCTATACTGAAGAGATCACGGACGCGTTCGGGCGCGTAGCCGCTAAATGAGTAGAGTACTTCCCCGTTGGTGCCCTCGTCAGCATCGGTGGCATTGAGGTCGATGACGGCAGTGCCCAGTGGAGCGTTCTCTGGCAGCTCCACCACGTAGGAAGCAGCCTCAAACACGGGGCTGTTATCATTGGAGTCAATGAGGCGCACGTTGATCTGCACGGTGCCCGAGCGTGGTGGGTCACCACCATCCAGCGCTGTCAGTACCAGGGTGTGGTGGCTCTGCTCCTCACGGTCCAAAGGTTTCTGAATCACCAGCTCTGGGAACTTTGTGCCGTCTCCACGGGACTTCACATCAAGGGAGAAGAGACCATAGTCATCACGGGTGAGCAGGTAGGTGCGCAGCCCGTTATCCCCAGCATCTGGATCATGAGCGCTGGTGAGGGGGAAGCGGGTGCCCGGTGCAGCATTTTCTGAGATGTCCATGTCCACCTGGTCGGAGGGGAAAGTCGGCGCATTGTCGTTCAGGTCCTGGATCTCCACCTTGATCATGCATATCTCCTGGTCATTGGCGAACACCTCAAGCGACAGCTGGCACTTGGCGCTGCGCCGGCACAGTGCCTCACGGTCGATGCGCTGCTTGGTGTAGAGCAACCCGCTCTCGCCGTCCACATCCAGGAGGTGCGGGGCCGAGTTCTCCAGCACCCGGAAAGTGGACTTCGAGCCGCGGCCCCCAAGGCCACCGCCACGCTCCGGGGGCAGCAGCCCGCCACCCGGCGCGCTCGGCTGCAGCCGCGCATCGCGGCCGATGTTGCCGATGACCGTGCCCGCTCCCTGTTCCTCGGGCACCGAGTAATTCAGGTTCTTCAGCGACAGGGCAGGAGCCCAGCATAGGAATAAGCAACAAATGGAAAGGTACATCCCCGTGCAGGGGGTGRGGTGGCAGCAGCTGCAGCGGCGACCAGGGCTGTCCCCGTCTCTCTGCCTCCTACACTCCGTTTAGTCTTCCTCCTCCTCCTGTGTCTCTTCGTGGTTTTTTTTTGCGCCTTCTCTCTCCCCACCCCTGTATTTTAAGTTCCTGGACCTGTTGCTCTAAAATATCTGCAGAGTCACAGGATGAGAGGCAGCAAATGGACCATGTAGCTCAGAGAGAGGGAGCAACTGGTGGGGTGAAAGAGGGGGCTGGAGCTGGGGGGAATGAAGCAGCTTCGGCAGTGTTTCGGCAAGCGCTTTGTTGTGCTTATGATCCCCTCCTGGGTACTTCAGCTGTTCAACTTCGGCAGGAGGAGGAGGAGAATTAAAAAAAAAAAAAAAAAAAAAAAAAAAAAAAAAAAAAAGATCTTGTCCTCAGCGTAGGTGAAGCATTCCCGATCCTTGAATCTCCGTTGTACAAAGGGTAATAAGAAAAAATAATAATAATAAAAAAAATCAGCAGTGGTGGTTGCTTTTCTAAAAACATTCAAAAAGATTTTTTAATAGGTGTATCTATATATACATGGAAAAAGGGGTGGCCACAGGACTGTGAGCAGGGGGGAAAAAGCTTATTTGCTGCTCCTTGCTTGTGATGCAATTGATAGAGTGGAGCAGGGGGGGCAAGAGGGAGACAGAAGGGGAAGAAAGTCTCAGCTTGTTGTTGAAGCCCTCTTCGTGTGCAGKGAGAGGCAGTGAAATGTCTGATTGCACCTCGGGGTTGTTGGTTTTCAGGGAGTGTTTTGCTGCATTTAGAGATCTAATCTTGCATTGCTCGCGGCAGCAAGCTGCATCTCGCTGCCATCGGTATTTCCCCCCCCCGCCTCTGTCTTGTACACGCTCACTCTTTCCTTCCCAAAGCAGAAGAGGAGGGAATGGGAATTGCAGCTCAGAAGGGAAAACAAAATGAGAAAAAAAAAAAAATAGTGTCTCGTAGTTTCCTTTCTCTCCCTCTAGTACCAGCCTCCCACTCTTGCATGCATGTGTGCGTGGAGAATTAAGAAACCCACCAGCCGATCGTCATCATTAGGAGAGCAAATATATATTTTGAAAGAAATCACAGGCTGTGCTCAATCAGATGCACACTTGGGTTTCTTTAAGACAGGCCAGTAGCCGCCGCCACCACCACATCCTTTCTCGCTGTGTGTCTACGCGCGTGTTGCGTGGCTCAGGAGCTGCACTTTTCTCGCTGCAGTTTAATTCCAGTTTGCTTTTCTCTCCAGTCGGGAGGAAATCAACAGGCAACCCATGGCTGGACGCACAGATTTGAGGGGAGAAAAGAGGAAAATAAAGACAGAGTGGGAAGGCGGTGGGTAAGGAAAGGAGAGCAAGCAAAGCCACTACACACGCACACACACACACACACACACACACACACACTCAGTCTCTCGCTAAAAGGGAAACAGTCTCTGCATTCAGAGGGCTGCGCTGTCAAGTGCCTCTCTTTTCTTTCTATTCAGCATCTCCTTCCAATGACACTGCCTCCTGGTCCTCTTCATTTAAGGGAGTAGGGGGAAGGATGGGGAAAAAAACAACCTCGGTGATGAATAAAAGTGGCAGATCTTTTAATCGGCTAATTCGCTTATATTAAACCCTAGGCAGCTCCTTAGCTGGTGTGAGACATCTTAGCAACCTAAGAGCCTCTCTGGGCATCTTGGTTTGTGTACGTGGAGAGGAGAAAAAAAAATATAAGAAAAAAAATGTGCAACAGCAATACCAGCCCTGCTACAAATCTCCCTTCCCCACTTATGGGTGATAARGGCAGATATTGGGGGGAAAGAACTAAATATTATTCGGGGTTCTTTTTAACAGCTAGAAATAAATGAGTGACACATCCAAAAATGCAGGTGTTTGAGCCTGCTGGATGAGTCAGATCCAGTGGAACAAATCACATTCACTATCGCCTCATGTTCCTCCCTTCACAGACATTAGTTGCAGCTTCTTCCTAGCGCTTTTCTGACTCACTCTATAGACAGAACAGATATATATTTATATTTATCAGATTTAATATTTTGGAAGGAAGGAGAGCAAAAAGATAAAGAATGGGGGGAGGGGGGGGTGTCGGATTGAGCTGCACTTTTACTATACCTCTTCCTCCGGGAGACTGAGGATCAGGAAAACAAGGCTGTTATCCACTCACTGGCATAGAGGCGCGTCTGTCTCTTGCTTTGCTGAGTGTTTTTAACCACCTTCCCTCAGTGCTATGTGTGAAACAGTCAGAGAGCTCTCATATTAAAAGGAGAAAAAAAAAGAAAAAAAAATCATAGGTTCCCGACATACAGCTAGTTCCAAGTCTCAGTTCTGCACTTTTTTTTTTTTTTCCTTCTTTAAGTCCGGACCCAAAGTACACAGTTAATTCTGCAATCTGCGGAAGAGGGGCTGCTATGCAAAATAAATAAATAAATAAAGAGAAATCTCTTCTCTCCGCCTCATAGATGGGTGGCCCCTCTCAGAGAGACGGTCGCCAGTCCTGGCCAGGCAGCACGCGAAGGCGACGCCGATCCCCGGTATGGCAAATCCATGGCACCAGCCGCCCCGCAGGTAACGAGCGGAGACTTCAGCGAGGAGAAGAAAAAAAAAAAATAAAAATAAAATTAAAAAAAAAAAAAAGGAAAAAATCAACAGTTGGAGCCGCGTCTCTCCACCTCCCCCCGCTCCTTCCTCCCTTCCCCGCTCACTGCAGCACTCGCCGCGCTCCCCGCGCCGCCGCCGCGCTCGCCCAGCGCCGCTCGCCGACTGCCTCTATTCACCTCACGCCGCCGCTTAAACATTGATACTGATTCCCCGCCAGCCAATCGCCGCCGCCGCCGGCCGCCCGCCGCCCCGCCTCCCCGCCAATGGGAGGCGGCCGCAGGGCGGCGGGGCGGAGCCAGGGCCGGGCTCCCCATCCCTCCCCCGGCGCCCGGGTGTCATTGATTAGATCGCTTAGATGGGCGCGGGGGGGGGGGGACACATGGGGATGAGGAGGGGGTACTAACGATGTGAGAAGGGCTTGTTGCTTGCGAACTACAGTGCCGCCTTCCTACGCGTTGAAGCGCCTTCTCTTCGCCCCCCCCGCCACGGGCTTTATTTATTTTTTAAGGGATATTAACAAATCTTCCACGATCCTCGAAAAAAAATTTATATATATATATATRTATATATATATATATATATAATGCAATAGGAGGAGGCACTGGGGCCAGCTCTCCTCTCTCCGGGAGCTCCGTGCGCGCGATCGCGGCCCCGTCGCGGGTGGCGAGGCAGGTGTCGACCCCCACGRAGGGCTGTGCGTGGCATTCGTGTCTCTCTGTAGTGGCGCTGGGAATCGCAACAACACCCGTCGAGCAAACGCAACAATCCATCCACCCACTCACCCCCGCCCGCCTCTCACCGCCCGCTCCGCGCCTCGCGTGGGCTCCCCCCCCGCCCTGGCCGGCGCCCCACGGCGTGGGGGCCCCGCGGGACGGAGGCGCAGAGGGCAGGTGAGTGTCATGTCCCTCGGGACCGCGCCCACGGGGAACCGCCGCTTGCAGGGCGTGGGAAGCACGGATCGCGCAGGGAAATCCCGCCCCGCGGCGCTCCCGAGTGTTATTTGAGGAGCGGCTCTTAGCGGGGTGGTTCCCCTCGCTCCTCGCTCGCCGGGATAACCTTTTCCAGCCTCCTTCGCGTTATTTATGATACCACTCAACTTAAGAGGAAGTCCTGCGAATTTATGCATCCAAATGAGCAGCCCCTTCCAGACCCCTCCGCAGCCCCCGAGACCTCTTGGTGGCTCTGAAATGGAGAGCCCTGCCGTGCGCGGCGAGGCACCGCTATGAAACCAGCGCTGTGTTAAAGCGCAGAATATAAATAAACTACACGTACATTAGCGCTGCCGTAAACTCACTACTTTCAGACGTGCCAACTTTCCGCGCGAGAGCGGCAGACAGACGGAATCCGGAGCCTGTTTACGAGCCGGCTATGCTTCCCGCCCCAGGGCTTCAGATTAGCTGGGAAAAACCAGCGTGTTCGGGCTAAGGCACTTATTTCTAAAAGCCACATCTAAGAGCAGCGCGGGGAGCGAGCGCCCGAGAAAGCCCCGGGGTGAGTGACGAGGGGACCTCGAGTCCTGCGCTTTCCGAAATCTCCTCCTTCTGCAGCCCTTGCAGGATATCTCGGGATGTCCACGTAGCTGGCACGCGAGTTCTTCTAGTAGGGGGGGAAAAAAGCAAAATATATATATACAAAATAAAATAAAATATAAATTAAAGGGGGTCATTGCAATTATGTAATGGCTCCCTCTAGCGTGCTGCAGTTACTGCTGCATGTGGGGTATATTCTGCGTGTATGTGCGCGCACGTGTATGCACGTAGCTTATCTCTACTTCTCCTTAGGAAGGAGCAGGTGGAGCAACCGCAAGATACAGTCATTTCGCTATTACAGTGGCATATACTATATGATATGTTTATGATATATATTTTGATTTTCATATTAAAAAAGATATATTTGTCAATTCTTTTTCTTTGTTTTTCTTTTTTTTTTTTTTGATAAGAATAATCCCTATTCTATTTTTTTTTCTTAATATGACTCAGCAATACACAATAAATACTCTGTCTTCACAATGCATTTGTAGGCACTCTGCAGTTTGTAAAAGAAGTGCTGCTCAGGATTTTATATTAAGGGGTATGCTATGCAACCCAATTAAGTGGAGTCTATGCTTGTAAAATGTGCCTCTTTTTTTTATCCCGTGTCCTGCAGCTCATGCCACTATGTTGCCACTAACAATATACATAGAATACTTGGGAAAAGAAGAAAAAYCTTAGTGTTAGATCTTTAAATCTATTTCATTATCAGTTTACTATCAGGAGATGGTTCTAAGTGAAATCCTTACCCCTTCCCCAACCTTCTACAAGTCACTGAGATTTTCAATGCTAACTTCAGTGCAGCCACTTTCATTTTCAGATGTGACTGRTTATAGGCAATTTCTAATGAGTTCTTGGAAACAGCATCATTTTAAAAAATCTTTTAAAATCTCTTTAAAAAATCGTGGCCCTTCACCTCTGTAGAGATTTAGATACCTAACTGGAAATAGTCARCTAAAAATTATGTCTCTATATAAATATGTGCATCTGCCAGGGTAAAGTTTGTTGCAGCAGATAGCTGATAATAATAAAATGATATTACAAGTGATTTTTTTTAAAATTTGTTGGATGATTTTAGAGTGTTTCTTTTTTTTCAGTGAAATCTGTAGCACATACAACATATTTGGTTTGGTTTAGAGCAGTGTCATACTTCGGTCTACATTCAACATAAAATTGCTGTATTTGTGACATAGAAAAGCTTCAGATGGAAAACTGTGAATAATACTAATGAATCCCAACAATACCTGTATGTTGTAAGATATCACTGTGTATTCAGTACATAGCATGTATGTAGTGAAAAAAATACAGAATGCAAACAAAACAAAAACAAAAATTAAAATCCTTGTTAAACAGTTCTGTGAGAAAGTTCTATTGCAGAGAAGCTAATAGATAAAATGATGGCTACAAATCCTAAGTAATAAAATACACACAAAGAAGGATTTTACTACTGAAGAAAAACATATTGAATACACTGTGTAGGAGAAGCTCAACAAAGAAGCAAAGGATAGTGTAACGATCCTAACAAATGACTTGAATCCCTTCTATATGAACTGTTCAAACAGTGCCTTGGAAAGCTCATTTTTACATTTTAAATATTTGTTTACTGTAGCCTGAGATCAAACAGAATAACAGACATAAACAGGAATTAAAACAACTTTTTAAAAGTATTGATTAATCATGAACGTAGTAAAATTATATTCAGAATTTTTCACAATAAAACATAGCCTTTATTATTATATCTGCAACAAGGACTGGTAAACCATTCTATATATTTGAAAAATAAAAGAAATATCTTCCATCAAAAGTGTTGAAATGAAAATCTTTAGTCTCAGTGTGAAAGGTACTTAAGCATAGCACAGAAGTCCCAGAACAAATATCCCTAAACAAATAAAAGAAAATAGGAAGGCAAAGAGAAGATCAATATAGTTAAATGTCAAGGTTCAATACTTAAGTTATTTGAGCCTAAAATGTATCATTGGGAAAGTCCAAATCCAATCAACTTCAAAAGAAGGAAGTAAAATTAGAAAGGCTAAGAAGAGATTTTGAAGAACAAAGAACCTATATATCAAAGAAAGAAAATATCTACTAACAAACAAACATATGCTTTTTCAGAATGGGGAAGTCGTGATAGAGACTGTGGGTCATTTGACTGACCAGCTATAAAAGAAAAAACAGAGCACATAAGAATATTGAAGAAAAATTACATTTCTATGCTACAGTCCTCACAGAAAATGAACAGATTTCCTCAAGTCAACCAGTCATGCTTTCTTTTTTTTCTCTTTTTTGTAGTAACAAAGATGAGACATGAGTATGTACTGAAGTGTCAACAGAGAGATTGTTAAAGAGCAAAACCTATCTAACACTAAATGATTGTTATCAAGAGTTCTTACAGAAACGAAAAATGAAACAATTGCCAAAAACATGCAGTCATTAAGATCAGTTACTCTGAGGGCTAGAAAGTACTACATCTGTTTAACTTTCAAAAAGACTGAAAGGGTGATTGTTGGTTAAGAAATTATTATGTGGCAAGTTTTGCTTTTTGTGCTAGAAAATTAATTGAAATGACAATTAAAAATAGAAATTATATGCTATCTAGAAGAATAGAGATAGCATATCTCTAGCACGACATAAAGAAATCTCTAGAAGAGTCAGAAAAGTCCTGCCCAGAAACTCAATGTAATCAATAGAAACCTTTCCACTGATTTGATTTGGACATAATGACAAAGCAATACAACTGACGTAAATTAAAATAACATTCCTTCAAATTATTAGTATTACTTTGATGTGTCAACAACATAATAGATAAAAATGATTTTTATGTTTCTATATGAGTAGTTTTATGTCAATTTAACCCTCAGCCCATAGGAGCGAAACATGTGGAGGAAAGAGAGGGAGCAAGGAATGAGAGTGCACTGTGTAAAGGCTAAAGAAAGTATGTGTCAGWTAGATGATGTTAGTAGAGAAATTGCGGAACAGGAACTAAGAACTGAGATAGATAGGAAAAGGATTCACACTTCACACTGAAGTGAAGCATGTGGCTATTTAAAATGGCTTTCCCTGACATATTTAAAAATATGTCAGGGAAAGGGATATAGCAAGTAGGATATAGACCCAAGGTTGCTGCTGAAACAGTGGAGAACTGCTTTCACTTAGCTGGAGCGCATCATGTTTAAATTTAAACTTCTGTTATTTTGCTAAAGAGAATTTTGACTCATTAGGCTCATGAGAAAAGATGACTTGTTGAAGCCTAAGTGGCTTAGGACTTGAAATCTCAAGCCTGTTTTCAGATACGTTACCTATGAACCATTTAGCACAGAATACCAAAGTGTCACGTTCTTTTATTACAGTGTGAACAAGACACAATTTGAGAGAGAAGGTRGGTTTCAGACAAAGTGCAAATTTTCTGAATAATATTTTCTGAATAGTAAATAACTTAAAAATTCAAGCAATCTGTTTCCAAGCAAAGGAACTAATCAGAACTATTTTCCTACGGATGTGTGTTTTAAGTTTCCCAGTGCAGCTAGTAGCAGCTCTCCACTATGTCTTTAGTCATGACTGCTTTGCAGATGTGCATGGCTGTTTGACCAGAAGAGGCTGCATGGCCAGGCAGCAGCTGCTCAGAGAACAGTGCTGTGACTGCTTTTCTCTCTCTTGGTGATGCTATTCATTTATCACTTATATGTACCCACCAACGGGAATGAAATTTTAAGACTACAGTCACCCTTGGATTTTCTGTCCCCTTGGCAATTAGTTTGAAATAGGATAATAGGTTGCAAAGTTATTGAGAAGAATGAGCAATAGAGAGACTCCCAGGTGATAAGCAAAAGCTTTTATTTTTTGCTTATACAATCTACTGAAAAAAAACCTAGAACATTAAAAATAGTTATAATTAGTAGAGTATTTTAAATGTTACATTTTAAGTGAACATATTATAACCTGATCCAATCCTGGGAGCATGGTACATCATTGTAATATGATCGTATGATATGACTTGTTGTGTTGTCATAATACATAAAAGTTAGAGATATAGTCTTTAAATATATATGTTAGGTTTTCTAATATATGAAAAATATGGCATGTATTTTGAAATAAAAAATATATTCTGAAATATTTATCTACTTTTCTGGAATAGAAATCTTTTTTTTTAATCTGTCAATTTTTGTTTTCATGGGGAATTGATGTAACTTTTAGCAATATATTTCAGTTTCACTGAAATACTGTTTACCGATGGAAATCTGTTTTGTGAATTGTGACAAGTATATTAGAAATTAGAACACATACACCTTTCAATATTATAAAAATTTGAGTACAATGTAAATATTATTAAAGTTTATAAAATATCTGGTCTTGTAGGGATATCTAGTTTGTCTGCATTTGTTGTAGGTTACTTTCTTTTCTAAGTTCTGTTTCTTACTGTATTTAAATGTTTTTTAAAGATAATGTGACTAGACAAGATAGATGCTTGTCTATTTGCTCCTGTCTKGGTTAGGCTGAACTCTCCAAAAACAAGGAAGATTGTGCCTTTTCTGAGAACAACAGAGAATGCATAGATGAAGAAACTTATGCAAGTGCAGGGTGAGAAAAAAAAAAGAAAAAAAGATAAGAGTGAACAAATATGCAAAACCTTCTGGGAAAACTGCAGAACTGAGATACTCTTCAAGTTTGAGAGGCAAAGAGAAGAAAATCTATTGTGCTTCAAAAGGGACCTGTGAGGAACATGTTACTAACAAGCAGAGTTATAAGGCAGAGACCATACCTAAAAGAGGGGACCTGACACGACAATGTCGGCCAGGCCATATTCATCTGCATATTTCAATTCTGTCTCATTTTGGGAAGTTTTATGATTTTTAGTTTTATTTTTTACTTTTTAAAATACAAATCTGCTTTTTGAGGTTCGTTTGTTCTTCTGGGAATGCTGGCAGTGTTCACTTCAAGGAGAAGGCAGATACATCTCAAAAATTTGGGCACCTGACATGCGTTGTGAAGCATATGAAGTATTGCGGAGCAATCTTACAAAAAAAAAGGAAACAGAAAACACTAGTGATTTGAATATTAATATCCACAGATACCTTGAAATTTAACTTGATGCAGATTAAAGAGTTCACAAAGCATACCATTATTAAAATGGATGATAACGAAACCTGTATTTTTGACATTAAGCACTGACAAAGTATGTGGTGAGACTATGGCGCTTTGGGAGGCTATCAAAACTTAGGCATGCAGTAGACACTTTAAATGAAAATCAGAGTTGATATCAGAAGAGAAATGCTTCTCTAAAAGGAAAGGTTAGAGAAACTAAAATCAGTTTGAGAAGAACATGCCTGAAGAAAGGCAGGAAAGTCAGAAAAACATAGGGATGAATAGAATAGGGATCCTGATAAAGTTTTGACAAATTAATTTCATGAAAACATGAAGTGCAAAAAAAAGACAACAAATATTTTCATATTTTTTGTCATTTTAGTTTTTCTAAGTCAGAATTTTGCACCCACCAACAAGAGCATGGATTCCCCTTAGAGWTTATGAAAGTACTTATACATTGATACTAAAAAATCTACAACTGATATTTGACTGTGTTGTTTTTGCAACCCTTTTGTTTCTAGAGTATTCCCCTATTCAGTTACGCAGTTAAGTAGTTCTACTTTAAACATGACTGATTGCAACACTGTAAGCAATTCTGTTGTTAACTCTCACAGAAAATSCAATCCCATTTATGCTCTCTAGCTGCTATTTTATAAGATTAAAACAAAACCAAAAATGAATAGATAGTGAAACTCCTGCTCTCCACCTCAAAAAGCCTAGGGACAGAACTGGGAATTAGATAAGCTATTAAGTTYTGTTGACCCATGTGCATGCCTGCTTTTTTAAAGGAGGTTTTCTGGAGCTGAAAATCTTTCTTCCCTCCTTTTCACACCTACTGCAAACTAACCATTCAGTTTTGTTCCTGCTACCCCTTCCCATTTGTATACTCCTGTATGAGCTCCAGCATAAACAAAGCTCGTAAACAGCAGGCTGTAGGTAGGCTTTCAAAATGTTACGTGGCATTTTACCCACATATCTGTCAAGTAAAAGGTTAGAATCTTCACATTTTAAAGAAAAACATACCAATTAGCAGCAAGGCATGACTGTCTAGCGCGTGAGGTTTTCAAAGTCTGACGTGTCTGTAGGTGCAATATGATCCATTTACGTGCATGAAGCTTCCTTTCATTTTCTGATGGTGAGATGGATCTGGTGAGGACTAAATCTCCCGTGAATTTATAAGTGCTCCCAGGTATTATGAGATCTGACTCGTCGCCTAGTGTTTCTAGCCTACCTCGATCCAGATAATAGTTGCTTAGCACTGCTTGCATATTGGACTGAGTCCTCCAAACTGGTTGCAGTGGAGTAACCAGCAAACAAGGGCAGGACTGTCAGGCACTCTTATCACAARCATGCAGGAAAATAAGGGAGACTTGCGGGCTTGCTCCCTGGCATGAGCTGCTTGGATTGTAGGTCACAGCAAAAGCAGGAAAGTGATGACAGCAGCCGGTGCAGGGCCCCAATGCACATCCTGACGGGGCATTGGCAGCCAGTGCTGGAGGACACACAGGGCTTTGGCTTCATCCCCTCAATGCGTTGGACATCTGAGATGAGCCGACCTGACAGTTGGCTAGCGGCACAGAGTGGTAGGAGTTTATGCCCCCCTCTTAGAGCCAGGGGCAAGAAAGAGAGGAAATTTTGCTTCTAAAAGTCATAATTCCCTTCTCGGGTTTGCTCCTGGGATGATGCTGCCATGCATCCCCCTTTCTGCAGGCGAAGTGCTATTGTACAATCTTGTCATAAGTGATTAGTCNAAAAAAAAAAAAAAAAGCCAATATAAAATAAAATAAATCTTCAACATCTACCCAAAATGTAATAACCGAAGTGTAAAAAAAGTAATTTAAAAATTCCTTAATATGCTGTAGAAACAAAAGCATTTCCTAAAATTAAAACATAAAACATTGTACCCTCGAGACTACAAAAATGCTTAGTGAATTTAGCTGTCTTTGTAAAAGATATTTTAAAGTGGCCTGATTTTTCAAACTGAAAGTGTCCACATCCTGAAAATTATATCCTTTAAGGCATTTTATGATGAGTACCTAAAATCACTCATCACTCTGAAAATCTTTTAAAAAAAACTGTTAGATATTCATATTCCAAATTGAGCAAGAAAGAAAACCATTAAAAAATCCATACAAATATAAATCTTAAGTTGTATATCTGTTGTCAGGTTTTATCTGTTAGATACCAGCATGGTTTTTAGTTTCATGTGGGAAAATGTATTCATGGGTGCTGCTCTAAGGAATTTATTGTGTCAATGAATTAGCATAAATAAATTGCTACAATTTTCTGTTTTATTATAGTATCTTAATGCTTTAGCAAATTTAACAGTTTTAGGTACATTTAGAGATAACATCTAGATTGCAAGTAAAACAGTGCAAAACACATATGGTGCACAATTTTAGTTTAATTTACACAAGCATTAGGTAAGCAAGTGCCACTTTTGGGGCTTTTCTTGTTCCATTGAATGTGTCCACGGATGTGTAAAGAAGGGAAGTCCACTATTCTCTAATAAATATTTATTTATGTTGGTTTTGGGTTACATTCTAGATTGTTAATGTTGATCTAAAGAATTAGTTATTTTAATAAAGCAGAGAATTATTTTCAATGTATTTGTTCAGCTTTGGAGCCTGTATAATTGATTCTTATCTATCTGTCTTATCTTTTGCATGTCCTAACAAATAGTTTATGTTTAACATTCCCCAATTCCTATTAAATCTGAATTAAATTTTTTTGTTTGCTTATTTGTTTGTTTTCAGATTATTATTTAAAGCTTAACTGAAGAAGTAAAATTCACTGCCCAAATGCAAGCATGTTGATCAAACGCTCCTGGGGCATTAACACACACTTGTTTCATGCTGGTGAGTGATCACCTGGTGTCACTTACACCATCACTTCTTCATTGAAGGGGCTGATGAAGCTCCATCTGACACAAGATCACAGAGCATCTCCCCYGCAGCCCTTTCTCCTGGCTGACATGGAGGAACATGAAGCCTGTCTCACAGTGTATCAGTTAAGTTCAGCATCTCACCCTTATCTGAAGGTGTTAATGATTCAGGGTATTGAAACTACTGAATCTGAGGTGAAGACTGTGGCTGACAGTTTCGCTTTTCTGTCCCAGCAGAATGCTGTGCCATAAATATAAAGTTTATCTGGAGTAGGAACTGACACCTTTAGTGGACAGACCTGACACAGGCAACAACTTCCCATGAGAAACCACGTGCCTGTTGTACACCTCAGTTTAGGTGCAAGGCTCTTTTCTTCATATAGATTTCTTTAAAGAAAACATATAGCAAAATGTAGATTAATCATTTTTATTTTTATAAAATAAAAACCCAGCAACCATACTTTTCTCTCTGAAGTAAGAATGTCAGGACAAAATTAAGATGGATTTTTTTTTATTGTTTGATACACTAATATAAAATACTCTCATGCTGCAGCAGTGAATGTCTCTGAAGAGGAACATAAGGAGCCCATATAGCAGATAACAGATGACAACATAAGACCACAAAGAAAGACAAAATCACTTCTAATATGTGGTGTCAGGGACCTGAGTTGTATGAAAAATACTAGGTCTCAAAAATGTCTGAATTCAGACATTTTGGAGTTCTTATTACAAGACATAATCATACAGAAAACTGTGGAAGAAGTGCATTTTAAATTGCTTGGCTATTTTCTTCTCTCAAAGAAAAGAGCATTCCTGAGCATTGTCTTTGTTCTTTAACGACTCTGCGATGAGAGTACAGATTCTTCAACTTCACTTCTTCAGCACTGTGCTGTGTCCTTCAGCACTGCGTGCTACTGTAGGGTTATGGATGCAGTCCCAATTCTGCTCTCTCTGAGACTCATAGACCTTTATTTAGCACATACTTGCCAAAACTTCCCAGCAGAGGACTACCAAAGCACAGTCAAGTTTAGGCCATCACCTCCACGATCATCTTGTGATCATCTAACCCATGTGATGCCAGAATTGCGCAAACTGCAAACTCCCAAATTAGTTGAACTCACATAGAGAGATATTTAGTTGTTCAGTTAGATTTCAATCCAAATGTCTCCTCATTGTGATGCTTTTCCTTTTGACTAATGAGTAAAGAGGATTCTAATCTGAGCTTATATGTATATACACACTTTATGAGAAAGATTTTGAATACAGAGGTCATTATTTATGCCTCACAGATAAAAAGYTGTTATCTCAAACAACTGACTTTGGGAACTGGGCTTAAGCTTTTGAAATGCCACTTACCCTACATTAAATGCATAATTATTTATTTTATATATAGGCATGCACATATTTTTATAATACTGGGTAGATTTTGAAGGCCCTCAGAAAGACAAAACTGTTGTCCATGCTGTATAGCTCAAAGAGTTTGAACATGTTGCAATGCAAATTTACAACTAACATGTCTATGCAATACATTACTAAGTATCCACATTCACAAAGTATATAGCCTCTATTAAGAAACAAAATTAATTTACAGATTCATATGTAATCACATGATTCTGTTTGATGGAAATAATCTTTTTAATTAGGTTCATTTGAAGTAGAAGCTGTCTGACAGGTTCTAAWATATATACACACACTGTTTTAGTGAGTAGTGTGAAAAGAAAAACAATTGTTAGTGTTCAAATTCAATCACATAAAAGGAAAAAAAGATGATTAATAAACAGTTAAATATGAATACATTGGGGGACTAGCTGTTACGTATGACTGACATGKATTTAAAATGAATTGTCATTCAAAGTTTTGTATAGTGTAATTAAGACCACTTACCCTACTGAATCAAATAATAGAATTCTCACTGGATTTAATGTGTCTTTTTCTGGATTTAAGCATATTTATAGTCTTTGTTCAGAATATAAAGATGATAAATCCTTCCCCTCGACCCTTCCCTTTTGTGGAGTAAATAGCAGGTGTCAAGACTAAGTGTACTGAAAATAGCATTTCTAATGCACTAGGATAATTATCTGGACTATTGACCTGAGAAATGTGCAGGAATAGAGATAAACAGATAGTCAGCCCTTCTAAATATCACTTTTTTTTTTTTTTTTAGAAGTTGAAGAATAATATGTTGCATTAGCAACAAATACAGAGAGCATAATAACAATAAGAAGAAAGTGGGAATGGTGATCTAAGTGCTACTAGTACTCTTGTTAGGTCATAAACTTTAAGACRTAAGTGCAAATATCTTTAAAAAGCAAATAAAATGACAGAATCTATTTATATTAATGTTTCTGTCTATCCAACACTTTTTGTAAAAGCATAAATGAGAGTTCACTTCCAATTATATGTTGTTTGTTTATTTGCAGTAAATAACTTGGCATAATTTGCATTGAATAAATGTGTTCAATTCATTAGAAAAGAAAATCTAGGATACAGATATTCTAGGACTTAACAAAGAAAATTATCTTTGTCCATCTGAAATGAGATAGAATTTTGCCATTGATTTTCATGTCAGCAAAAACACTGCAATACTGAAATACTTCTTTAGCTTAACATAGGCAGGCACAACAGTGATTTACACTGCAATCAATAAATTATAAGATTTCTACCATATCAGCCAGAGTAAACTGTCTTCTTAAAAGGTAATGTGATTTTTTTTTTTTAATTTAATGTGTAAATATACTAAGCTACCCCAATGAAATATTACTGTAGTTTGGTACAAAGCTATGCTGAAAAACAGAGAATAGTTTGTCCTAGTGGATTATGAATTGTCTTTCAAATAAGATACTTTCAATTAAAATGTTTAGACTTATTATCAACACTGACTCACTAGCACCACAAAGTGGAGAGCAGAGTCTCTAATTCTTTTTTACAAGGATCATTGCAATCACACTTGACATGGAGAGGCGTCATCAAATTTAGTAAAGGGATGTGTTTTAGTTACAGATGTCTACATAATTCTAGTATTATTGATATTTTTAGTAATATTAGGTGTGTATTAGATATTCTAGCAATATGTAAATACATCTATGTAATATTTCTAATATTCCCATATTTCAGAGAAAGAATATTAAGTACACTTCTACCAGATTTTATAGCAAATAAATGACAAATTTGTATATATTGCTATGTTTCTAAATGTATGTTCAATATATCATAAATAGTGTAAATACATGTTTGAATTTAGACAACTAAATATCGATGAAGCATACTGAGTTCTCAAAGAGATTAATTTCTATATTACTTTATGATGACGTATTTTTACTGGTTCTCTTGTTTCATTATCTTGATAAATTAAAAGTTTTTTCTTTTTCTTTTTTTTTTTTTAAATTTCTTTGTTGGCTTTTTTGCTATCAGATTCAAAAATGTTAGTAAATTTTCTCCTAGTCCTAAAACCAGTCAACATATTATGGTTTAAGAAGCATTTTTGCTAATTACTCAAATTAATRACATATCAGTAGGAAAACTCTTTGTTGCCAAGTATTTTTTTTAATATCTTCTGTTTAGTTCTCGTCATCTCTGAGCTAAAAGGAATGAATCACATGCCCTACATTCTCTTCAGAAAAAGGAGTAACTGTTTTTCTACKGTAAGCTTTGGCTTCTATTTCTTACTGCTTTTGTCAGTAAAACTGAAAGCAGTTGCCCTTAGATATGTCTGATATTAAAATATCATCAGTGATAAAGTTTCACAGACATTTATTTAGCTGATAATAGATTGTAAAATCTAGTTGTTTGATAGCTGAATCATGGGAAAGATTTATACGATAAAGAAGCTGAAGTACTCCTTGCCTGAGAGAGCTCCTGGGAATAATGGGTCCTGTTGTGTTGTTAGCTTTTTTCTTCCCCAACTTTTCTTTTAATTTGAGAGAAGAGAGACTGATGCCAAGGACCCTTTCCCAACATTTGGAAATGATGTAACCCATGTTTATTATTTCTTTCTGTGATCCACTTTTTTTGTCTTATAGTTTAAGTGSAGCTGCCTTTTTGCACTAGAAGCTGTTTGATTAAGAAACAGCATACTTTTTTCAGGAATAACTCTGGTTCAAGCTGTTTTTCTTTTTACTTCTTTTTCTTTTTTTGAGAAAGACAGAACTCAGCAGGTTATCAGTGGCCTTGTCTTAATGAGAAGCAAAGATATGCTTTACTCCATGTTAAAATCCAAGTTGTGGTTTAAAAATGTGTTAGTTGTGTGTGATCAATCTTTGAAAGAGAGGAAAGGCTGTCTGGTAAGGTAGTCATTTTTATCAAGTAAAACTAATCCAGTTATACACATTAACACTGTTTCTTTTCCCTTATTTGAATATAAATCTGGAGGAAAGGAAATTTGGAGAGATTTCTGTTGTCTACTTAAATGCTACATACTGTGTGCAATTGCTTGCAGTGCAACATAACAGAGTCAGTTCCATGATTATTTCTTCCATGTCATTGTTACACCTGGTGCTTCACAAATGCCTGTTATTTTCAAAATCAAGGGTCTTGTCCTAAAGTGCTTATAACCAAATATGCATGTAATGTAAAACAAASTGGTCAGAGAGGAAAGGAATTACAAGAGAACAAAATGATTGCTCAGTGGTACATTTGGCACGTCTCTAGGTACTTCATTTTCATCAAACAAACATTAGATTTGTTTCTCTATACCTTTACTTAGGTAAAGTACCTTTACTTAGGTAAAGATATAGAGACTTCATATCTCTAGGTACTTCATTTTCATCAAACAAACATTAGATTTGTTTCTGTATATCTTTACTTAGCTCACAGTCTTATTTAAATGAAAAGACTATGAGGTGAATTGTGTGAGTTGGCATGTTGTAGTAATAAATTCCTGGAAGGGACCTTATGGAACAAATTAAGGTTGCTTGGCAAAATGGAGTAAAGAGGATATTCTACATAGTGAAAATAGTTTGATGAATAAAAACCATTCATGAGATGAGGAGGTATGTGATATGCAGGACTGATCCAGAACCAGGGAAGAGTAAAGACTCAACCTAGTTTTAGGCTAGGGCAGACTCCTGCAAAGCCTTGAAATTGCGGAGGAGAAATTGGACCTTGTAGTGTAATGAGACAGAAAACCACCTGAGAGACTGAGACACAAGGTGACATGATCARAGTGGTGAGCAAGAAAGCTAACCTTGGCTGCAGTATTTGGAATGGACTGGAGGAGGGAGATTAGAGGGAAGAAAGCTGCAGTTGCTAAGAGGTCACAGCAGGTGAGAGATAATGAAGGCATGAAGCACAATTTCAAAGCAAGGATAGGAAAGAAGACTGAATAACTGAAGATACTGCAGTTGGAAGAAAGWTATGATTTGGCCATGGAGCCTAAAGCTGGACATTAAAATGTTGATGATTATATGAAAAAAAAGTGCATGCGGGACTCCTACCATATTTTCTAATTGTTCTATCGGCATATGGCAGCCTACTTGGCTGTAGTAGAAGCCACAAAGCTATCTAGATCATCTGTTATCTTTATCTGTCTTTACACGGACACATTGTATTGATAGGTAGCTATTTTTATATTTCATAGTAGAGCAGCAATATGAAAATCAGGTGACACAGATTGTTCTGCTGGCTCTACTATTGATTGGTCCTATGATTTGGATGATTTGGGCAGGTTATTTCTGCTTAGTGCTACAGGTTTTTTTTTCTGTCTGTAAAGCAGATACAACTGTTCTTTGTTCTCTTTAAAGCCTATGTTTTAATAGAAGGCAAATTTTGGACAAGAGAATAGATATTGTCAATAGTCTTCTCCAGATTTATTGGGAAATGCCCCTGGCCATCCCATACGTAAACCTTCAMCATTAACACTGTTATTTGATGTTCTTTTTATACTGTGAGCATATAGGCTGTGGATATTGAGATGAATCCGGATTTGTTTGGGATTTCTAGAAAATTTTAAATGATTGTGCCCAAGAAAGTAGTTTAGAAAGTGGAGATATGACAGCTCAACTGAGCACGATAACAAAAATAATATTATCAAATATACTACACCTATCAATTGTTTCATTTAACTATGTATGACTTAAAAAYATATAGTAGGAAAAAAAAGGATTATTTCCAAAAGCATTCCATTTCACATTTCAAAGGACTTTTAAAAAACATTATTTAGATAAGACATGAAATGGACACAATACTTGCTGGGTATTTTGGCTGGGAAGATCATGCTTAAATATTTGGAGTTTTGTGTAATTATTTTATTGTGTGTTACTATTGTATTATTTGTGTAAGTATTATAATTTTAATTTAGAAAAACTGTAAACAACACTTGATAGTGTCTAAGAAAGAAAAAAGATCTAGCCATATATTATTATATTAAGCCTAGGAAGTAAGAGCACCTCAACAATTAACAATGACATAATAATGACTMTAACTTTTATTAATTAACACAGAGCTAGATTGTGTACTCATGAATAATAATAATAAAAAAAAGTTTAAGTCAGTAGAGCGTCTTCCTTCCTCTAATGYACAGTTGCTTTAAAATTTTGCTTCCAATGAAGTTAATAACTGTTTTGCCACTGACTTCAGTGAGAGCAGGTTTTCTTGACTCTTAACAGTCTTGTTTGTACAGCGGTGCTGAAGCTAAGATCCCAAGRGGGCAGGAAAGAGGGGGGAGCTCATGCATCACATTGCTGAAGAACATTAAAGGTGCAAGTGCTTCAACAGATGAAATTCTGCGTTAGCCAGAATGGTTGTGGTGGTCATTTCTGTGATTTATTCCTTCTACATTTCTTTGTGTAAACTACAGGTTTTTAGATATTTTTCTGTACATAGAAATGTGTGTATAGAAGTTGCCGTGTAGGTTAGGTAATTTTTAGAAAGTTTTTTAGAGATGAAAATTCATATTTTAAGTCATATATTGAAAAAATATATCTGCAAATCATGTTTTGTGCCTTCTGTTGAAGGACAATGAAATAAATATCTCAGAAGAATATTCTTAGGGCTGGATCATCCTGATAGGAGTATGTAATATTTAAAAAAAATTCACACTTCTAATGTGACACTTCTAAACTTTTTAGATTAAATTGTTGCCTTTTGCTGCTGAGACAATTAGCAGGTGTCCGTTAGAAGGCATAATAGATTATGTACCCAATTACTTTTTTCTTTTCAGACAACAGTTTGCAATCACAAGAACGTGTGAGGAGGCTTAATCAAAGATTAGAACTTTTTAATTAAATAGGGCCTTATGTGACTAGTCATTTGACATTAATTACTGTTTTAGTTGGATTCCTTTTGATTTGTAAAAGGCCCTGAGCACTGCAAAAATTATGTCACAGCATAGAAACTGCTGATTATTAAAACAAAAAGTTTTCTTCATCAGCCTATCATGCTTCTATAAAAGAAACATCACTTCAAATGTGAAACGTCTGCCTCAGAAAAGGAGACTGGTGCAMTTTAAAGGCAAAATAGCAGATGGTACTTCAACTGACTTCCTTTGGAATGGACAATCTGAAATCACTTAATTGTCATGATTGAGAAGGTCTTCTGTCAATGCTCAGCAAAACTTTCAAGGGCTAAACAGCTGGCATGAGGTTCATTTGGAGGTTTAACTAATTGACTACCCTTTGGGGTGTCTTAAAGCTAACTAGCATCACTGATATTAAAAAAGAACATCACTCAAAATGGAACAGTGAAGCCAATACTGATCTCAGACTTTGAGTRATATTTTAATTTGTTGGCCAGTGGAGAGAAGGATAAATATTAACAGTATCCTTGTGTGATAATTTTAAATTCAAGTCCAGTGGTGTCATCAGGATTTGCAAGTCATTCTTTCCTGCGTTTAGCTTTTTCATGCACTGTGCTTCATTCAGAGTTTAAGTGGGTGCAGTGACAATGAAAATCCTTATCTGAATAGCCTGCAGGGAGAAAAAAAGAGAGAGAGAGAAAGATGTAAAGAGAGCAGGAATAATTCTTAACTCATGTAAAGATAAGGCATGAACTCCACACAAGCATACTCAGATTCTTTGTGTCTTTTGTGGTGAACTTTTAAAGAGTTTTGAGGAGGGAAGATGTCTGACTGAAAATGAACTGAAAAAGGAAAATCTGTCCCTAGTCTGCAGTGCTGTGCTTCAGTCTCTGCACACTGTACGTGGACATGTAAACCTTCAACTCCTTTCTTAGGCTACTGAAATACCAGTCCCAACTTTTTGGCCTAACACAGAACTTATTCTTGGTGAACAGAGGGTGTCCATCATTTAAGGTGGGCAATGTTTGTGTTTTGGATAAAATTTGGAGATCTTTGAAAATAGTGATAATCAGACTTCTAGCAATACTTAGTACAGTTCTAGGTCCTACCTGGTAATCATACTAGTAATTTGCAAACTGGAAAATCAGTTATAAGCTATTCCTCATCCCCTCATTCAGTCAGTGCAATGCGTGTTTTTGTGAGGCAGAAGTATTGACATGGTAGAACGAAGTAATCTTACTTGGAATTAGATAACCCTCCCAAATTAATACCTTATGTACAAACAAATCTGCTTCAGATCAACACAGCAGGTTATTCTGCAGCTGAATAACAATTAAAGGGAATAAAATTACCTGATAGAAAAGTGAAGTTTGACTTAGAGAATGGAAGGAACATCAACAGGTCTGGGTTCATTTCTAGCTTTGACTACTGGATTACCATGGCTGTGGAAAAAATATCTTTTAAACTTTCTGTAATTCAATTTCCTAACTAAATAAAGAGGAAAAAAGACTATTATTTCACTTTGTAAATGATAAGATCTTTAAAATAAAAGATACCTTTTACTGGCATTGATGCAATGTCTGGAGTAAACAGGTGCTTCTAGATACTGATGATATTTCTAGCATACATAGTATTCATTCCCATTTWTCTAGTTTAGCCCCTAGCCTGTTAGATTCTGAAAATCTCTATGGAAACTATGGGAGTAAATGTGGTATTTCACAACCAGTTTACATACCATGTCAAGGTTAAATCTTTTCCTAAAAAACCTAAATAACAGAAGTGAGAAGTGAGAAGAAAAGATACTAACTTCATTCAGATAAAAAGTTTCTGTTTAAAATGGAATGAAATCCTATTTGTGTATGAAGATAAGCATTTCAGGAAACTTTAATCTAGAACGAAAGGAATTATTCCTTATAAGCAAAGAGATACTGTTTTTCAAGGAAAATAAAAGAAGAAACACAAAATTAACATAGTATTTTGTATTCTCTGCATTACTTATTTCCCAAAGAAAGCCTATCAGTTAAAATGATGAATTTTAACCTTTACCAGTTCTTCCAGAGAACATTTAATTTATATTCTTCGGGCATTTTGCTACTTGTTCACCATACTGATGCAAAATTATTGTTTTTGTAATATTTATAAAGATCTAGATACAAGTTTTCAAGGACATATTTCACATTTCTTTCAAGTGTAAACCTTCCAATATAATTTAAGGGGAAAAAATGAAACAAAATAGCCAGCACATAGTATAGTTATATGATTATTATTTAATTAATATTTAAATACATTAAATGCATTAATATTTAAATACAGTATTATATTGAATATAAGACTGGTGGTCAATGCAAAATGCAAAGGTCWTGTTGTCACTTGTCACAGCATACAGAAAGCTTGAAGACATGAATGCCAATGAATAAAGATTTCTGTATAGAATTTTTATTTATTACATTGCTCCTATATGCACCAAAAATACCAGTTTAAAATCAGCAGCTTAAAACTCCCTTTCTGAACCCAATCCTACAAATGTTATTAGGAGTACAAAATTTGATAAGTTGTTGTTTGATTATAGGTTCATATTTCAAATTTTCATAATTCATACCTCAAGCAATTTCTGAAGCCATGATGGTAATCTTTCTTCAAGCACTAGGCTGCTGGACTCTACTCATGAGAGAGCAGCAGTTMTTACAGAAATTGATATTAGTAGCCCTGCTGGCAAGTTACAGGGTAACTTGCCTATTGCTTTGCAATGCAGAGGGTGCGTAAAGCCAATAGGCTTGGGATAAGAAACTAGCAGCACACAGAACAAGGAGATGGTGAGTAAGAGGAAGGAAGAAGTAAGGTAAGGAAGAAATGGGAAGATTTACATATTTGCCTGCTGTACAAATCACTTTCCTGAAATAAGTTTCAAACTGAATCTTTCAGACAGGTACCAAATTAGACTTGGTTTTATTTTTTAAAAGATTTTCAACAGAAAACATAAAGTCGCTCTTTTTAACTGGAGTATTCATCGTTAYGGCACTTAGCCGTGATGTGAGATATTAAGATTTAAATCTCTCCTTCAAATAACAGAATTAAGTCTATATCTAGCACTTACTAGGAAACATCTTGAACTACCAGGTTATAAAAATCTTCATTTTCTCATATTGAAAATATTTTTGTCTGTTTTTCCCAAATGTTTCTTGAAGTATAGACTAGAGACTGCAT
>NW_020455473.1:485790-513270 GCF_003342845.1 Nothoprocta perdicaria | reverse complement strand
CTTCCTTCCTTCCTTCCTTCCTCTTTTTCTTTCTATCTTGCTGTTACTCTCACAACAGCAGATTAGAGAGCTAGAAAGCTTGCAGAAACTCAAATTCAAAGGATGGTTTGACGTAACGAAATATATATATATATATATGTACATATCCATATGTATTTAACCACAAAAACTTTTGCCAAGAATACAAATAATTGCTTTTCAGCATCTGTAGTGACAACGTGTTTGCATACACGTTTAATTTACAGCAAGCAAGCCTCACAAGAAGGTCCTTTCCGTATTTATTGAAGCACTGGAGCATGATGTTTGGGTAACCTCTCACATTAAGGTCTTTAAGGCCAGGTTAGACAAACATCTTCCAAGAAGCAGAGAATGCACTAGATGACCTTTTAGCATATGTCTATACTGTTAAATAAAAGACTGGGAGGGAATAAGTTCAAGCACTGGATCTCTGATGCTCATAATTGTTGGTGTGTTTGCTGGCTCTGCTTTGAACAGTTATGATTAGCTCTCTAGATGAACAGTTGGAGGGATATTTTCCTTGAAATATCCTTGTAATAGAAGAGTACTTGGTTTTGCATTAGGTTTGACTCGATACACTTTTGTCCTACAAGGTCYTCAGGCCATATCCCAGCAGTCTGTTATCTCCCAAACATTCCCATGTTCTGTCAGGTATACTTCAGGCTATGCACCCACATCACTAGTTTCCCTATCTCTGGTTTTTCTCCTAGCTGTAAATCTACTAAAGCCTGGCTTTTCTGATATGTCTTTGGAGAAATCATCTTAGGGAATAGTACACCTGAAATATTCAGAATTCAAGTTTTGCTATTTTCTATTTTCTATTTTATGAATCTCATATCTACCTATTTATGTTGTCAGAAGTTTGGTGTTAATATGCATACCCTCTGGCAACAGCTTAATTACTGTGATGATATTACTGGTGAAATCATTAGTCACCTAGCCACCATTGATGTCAGAGGTGTGCAAATATCAATAGTCAAAGCCTTCGGATATAGAGACCCAGACAGCTTCTTGTAGGCTAGAGACTAGCTCCAAAGTGAGGCTTCAAAGTCAGTGTGAGTTATTCGATGTATTTCAGGAATGGATATCACTGTACTGAATTAGCTACCCAAGATCAGACTAGGGAAAAAAAAAAAAAAAAAAAACAGAGAACTGTGCAGGGTGGTCAGGAGACCAGTAAATCAGACACAACAAAGAGAGGTGTCTAAACATTCTCTTCCTTTTGAATTAAAAAACCTAAATCTGAGGTACAGTTAGCTGTCTGGCCAAGGCTGAACTTCATTCAGGAGTCTGCCTTTCTCACAATAGCTTTGTGGTTAGAGGCATTGCCAAAGAAGTTGGAGATTTTGAATCAAACCTATTTATACTAGAAGACACTGCACTTAGACAAGAACCAGGCTTTCATCCTTGTCTGTACTCTTGCAATCACCCCCTGTTTTTCTTCTAATGACAAGTTAATATAAAATGGATAAGGAGCCTGTGTCCATTTTGCTCTTCTGTTGAGTACTATAAGCGTTGTTCAATATTGCTCTGTAGCTGCTGTGTGTAAATGCAGAGTTCCAGCTCAGCACCCACATTTTAAGTTTGCTTGAGGTTCTTCTGAAATAAAAGTTTAATTTCAGTATGCTTAGTTCTTTWTCCCTAAAGTTGAATCTATATTAATTTTAAGAATCTGACTTTGAACTAACAGCAAATGATTTGACTATAAATCCTTTAAATACAAAAAAGACATGAATAAACGTTAATGTATAGTTTTCTACATTTCATTATTATGCAGCATGAAAAGTTATCTGTGACAGTGACAGAAGTGTACAGATACATTTTAAGCTTGAGTAATTGACATAGGAAATATTTTGTAAGTAGATAGCCAGTGACTTATTCATCCACATTAGAAATGAACAAGCAAATAACATGAACATATCCCCTGCAGAATTAAAATAAGAAGTCCTCTATTTGACAGAGAGGATGAAACTGTAAGAATATAACATTGAACATAGTGATTTTCTACTGCATTTCCCTCAGGCAATAGCACAGTGATATTTAAACAAGATAGTAATTATATGAAAGGTGTCAAGTAAAAAACATTCAAAATTCAAATTTATATAAGACTGTGAAACGAACGAGACCTGTTCATTCTCATAACTTATATAAGTAGTGAATACGAATCCAGAGACAATTGTTTTCAGGATGTCATAAGAATTGTGGGTGTAGCAGGCATATCTCTGATAGAAATTGAGAGTTCTGAGGTGTAGCTTTGCACAAAAAAAAAAAAATGCTACTTTGATGTCTCTCATTACATGTCAAAGTCAGTATACGACAAGTCACATTTTGCCTCTAGGGAGACTTTTTAAGCTTTTTTTTTTTTTTTTTTTTTTTTGCCTGTCTTGTACGAGGACAGCCAAAGAATCCTTCTTAAAGCCTTTTGTGAACAAAACAGTCTTGACTGGGGAAATTTCACTTAATTTATTGACAGTTAATAAACTTTTTTATTGATTTAGGCTTTAAGAAAGAAAAAAAAAATATATAGAGAATATAGAGAATTGAGCAAACACTTAAGGAAATTCCTTTCCTATCTCCTTCCCAGTCTCCTTCCCAGTCTYCACTCCCCCTCAGAGGTCACTCCTACAATACCCTGCTACAAAAGCACTGCTGTTTATTCAGTGTAAGATACTTGGACAGAGTTCATTCAGTCCAGGCTGAGAGAGGTGAGTAAGGGTAGGTTAAGCATGTGTTAGGTATCTTCAGAAGAGACTTAAAGATATCAGAAACCTTGAAAAACAACAAGAAAAACAGGAAAAAAATAAAAAAAAATAAAAAAAATAAAAAATGAAAAATAAAAAAGAACCTTGATTAAACAGGAGCTTGAGGAACTCCTGGATTTAGCCAATTTCTGAGTAACAATTTAAGAATCTAAGTTTTGTTGTAAGGCTCTTATATTGATAAGTCTAGTAGTAAAGAATAGCTTTATTCTTTTGAGTCTTGTGTGGGTGCATCAACATTAACATTTTGTTTTGAATTAATAGTATTTGTGTTAAGTGAATCTTCTGGATATTTCMTGAAAGCTGGATGTTTTGGTTCACACTGTGGAGCAGTCTGGGAGTCTTGGACGCTTTCAGACTGCATTGCTCTGGAAGACATACCATGGGGGTATACTACAGTCACTAATGGGCAATCAGGCTATACGACTGCAAGACTGCAACTAAAGAATGCCATCTAAAATGCWTATACAGACAATGCAGACAATAGATCTTTGGAGCTAACTGATTCATTCTGCAAATTCACCTGCATGACATTATAGTTCTTATAGTTCTTCCTAATGTAAATGTATCTTCTTCCCCCTTAGACTGCTGTTAAGTGGTTCTCATATTGTTTATAAGCTGCTGCTGATTTTGGATCTTTTCATTATAGATAAAAAAAAAAAAAAGCATATATTTTCTCCTTTTTGTAAGATGCTAAATTTTCACAAGCCTAATATAAACAGAATAGTTAGCAACATCTAAGCAGTGACACATCTTACCTTCCACTGATTGAGCATCTGAGTAGTATTTCTACAAGACAATCTCTATGGTGATTTGGATCATTGTCTGATAACATTTGAAAATGCTTCTTTATGTGAAAACTGTAAGGATATATTCCTTAGAAAAAGTTTTTTTCTAAATACATTTTTAACAAAAGCTTCAAATATTGGATAAAAAGTACTTTAGCTATGATCTAAAAGATTTCAGTCTTCTATTTGGTTAGCAATAATCATATTGAGCATTAAATCAAAGACAGTAAACAAGTCACAATGTCTAGTGGAGAAGCAAAGAATTCAAAGAATTTGTAAAAGAAAAGAGAGTGAAGAGCAGATAATAAATAAATAAAAGTCCCAGAAAGATACCTCTGATAGTTCTGTCACATGAAACATGACTCAGTACCAGGAATTTTAAATTAATTAAAAAAGAAAATGAGGAAGTTTTCTAAAATTTAAGAATAGAAAATTTTTAAAAAGTATACTGAAGAAAAGACTATTGAAATACCACATGAGATAAAACACAACATAAGCTTGCCAAAAGCATATACTAACAGGTTAATTCCATCTCTTTTTCTCTTTATTTATTTATTTATTCTCTTTATTTATTTATTTATTGAATGAGTTGGGTGAGGTGGGGAAGGAAATGTGGTGAGCATAATCTGCTAATCTTTGAAAGCTGAAAGAAGTGGCACTTGGAAAATTGCCTAATACTAAAAGAAAATGGGAATTATTCCAAGAATTTGTAGAACCTATCAATAAGGAAGGTTCAATGACTTGTATGGAAAGAAAAAGTAGTTAGAATTCAACAAGTTATTGTTGAAGTTAGTTAGAATTAGGGTGTTAGAACAAGTTATTGTTGGGAATTTCTTTTCTTGTTTCTTTGAGAGGGGATATGATTAACATGCATAAGTTCATGAAGGGAGAATGTAGGGAGGAAGGRGACAAGCTCTTCTCAGTGGAGGCCAGTGACAGGACAAGGGGCAATGGGTGCAAACTGCAACACAGGAAGTTCCATCTCCATGTGAGGAGGAACTTGTTTCCTGTGAGGGTGACAGAGCCCTGGAACAGGCTGCCCAGGGAGGCTGTGGAGTCTCCTCCTCTGGAGGTCTTCAAAACCCACCTGGATGCCACTCTGTGCCACGTGCTCTAGGTGTCCCTGCTTGAGCAGGAAGGTTGGACTAGATGATCTCTAGAGGTCCCTTCCAACCTTAACCATTCCATGATTCTGTGAAGATATCGTGATTTTATGTTCTCATTCATATACTGCTGATGACCTGATTATGCTCATTAGAACCCTAGTATTCATAGGATAAGGTGTTTTCGGTAGAAATATGTTATAATGGATTAACTCATAACCAGTAAGCTTAAAAGCATACATGCAAATTCTTCTACTGTGTTGAAATAGAAATAAACACGTCAGTCTGCAGACAACAGCATAGAGTTCAGTTTGATGAACTTATTTATTTACACCATCTCAGAATAAAAGATTGTCGAAGGGARTATGGGGAAGATGATTTTAACACATGAAAATTTTTTAAGATCATACATTTCTCACCTTGGAGAGAGTGAAAAAACTTGACTGCTGTTACTCTCGAGGAAGTGGAACTTTGCATGGAATTTGCATTGATATTGGTGCATGATAGAGCAAAACCAGGACAAAGTTTCATTTTCTTGGAGAAACCACTGGAGAAAGACAATGGTTTCTTAACAACAAAAGGTTTTAGTATCTATCTGAGATGTGGAGTTTTTCATCACATGCACAGATCTTCCTAGTCTCTCATTTTTACAATCRAAGTTCACACTGAGAATGTGCTAAAAAGAGTCACACAAAGAGCTTGTTCGTAGGCAAGTGAACAAGCAGTAGGACTTCATTCATTCTTACTTGGAAAATTTTAACCTTAGAAGTTGGGTAGAAATATGGAAGATACCTAGCCTAAGTGAATGGAATAGAATACTAGAGTATTTTTCACTGTTAACATTGTGATTAGATGATATATTCCACTTATTGTATTTCTGAAAGTGTTTTTGCTTTTATATTTCTTACTTTTTACATTGTTTCTTCTTCCCTCTCTTATCACACCTTCCTGTAGACCTTATTTTGCCCTTCTTTCCAGAATTAAAATTTTATGAAGTAGACCAGAGGATAAAAATAATCAGAAATACTGTAGAGAGATATTTTCAATTCAAGCAAGTAAACACTTTCCTTCCATTTTTGAAATAATATGAACATATCCTGCTAACAATACATTCTGCCAAGCTTGTAATGGAATAATATTTAAAATATATTTTTGGGGGGAGGATTCAAATAATATGACATTTAAGACATTCCACATATTTTAATATATTTTATTTTGTTCAAAAATGGCTGATAAAATATTTTGTAAAACTAACATAACCTTTTACTTTTAATTTCTAATTACTTCATCCTGATAATAGCACATGCTTATAACAAAAACGCAATTCTCATTCCTTAAAAAATGTCTTTAGATAACTATATTTCTTTCTTAAGCTAAACCAACCAGATGCATTTTAAAAAAAAAAAAAAAAAAAGAAAAAAAAAAGAACAGAATACATGGCATTGCTCATTATTGCTGCTTTTCCCTGTTATCCTGCAGTGAAAACAATAATTATTATCAGTTCTCCATGTTCTTAGTGCTGGCATTAATAGAGGTTTACTTGAAGAATGCAACCATGCAGAAGTACATCAGCTCTTTAGGGGAGAGGAAGCTGCCAAAGTCTCCCGTGAGGCTTGCCAAAAAAACTGTCACAGTAGGGTGCCTCTAACAACTCTCTATCACAGTGTTCATAGGTCCTGCTCTTAGACACAATCACCTGCTACTGAATAGAACTATTCACTGAGGTTTGAGGGAGTGACTAAAACACAGACTTGAGCCTTTCAAAACTACAAAGTTGCCAGAGTTCTCATTTTCTCAGGAGTGTCTGGATACTTGGTTTAGCTGGGCTTAGTGCTGTGCTAACACCACCACTCAGCTTTGGAACTGGAGTTGGCTCATAGCTGGCTGACTGGAATTTGGGGTAGGTGGATGCCCGGTTTGTTAAATCTGTCAGTGGAGCCAAGTCCTTGGGGTCTCTCAGTGTATTCAATAAAATGAATCTTCTGTGAAAACTCAGACCTATTRGTATTATTATCCTTCTTTTAAATTTAGCATGAGACTAAGGTTAATTGAGCACAAGAATGAATATTGTATAGTGAATGCAGGTTACTCATCCGAGAGAAAATAGATAGTAAATAAATTTTTACTCTGATGCAAAAGAATTCAGATGAAGAGAGTGAGGCAGACTTTGACACTCTACACAACATTGGGTGTTAGAATCATATAATCACAGAAAATAGATTTTGGAAGAAGGGAATTCTGGAGATCATGTAGTCCAAATCTCCTGCTTTAGTAAGGTCAGGTAGAGCAAGTTGCTCAAGCCTATGTCTAATTA
Source organism: Nothoprocta perdicaria (assembly GCF_003342845.1). Classification (NCBI taxonomy): domain Eukaryota; kingdom Metazoa; phylum Chordata; class Aves; order Tinamiformes; family Tinamidae; genus Nothoprocta; species Nothoprocta perdicaria. The sequence goes on along the minus strand of NW_020455473.1, from coordinate 506,288 downwards.
GATTTTGAATACCACCAAGGTAGAAATCTTCACCATTCTCTGTTCCAATGTTCAAACAACCCCAGGGAAAAACAAACAAGCAAAAAACAATTTTTTTTTTCCTTTGTTCAGGTGGAATTTCAGGTATTCCAGTGTGAGATCATTTTCCTGTTACTGGGCAGCTCTAAAGAAGAGTCTGGCCCTCATTACACCTGCTGTTCAGGTATTCATACACACTGATACAAAATCCTCCTCAGCTTTTTTTGAGGAAGTGGATAGCTCGCTGACTTGGTATCCTCCTATTAAACCTCATTTTCATCAGAACGTATCTGTCAATGAACCTATATCTTTAGTATCCAGATATGGGCACATRTGGGCACACTCAGCAATAGCAAACTTTTAAGTCTTACAAAAAGCCATACATTTGCTTTATAAATTTATGCACTATGAGGAAAAGAAATGTCACAGACAATTGTCTAACCTCTAAGCAAATTTGCTTTCTAAATCACAAATTAATCTGACCATTAGTGATCTCTAACATCTAAAYTTCATTTTAGGCTGAAATATTATGTTGAATCTGGTCCATACATTCTTTTTTGGATTGACTTTACAGTGTTGCGACCCTCAAAAAAAACCTTTTGCCTTTGAGTTTTGAATAGATTTTTTTAAAGTTTTTCTATATGGAAAGTATCTGTGATGATTTATGTATTTCTGTAGTAATCCCCTAATTCATTAGAAGAAATATCTCCATTGAGGGGATTACTATGTAAATGTATGTGCATAAATCTAGGCAAGTTAACTTTTAAAAGGGATAGTCACTCTGGTTTTTAGAAGCATTTTTATTTGTAATGTTATTTCCAGCTGTGATAAATAAAGGGCTGAATTGTAGTGGGAAACGTAGAAATCGAGAYCCTGATCCTGCACTGAATTCAAAGTGGGCAGGAGGTTTGCCAACACAGAGTTCATTGCAGATCAGGCCCTAAAACCTGAGCTTACAAGGGCTGACTTTTTATTCTGCAGTGTTCAAATGGACTGCTTAAAAAACCTATAAATGCTTCATCTAGACAGCAGGGCACCATTTCAGGAACTGATTGCCCATTATAGTACTGACAATAAAAAAGGAAAATACCCCAAGGGAGAGGGAGCAGGGCCTTATGACTTYCCCATTGAACTCAATGTGAAACTTGTAATTTCCTGCCCCCACTTTGCAGGATGCGTCAGTTTTCAGTGGCCATTGCATTATGCTCGTAAGCTGCTTTCAAAGAAATCTGAAATGAGGGGGCTTATTACAGTGAAAAAACAGACTAAATCATTGCAGAAATCTGAGTCCCACTACAATAAAGATTTCTTTCACACATACAAAAGAATATTGGGTTCTTTCCTTTATATTGGCTTTCTCCTCCCCCAGAATTAACCAGCTAGAAATAATACTTCTTTGATTTACATTTTCTGGGCTAGATTGTGAAGATGTGCTTGTCATACATAGAGAAGAGCATATTTATTTATAAAACCCTTTAGAGTTTTTTTATTTTTATTTTTCCCATTTTTTAAAGCAGTCTGTAGCAATACTGTGGAATATTAAAAAAAAAAATAAATAAATGGGCATGTGTACAGATTCACCTATTATCCCAAGCAATCATGGTTTTTCTAGATCAGAGCCAGGAAACCAATCTCTATCTTCCTCTCCATACTGAATCTCCTCTGAAGATCTTCTAGCAGGCTGTGGTAGCAGAGAGCACCTGTCTGGATAATGTGAAGGGATAAGGGAGTATGTTAAACAAGGGCAGAGGGAATTGGGGAGGGATGCAAGAGACACAGAGCTAATTGAAGCAAAGCATTTTATTAATCTTGAGTGCTGTCTCCAGGCATGCCTGAAATCTAAATAATGATACTGAACTTCAAAGGCCTTATTCTCCATTCCTGGTGCACTCACTACGCCTGTTCAAGTCACTGGAACTTCTAAGTATATTAAAATGCAGAATCATACCGTGAATAAGCTGTAAGAATCAATTAGCAAAAAAATCCTATACTATTTAAAAAAATATATTTTTGGTTTTTTTTTTCTATCTATAAAAATGAGTAAACTGAGTGTCAAGTGGTATGATTTTGACCTTCTGGAGAGCCATTTAAAACACTGTGTTGCCACTGAATCTCTTCTTTTCCAAATCTCCTGATGACCTGTTCTGCTGCCTGACATTGGACACTGTATAAGTGCAGTGCTTCAAGGGGTTGGGCAGAGTTCAATTGCAGAGTTGTGTTGCTTCCCAGGTGTGCTTGGGGATCAGGGCTTTGAGTGTTAAAACTACTAGGCTGTTTGAGAGTTTTTACATATTGAATTATGTTAATTGCATTATATAAACATTAGTTCCTTGTGGGTTGCAGAGCACTTTGAAGATGTAAGGTGCTCAGAAAGTGATCATTTAATAATTATTGCATGTTGTCTAGTCATTTCATCCTTTTTTATTTATTTTATTTTATTTTTCAAAAAAAGGAAGAACAGAAGTCTTATAAGTCTTTACTTACACAGAGAAGCCCAATTCTCCACCTGTCTCTTTAATGCATACTCATAAGTATATCATTTTCTAAGGCACAGAGGATGGTAGGAATGCTATTGCAYGCACACAAAAAAATGTACTGTTATTGCTGCTTTCAGAATGCAAGATCCTGGCCTTTTCTCATGTTTGCCTTCCTCTAGCAAAAACATCAAAATGGATATCCTAGCACTCATTTCTCRGAATTGTGGAGAAAATGTTCCTACCCCTTTTTCACAAATATTTTCATGTGTTCAATTAGTTTTCAGTATGTTATAGAAAAGCCTAGTACCTTTTTTTCTTTGCATTTAAATATTAAAAGTTATATGAAATTTTCAAATTTGGTTTCAATTTTAAAATTTCCCCAGCAAATTATTTCCTAGATTTTTTTTTTTGAATCACAAATGAAGCTTGGTTTGTCTGCTGAGATTGGCTTAAATATTTATAATTTGATGTCTGATATTTTATAATGAAAATATGTATTTTATTGAGAAATAAGAGTTCACCCACATAAATAGAATTTGTTAGAAATGGCTATTTTAATTAAATTGATTATATTATTCATGATCACATCATCCAACAAGAGAAGTTAGTTTCAACCTCTAGTAGATTTGTTTTAGACAAATTAAAACAAAATTTTGTTGAACAAGGCTGACATTTTTCCTCTGAACTAATCATATGGGGATTCTTCCAGTGAAATTTTATATAAGAAATTTTCATGAGCACTCATCAAAATTTGTATCTTTACATTTAAGACTAGTACAGCACTATTCTTTATTCTGAAGAGGAATGGGAAAGAAAGAAAAACAGATAAACAAAATCTTCCACCTGAATACACTATTATTCAAATAGAAGAAACTGATAGTTTTCAAGTACAACCTGACACACAATGAGATAAATGAGTATAAAACAATTTACATACCTAAATCCTTAAGTCTTTGCTTAAGTCTTTGCTTCAAAGATTTCTTTGCTTTTGCTTCTGATTTAATAAGAATAATAATAAAAAAGACAACTTTCCTTTTTCTAAAAGCAATTTCACTGTCATTAACGGGCACTTGCACTTCTCCTGTGGTAGGAGAAATGCATCAGCAGAAGCAGTTGTATTGAAGAGGGGCAGTAATGGTCAGCAGTGGGATTTTTCTGGGAAAGCACATGTTTTTTTTTTCTGAAGTGGTGGGCCACCAAAGTAACTTGGGAGCATTGAAGGCTGCCAAGAGACAGTGTAGTGGGCAGCAGTGGTGTGAGATTTTTTGCAAGTCAGGCAAGCTCTTCTGTCATGGTTCAGGGCCCAGTGGGATCAGAACTGTATTTAGTGCTGTTATTAGACTGAAAGATACACTGCTCGGAAAAAAAAAAAAAAAAGAAGAAAAAAGAAAAAAGAAAACCAACACACAGCTTACAACACGGTTCCACTCCAATGAAATTTCTCTAGCTTTGCTAATGTTTGCTTAATGTGTACTAGCACAGTAGATGTATTGTAGAGCACCCATTACTTCAATTATGAGACATAATAGAAAGTCACTAAAAGATTTTTAATGATATTTTTATGCTAGTATTTAGGTATATAAAGAAGTAATGCTTTTACTGTTGCTTTTCTCACATCAGACTAAATTGCAGTAAGAAGATAACTAATTAAAGCAGCCTGATGGTCTGTTGATTTTTCTGTGCACTTTTTCTATTAGCCTCCCTCATTTGAGTTTCCCATATTGTTAGTCAAAACAACCACCTGATCATTTTGGAGAGCACAGGAAGATAAGCTATAAAGTAGGGGGGGGGGGGGAAAGGAGAAAATAAGAAAAGGTGTAAAATATTTTCAGTGTTATGTAGGTGCCTTAATCATATTTACCCCTATATAAATCCCAGGACAGCTACTTTTCATGTTCTTTTGGTATCTGGGGTGTATGTGCTCTGATTGTCCTGTGGTGAACCTATTGAGACTCTAGTCAGGGCAGATACTRGTTGTGACTCAGGTGTGAGAATTTTTTCTTACAAAGTCCTTTACAAATCTTAGTCAAGAGAAAATAAAGTACAGTATACTCCAATATGGGCCTAGGTAAATTGATCCTTTTACTGATATGTTCCTGTTATTGTCCAGGTACTGCAGAATACAACATAGACATCGACGTCTGGGATTTCTCTACAAACAGCTGAACATTCTAAGCATGTGGGCCCAGAATCATATTCTCATTCAAAATTTTATATTTTGACTTCTACATCGTACAGAAAAGTGGAGAATGTATCTTTCCAGAAAATGCATGAAAGGAACCTAAATTAAAAAATCTCGTGTCTCTTTCCTCCTGCTCTAGTTTGTGAAATATTTAATCTAATATTCAGATTTTGTGCCTTATCTTTATTAAATAGTTTTTGGTCAGTACAAAATCTTGAAGTGAAGCATGATACAGATTTTTGTTTTTTATGCAGCTCCTCAAGTAGTTTCTGAAACAGAGTTTCTCTGCATTGTTTTTCTGCAGCATGTTGAGAGAGTACATTACAAAAAGGTAATCCAAAATCCTGGAGTATCCATGAGCAATTTAATAGTCTACAYACTCAATCATTTAAATAAAAGTCCAGTTTTCTCAGTTCAGTAAATTTCCTTCCTGTAATATTATATACTAGAACAAATGGAGTAACATGTTCCTGAAGCTACTCAGGACAAAACATAAACAAATGCCATTAAATTATTAATATTTCAGACTGCTTAAATGTCTCTTCCCATTTATTGATGGGGCTGCTATGAAATAATATTCTAGATGATAAAATTGTTTGTCCTAAGGAATTCTCCTTTTAAAGTGGTTTAAACTATAACTGTCATTTAAGTGAAATATCTACTAACATATACCTTAGTTTTGATGCTGTCTTTTTAATTTGTCACATCAGTGGTAAATATTTTGCTTTTTTCATTCTTCTTGAACTATTGAATCTTGAACTACTTTGAACTTCCATATTTTTTTCTAGGAAAAACAAACAAACAAACAACAACAGAAACTGGTTTTATAAATGACAATTATATCTGAAAAATAATAACATAAACTTTTTTTCCTTTCTTCATGCTTTCATCTCCTTTCATCTCAGTGAATAGGAACATATTGCCAAAAGATTTTCTAAGGAAAACTGCATGACTTTGTAGATGATTCCATATGACTATCTGTCATACATTGGTGTAAAGTATTGAACCACCAAATTCAATTTGTCTTTTAATTCATTAATCAAATAAGGCTTATTCCTCTTTCATTTTTTCCTATCTGCTCTTCATCTTTAATCTTTTTTTTTAAATTAAAATAATTTTCAATTAAAAAAATTGCCAACTACTTGACTCAAGTATTCAAGAGAAGAGAGAAGAGCTAAGTCTTTTATTAATGACATCATTTATGTTTGTGTTTTAATGTTACTATTTGTCTACCATAACTGTAGCAAAATAATCTCCACTAGACATCCCATTTTAAATTCACTAAGCTTTCTGATACTTTATGGGCCATAATTTATTCTTAAATAGTGGTTGCTAAAAGACCATCTCTGAATATGAACATGTTGCATTCTAAATCCCACATATTACCTAAAATATTCAGGCTTTTATTACAAATGTAGAGATAAATAAYTTTCCAATAACACTTGACATGACCTTCAAGTCATAATATTCTTCAGTTCTTATATGAATTTTCACTTAAAACATATGTTCAAACTGACATTGAGAATGACCGTATAATGAAAGAACCATCTACTGTGAATTATATATTCCTTTATAATTATATATCATAGGCCATAAGTTTTCTCTGAAGCCAAAGTTCATATAGGGCAATTTGATTTGTGTCACCACACAAATGTGGAATGTATATTTTAATTATAATTCTGGTAAGTGGTCCAGCCTCTGAACTTGCTGCAATAAAAAGTCAGTCATCTCTATAATATACAATGAAGAAAATAGTAAAGGCAGTAATTTTTTTTTACTTATACATGTACATTGACACCTAAAACTGATTTAGTTGTATAGGCTTTTGTTGTTGCACAGAGAAATAGACACTCTTAGGCTATGATTCATATCATCCTAAAGTGGACATTTATAGTTGGTCACACAAATTGCATCCTATACTATTGATCTCCTTTGGATGTAAATTTGAAAATGMCTCGCTAATATGCACATGTTTTAGACTTCTGAAGCTAAGTGAGATGTCTCCTGATCACTTACCTAAGTGCTCTTGGTATAAATATATTATGTTACTGACTTTTATAGTGCTATTTATTTTCAGCTATCCCATACTTTTATTTTGTGTTAAATGCATACACATTATACGGTGCACATCATAAGGCTATATGGCACAACCATTTCATCTTTCAGTGAAAAAGGTTGTGGTTATAATTCAGTTATACTAGTTAGAGTCATGTATTAGTTTAAAATTTTCATGTTTTGCATTTTTCTGTRAAAAAAAATGTAAATTTTTTTGACATCAAAATATTTGGCAATTCAATGAATTTTAAGAAAATACTAATTTCATATGACAAATCAGATCTTGATATCTGAATTTATAGAAGATGTATAACCACAGAAGTGCAAGTATTGATTTAAAAAAATATGTTTAATAATGGAAAATCATTWAAAAAAGATATATCAGGTATCATTTCTAATCAATAGAGATTCCAACTGCTTATTAAYGATAATCTAGAAGAGGAGTATCTGCTTTTATCACTTCAATTTCAGGACTGTTTTCTTCAGAACCATGATCATCCTCTTATTTGATTTTAGCTCATTTGTTTTCCTTGTTTTCCTAGTTCCTCTAGGTTTCACTGAATTGCCAAATCAGAGTGAACAAAAAGAATCACCCTGTTCTGAGAAGCTGAGACACTATGTGCAGCTGGCATTACAAATGCGGGATCGAAGCTTGTTGTAAAAGAAAAGTTATTTCTCTGTTTCCTTTAGAARTAGTCAGCAAGCTCACCAGCAGAAATAAAATCTATAAGAGGAAAATGCAATTTGTACCCAACCTTATTCAATTTCAATGGACTTTTTGGTACCTTTCCATTGTATTTGTTCCAATATCCTAAGCTATAAATCTTGACAGCTGCTGTTATTTAAATGCAAACCCTTTGAAAGGAAATTAATATAAAACTATGTAAAAGAGAAAAGCGACAAAACCTGTATAAAATTAACAAAATTCCAACTAAAAGCTAATTTCTTTGAAGAATCTTTTTCTTTAAAAGATTTACAGATTTCTAACTAAGAAAAAAATAGGCCTGAGGTGTTTGTTTGACATCGGTGGGGATTTTTTTTGTGTGTGTGTGTGTGGATATTTAATTAGAGATAACTCTAAAGATTCTAATAATCATATTTATTACTTATAAAGGAAAGTGAAGATCTGATTTAAGCACTTATTTTGGAGTTGCCTAACCAAGTGCAGACAGGAAATGTCTGGTAAGTGAGTACTTAAAGTAGATAACATAAGGCATGAAATACATGCATAAATGAGGAAGAAKGGTTTTTATCTTTCCTTTTAGCAGCTCTTCTTGTCACCAGACTTCTCTGTCCTCTAAGCCTGATAAAAATAAGCAAGGAAAAGCAAATAATAGACTGAAATCTCAATGGAAAACAGAACTACATCTGTAGTTATAAAACAATATTGATGTTGTCTATTATTTTGTCTGTAAGAATGACTGATCTGGGAAGACTTAAGTAAAAGTATTAGATTTAAGATAATCTCAGTTAATCTAACAGTCAACAAGGAATGAATTTTACACTACGCTCTCAGCAAAACCAGTGTGGTCTCAGAATACAGGAAAATATGTATTAAAACACATTGACATCCACTACAAAATTATGAACAAATTAAATATGATAGATTATTCAATTTTTAWTTTTTTTTGTTTTATTCTTTTCTTAATATTTTTATTTTATCTGTCATAATTTTGTGCCTGCTAAATCTTTAATTTTTGAAGATAGAAACTAAAACTAATTGTCATTCTGTAATTATTGTTCCAGATTTATGTCATTTATATTAAGAATATAATTTGAAGGATTCCTCATTTCCTTATGCTTTATTTCTTTCCAGATTAGTATATAAAAAAAWTTTTTTTTTTAGGAGGAATCTCAAATTCAAACCAAGATTTCCAAGTCTTGATTTTTTTAGTTTTTTTTTCTCAGCATCAAAAGCAGTAAAGAAATTAACTGTTTCTTCATTGCCTTCCTACTCTGTCAGTAAAAGAACTGAGTGAAATAGATCATTTGTCTAGATTTGAACTAGCGTTTGACATTGAAATAGAATCTTAGTTCACAATGTCACTAATGACCTATGAATAGAAGAAAAGGCATGCAGATGAAATGGAGAGGAGAGCAGAACAGAGAAACAGAGTAAGCTAACTTCAGAAATACAGTCTTTCTCTTTTTGTTTTGGTTTGTTTTGTTTTGTTTTGCTAGCACTCTTTAAGAATGGAACAAATGGAACTGTATTTAACTCCCCTCTAAATTCAATTAAGATAGTATGGATGAATTCAGCTTTAGAAAATGTTCATGGATAATAACTGAGTACCAGTTCAGAAAAATAAGAGTTTTCTCCACATTAAGGAGGGACCTCCAAAAACTGCATCTATAAAGCAAAGCAAAATAAAATAAAATAAAATAAAATAAAATAAAATAAAATAAAATAAAATAAAATAATATAAAATATTTTTGCTACTTTTACCCTGGAAAGTATTTACTTGTCAGGACCTCACACTTTCACTATCATTTGTACATCACACTTTGTTGAGAGTGCAAACACTATCACCCTGTAAGGTTACTTGCATTTACATGCCCATGTTGTATTGTTGAGTGACATTTAGCAGCATTTACTTTTTGRCTGCCATTTCCTCATCTTGCATAATACATTTTTCTTACATTAGAAGCTGAGGCATAGGAAAATTTTAAAGTTTGCTTGCACCTGTGGGATGACAGCATGATAGACATCTGTGAAATAAATGCAGACTTATGGTGAGCAGGTTCAGCTGCAATCCCATAAAATGAYATTTTATTATATGGCTTGCCTAAATGGGAGGATGTTCAACAATCGCAGAAAAACATTACATCATGTAAAACTGTAGTACAAGGGAAAAAATGACAACAGTGTGCAAAGCTGCAGCTGATCCTGCTTGCCATATGGTATGCCACTCATAGTAATAACACTTGCATTCCCTGAATAAGTGCCCTTAAATATCAGGGAGTGAATACAGCAGTACACAGATTGTAAAAGGAATTTGTAATCATATACATTATGAACTTTGTACTTACAGGAATCATACTACCCTTACATTAATAGAATAGTCTTTTAAAAATGCGTATATCTTAGAATATTCTCTGTGCTAGATTATTTATAATCTACTTGTGCAATTATCTAACAGCAAGCCTTCCTGAGTTAATATAAAACAAAAATACTGTGATTTTTTACACTAATGCAGTTTTCTTACATTGATATATTTCTGCAGTGTGTTTTTTTCTGTGTGATTCTGATGAGGAACAAGTTATTTGAAACTGTCTTGGTGGAAGATGATTTTTTTTTATCAGATATGTATGGAAAACTCTTTATTAAATGTTTATTATTTCCAGCAGTGCAAAATCTAGAAGGCACTCAGTGAAAGTTGTGAACTAAAGAAGGGAAGAGCTTTGTCATATTATACACATAATTAAATTGTGGAACTCATTGACATAAGATGTTGTAGAAGCCACAAGTGAAATTAAATTCCTAAAGGTGCTGACCATAGGCCCATCATCTATGCTGAACACTGAGGTCTGGAGACTTCACTTCAGAAAGTCCCGCAGGCTCTTATTGTGGCACAAGCATTYCAGGAGAAAGAATACTTCAGGCCTAGTCCTCATGATCATGATTGCTGCAGGAAGGTTGAATCTTTGATTTATACCAATATATGAGTCTACATTGGACTGAATTCAGATCCAGTGCTGAGTTACTCAAACATTCCCTATTGTTTTATAGGACACCGAAATATGTAGGTGTAATAACAACAAAAAATATCCACCTAGATTTTCCTGGTAAGATACAAATGCAAGCTGAGTGTGAGGTAAGCATGAATTGTTCATTTTTTCTTTTTGGTATGGGTGAGTTTTAAGAGATAAATAAGTTAATTTTTATTTTGGTGGGAAATAAGGCATGAATATAGACCTATATACCTGTCCAGTATTATTTTGTTATTCTTTGTCTAATTCTAATATCTTCCTGATACATACTGCAGTTCCTTTGTGTGCTGGCAGCCTTCCAGTCTTATGGAATTATGTCAGATGACTAGAAGTTAAATATATTCTTTTACAGTATGCAGTTTCTCAGATCTTCTCCCTTAACAGGAACGGAAGTATTTTTTACTGGTTACTCTGTGAGAAATTGGCCATTCTTATAATCTAATGGGAATGGTATTTTTGCGTATTTAATGGATGTCAAATGGATTTCTTCCACATCATGCCTCAGCACGGTGTCAGTGAGTTAGGACGCTGTAATCTCTTGCTTACCTAAGCAAAAATTTTGTTTATTGTTTGTAAAAGTCTTTGGTTCCCTTTTTGTACAATTGGTGTGGCAAATCAATTAAAATGTACCATGGAGAAAAAAACTACAGTGACAGAAGAAAGCCTATTCGAGTACACAAATTTCTTCCATTTCTGAATTCTATACAACAGGTATTTGCTAGATGTCAGTGGAAAAGGCAGAAGGCAGAAGTGGTTTGAGTTTTACAGGATAAGATAGATCCAACACACATTCTATCATTTCTGAGGCATTTCCTTTAGCATGATGCCTAATCTCTTATCTTTTTCTGCTTTTTTGGAAGATATTGTTTGTTTGTTTGTTTGTTTTCTGTTTTGTTTTACCTACCAAGTTAGCAGGTTATATGGCCAATAAAAGTGGATAAATAAAGTAATAAAAACCTCAGCATAGTGGATCTGGTAACTCTTTCAACTGTATTTCCTCCTCTTGACCTTGTCAAGACCTTGTTTTTATCTACTGATGGACAGATCTATTTTTTTTTAATGAAAATTCTCTTATATTGTAGGTGTCCTAATACTGCTGTTAATACTTTCCAAGTCTCTGCTCTATGTGTGACTTACGGGAACTTCTCCTTTTTAACTTTCTCCCACAGTTTCTGTGGCCCYGAGAGATTTCTCTAATCCATTTGTAGGATTATATTTTTCTTCAAGCGATTTCCTCTGAAATGACAGGTCTCTTGTGCCAACAGTTCGGTCACCAGTAGCGATGCACAGTGTTGGGAGATGCACTTTTGATTTTTCCTACTGCCTTTTTCCACAGGCGTTTGTTGATTCTTCGTTTTCCTCCTTGCTAATGCACTGACTGAACTGGAGCAACTGACCTGGAGGTTTCATCATCTGAGATTTCAGACTTGTCTTTTTCTCTGGTGGTACTTCTATAGTATCTGAGGATGAGGGTCATTATCAGTGTTTCACAGTGTTTTTAGATTTGAGTACAACCTGAGTACAACCTGAGTACAAGTTTACTATCTCTTCTGCTTGATTTACTGTTTCTTAGCAGTTAACAAGAAAGAACTTCAAGTGCATTTTCTTCAGCTATAATGTTGGAAGAAAATGTTAGCGAGAGCAAGCAGATTATCTAAACAGAGCCTGATGAGTCTGTGTCCCTGTTCATTGATCTTTCTTAATCCACGTTTGCTTAATTCTTTCTAATCCATGACCTTTGCTCCCTCTTTAGCTTTGCAGTGCCCCACATTCAGCAGCATGTCGTGCCTCAGCACCGTGTCAGTGAGTTAGGAGGCAAGAATTTTATCATCCATAGACAGTGTCAAAGTGAAGGGGGGTCTGGGCAATGGTCAGGTTAACTGACGTTTCTTTAAAGAAGATTGAAATAACAACAGCTATAAAAGGATTATATCTCATTAAGGACAGACTTACTTCCCTCCTTAATGTGGAGGCACCAATACTTTCTCATTTTTAAACATGATCTTTGAAAAGATAAAATAAATACAGTAGGAACTGGATGATGAAATACAGCTAACGGATCGGTGAGTGTATTCTAGTGTCATACAGTATTTTTGTGACAACTGGTAACTTAAAATGGTAGACTACAACAGAGAAATTGAATTAAATGTGCTGTGAAAGCTAGGTATTTTTATGTCAAGAAAATAGGATCTTTCTCCAGAAGTAGAAGAAAGGGGGCTATAAATCTGTATTTTTTCTTCTAGTTTTTTCCATTTAATGTAAATTAGCATTTCCATTATAAGGCTTCTTGTCTACCAGTTCATAACAGCAAAATTCTGAGTGACATCATATGATAGTGTTGCAATTCCTTGGAAATCCAGATTTTCACTCTAGAGTATAAATATGAAGCAGTATATGCAGCCTATTTAAAAACACAAATATTGAGGATTGTTGTTTTTTTTTTTTTCATTTGATAAACATGCTCTGTATCTTTTAATGTGCATTTGAGATATGCTCCTTAGTGTTTTAGTTTTAAACAATATACTCTTTGCCCAGATTCATTTGCACATAGAGTATCACATACAAAATGACTGGTCAGCATGAGTGTCTTCCTCCATGTTTTAAACATGAGTGAAGATATGTATCTTTAAACACAATAAACTTACTTTGAATGACAAAGAACCAGCATAAACTGAAAAGAATGAGAAAAAAACATAAGTAGATCTGGAAGAAAGCTAGATAGAAATGCTAAATAAAACTGTTCTTGAAAATTTRCATTCAATGACTCTACCAGCCCTGAGGTAGTTCTACGGCAACTTGAACATATAGTATTTTCTGTAGCAAATAGAAAACGACACTTGCAGGATMTGACCTTGACAGAATCATTTGAGTAATATTTCTAGCAAGACTGAACAACTTCCTCATTATTTTAGGCAATAAGGAGTTTTCCAGATAGCTCTGTCTGCTAGCTTTTTCCCCCCTTTTTTATTATTCTCCCCTTTTATAAATGAAAGGAGGTGAATATGGGAAATAAAACTATTTGAAACCGTTTATTTCAGTTCTTGTGTGATCTGCTCTGTTCAGGTATCTGAGTAGTCTGCAAATATGAATCATTTACTTTTTTTCTTCTTATGCAAGAGAACAATTCAGTCTTTTCAAATGAGTTTCCTTCACATCAGAAACTGAGGCATGAAGAAAATGAAAGCAAGATCTTTAAAGAGTCTAGTAAATAAACTGAGTATGATAATACTGAAATATTTCAGTCTAAGAAAATGGCAGGATGACAGGGATTGAAGTTTTCTCCATTTAAAAAATGCTTTTTATTTAATATCCTGTTAYTGCATGTGCCCAGGAGATTGACTATCTTCTTTTTGCTCAATAGCTAAAATATCTTTTCTGCCCAAGGTTCACCACTAATATTTAGTGTGACCCATATTGCAGCAGTCACAGAAAAAGATGATGGATACTTTTGTACTGTATCCTGATAGTTAAAGCACTTTTCCAGAAAGTAAAATACCAGGGTTCAATTGTCATTTTTGTCTGGTCTGTTACTTCTCTGTATCTCTCAGAAAAGTCTAATGATCAGTAAAAGCTAGATGACGGATGTCAGAGTCTCTTCTGATTAAAACTTTGGTATATTATATATAAGAACATAAGCATCTTGGGGCCAGAATTAAAGGAGAGGAGAAGAAACCTGGATCTTTATTTCTATGATTATAGAAACAGTGAGAACAAATCTGAATTTTAGATTTTGTTATCTGGACTGGTTCAGTCTTTAATCTGTGGAGAATTGAGGCAAAATGCATAAAACCCCCAAGATCAGGGTTTATAATTACTATCTCTCTCTCAGCTCTGTGCTGTGGCCTTTAAACTTCAATATCAAATTTCATCTTACTCATTTCCTTCTCACACCACCTTGTAGTCTTGGTGATGCATTGGTCAGATTTCATCAGCTGTGATGGTGAGGCCCTTTCCTGTTCTCTATCCTCACCTGCTCTGTAAGTTGACAGGTACAGGCCTAGCAGGTCTGTATTGCCTGCATCAAACTGGTATGAACCCTCTTCTCCAATTTCTTGTTGTTGCTTCTGCCTCATCTCTTGGTTTTTTTTTTTTTTTTTTAGTATATATTTCCCCATCCCCCAGGGTGATTGCTATTACTATGGTATATGTTGTTTGCATGATGTTACAAGCCCTTAGAGGCAAAGAGAACAAAGGTGGGAATTACAATCCAAGCTACCTATTAGATACCTAACATGAAGCACTTGAATTAATTAGGACTGGAGATGCCTTAGGTTTCYCTATGGTTAGTAAAGTAAAGTAAATCTCTCCAGAGACCATTTCACTCTCTGAAGAGAGTACAAGAATTTCCAGAGAGACTATACAGTCAACCTACATTATTAAAATAAGTTTGAAATTACAAAACTGCCAAAGTAAGATTTGAAAATTCTTAGACATCTGATTCTAGATGGATTCCACAGAGCATAAAACTTTTGGTCACTGCATATTAAAAAAAAAAAAAAAAGAAAAAAAAAAAAAAAAAAAAAAAAAAAAAAAAAAAGATATTCTACTTTCTGAGTTCATGAATGTGTGTCCTAGGTAGCAGATAATTTCTCCAACTTAGTTTTCCGTCTTGGTATACTGACTGCCTCTAGTGTATAAATGTTAGTTGTTCCTAGATTCTCTCCTAGCATGAGCACTTCCTTCCTAAATTAATCCCAAGTGTGATTCTGTGGGTAGTACTCTTAAGAACTGCTTTCAGTTGTTGATAGAGATGATGAAGGTGTGGGTCTCTTTCCCATATACAATTTGAGTATCTTGCTACCCTTTCTAATGTCCTCTGTCACATCCGAACATATGGTCACATTTCATGCCTTCTAAACATATTCCAGGTGGACTGCAACACAATTGTCATATGATTACAGACATTTTAATTAGATGTTCCCTCCTCAGTTTACCATCAATAAACACACACACATAAAAATATACATATAAAACCATAGAGAACCCATAGAGGATCTAAGGCCAAGTACTATTCATGCAAGTACTTCACCGATGATGTGATATATATTTAAGGATCTAGACCTAGGGCTGCCTGCCGAGCATCACTCTTCCAGAGAGCTACATCTAGCAGCGCAGATATGACTACAGATCATACCCACAGCTACCCTATACCAGAAGATATTTTATGTCAGGAGGTTATTCTTTTATCCATATTTTTCTACATTTTTGTATGTTTCATCCATATTTTCCATTTTATCATTTTCTTGTAAAGTCTTTGAGGTAAGGAATATTTTTATTATAGGTAAAACCCTTTTCCACTTAAGCATAATTGTAAAAATAATGCATTTCTATTTCTCAATTAAATAAACCGTAAGTTAATCTAGGTAGCCCAAAGAAAAATATTTATGATGCATTATGCATTATTTCTTTGTGGGAAAAAAATGCTTTAAAAGAGAGAGAGTCTAGAAAGAAGATTTTTTTTTTTTTTTTAATATCAGAGGAAAGTTTGCCTCATAATTCATTGTGCATAGTCTAATTCACAATTATTTCCTTTAAAAGTTCTTTATAGTGTAGGTTGCTGCATATACATGTCATTAACGCTCTTGAAGTTAAACTAATTTTTTCTGTAAATTTTATTCAAAAATACTGGAGATAGAACTTTTGCATTCTAAGAGACAGAACAATTGAAAACAAATAATGAAATTGACTACAAGGCTAAAAATATGAGATATCTTTTATTCCTGAACATCCTTTGGAAAGTATTAGCTAATTATACTCAACATGGAATGAGAACATAATTCCCACTGTTTTGACAAGCAACAAATTGCACATTAGTGCCTAGTAAATAATATTATTAAAAACTGTTGTTCTTGTCTGTAGTTTCTTCTTTGTAGGCGTAAAATTTAATTGAGGCCTCATCATTGTTAAGCCCACAAAAAGTGCATTATAATATCAAAGTAGCAGTCTTAAGATACTGGGAACTGAAAATCCTGTATACTGTTTACAAAAAGGGAGAAATTTGGTGTTACAATGAGAAAATAAAAAGAGAAGATATGCAAAGGCTATGATAGCAGCATGATTCCTTGTGGTAACCAGATTTTCAGTCATGATTAATTTGAATCAGTCATTCTACTACTATCTCAACAACAATGTAAACATAATATTGGTTTCCATTGAGAAATGTAAATTACTGATTGTAATGCATTTTTTATATATTAATTGACTAATTAAACTGATTAGATCACCTCTCTTTCTCAAAAAAAAAAAAAAAATCATTGTAGAGGTGAATTTTAATACTTCACGTTTAAACGTATTATCTTTAATCCAAGCGCCTATGGGTACTATGTGAGGAAAAGGGTGTGAGGGTGACCGAGCACTGGAACAGGCTGCCCAGAGAGGTTTTGGAGTCTCTTTCTCTGGAGATCTTCTAAATCTGCCTGAATGTGAATGCCTGAATCTGTGCTACATGCTCTAGATGTCCCTGCTGGAGTGGAGGGGTTGGACTAGATGATCTCTAGAGGTCCCTTATAACCTCATCCATTCTGTGGTTTTGTGATTCTGTAATAGTCAAGGGAAAAAAAAAAAAAAAAAAAAAAAAAGTTACCTCTTTGATAAAGAAGCAATGAAATCATATACATGATGATCTTAGAAATGCTATACTGCGTACTACATATATTAATCAGACACATGCACAGAGAGTGAGCCCAAATTCTCCTGAGGAGAAGTATCATACTCACTTTGGATGAAGACCTTGGATATAGTGGGTACCTTAGGGGGTTGTTTAAGGCTCTTCCACAGAAATCAGAGATTAGGCGCTTGGAAACTGAAAGGACTAAGCCAATTATGTTAAAAAAAAAAAAAAAAAAAAGAGAGAGAAAAAAAAAGGAACACTCATAAAATAGAGCACAGGCTACATGAAATGACAAGATGTTATTATTACAAGGAAAAAAAATGGATCATTATACGTGAAACTCAGAGAGGATTGTTATCACCGGAAAAAATGTTGTGTATTGAGCAATCAGAAAGCTCACTTGGAAATCCTTAATAAAATGCTTAACATTTTATAAATAGACTTTCCAGGGAATTCAGAGATCAATACAACAGTCTAGCCACCTTCCACCTGCCTGGAACTGCTTCCCAACAAAAAAGAAAGAAAAAGGAAACAACTTAAGTTACTTTAAAATTAGCTTAATATATTTCCAAATTGGCTTATATGATGCAGGAAATGCCTGTTGTAGCAGAGGATAGGAATCAGTGACCTGGGAGGCCCCTCAGTGTTATATCATATCCTCCAGTTCATTGATTTTTCCCAAAAAACACAGGTTCAAAACAAAAGAACAAAAGTTTCAGCAATCCATCCACAGTGTAGAAGCTCCTTTGGCTAATGGTAGTAGTTCAGAAACATGATGTTCTATTTAATTATTAGAAGTAATTCTAATATTAACACCTTGTTTCTGGACTAGAGTCTGGACTTCATGGGTTTCTATTTGTATGCAGCAGCAGAAATGTTTAAGATAAAGAGAACATGTAGCAAGGCCTTGTACTCTGTTGGGAATTCATATAGAGCCCCTGCCCAAAGCAGGCAAACAGATCAGCAGAGATCAGATGAAACTTCAACATTTCTTTTTTGTTAGTCCAAATAATCCATTAGAATTTACAAAGACAAAGTAGTAAAGTTTACTAGGAGTTTACTAGTTTACTAGTTTACTAGATCATAGATTCTTGGGTTTAAATCCCTGTTTTCTTCGTCCATCAAACCCATATCTGGAGGAAGACATAGAAACCAATATGAAATGACCATTACCACCAAGTAATGTCTTCAAACAGAAAGAGTTAAAATCCTTCCAAGTAAAATGCAGATTTGTGGAAATTTYTCTTCTAACTGGAGAAGGAGAAAATCAATCAATTCAAATTCTTGGTGATTCTGCAGGTTTCTTATTATGATAATTAGTGATGTACAGACACTGTTACACTTTGCAGTAGAGTCTAGTCCTTAATGCTCACTACTTGTCGTGTCTAGAGGCTTTAACAGGAATGCTGAGCCTGTGCAGCACAGATTCCCATCTGACAGGCTGACAGGGCTGCAATAGATGGACAGGCCATCTTTGGATGGAGGCTCTTATAAAGGGACCCAAAGATTTCTTCGTGCCCTATGCCTTCTATAGGGGCTACCAYTGCTCTGATGTAAGGATGAAATGAGGCTATAAGCCACTGTAGGCTCAAGAGCTATGTGACTCTGATGCTGCAGTAAAGATCTGTGATCTGAAAGGACGTCAAAGAAACCAACCAACCAAACAAACAAACAAAAAAAACCCTGTATAATGTTGAGTACTGTGAAAATAAGTTTAAAAAGAAAAGAAGAAAAGAAGGAGAAAAAAAGAAGAAAAATATCTAAATTCTAAACAATTCAATTGTAACTCAGAAGCAGCTTATCCACATGTACATACGACCCTTGTAATATTGCCCAGGTCATTGCTTTTATTTTTTATTTTTTTTATTTTTTATTTTTTATGTTTTATTTTTTATTTTTAATTTTTTAATTTTTTTTTAAGTTTGGAGGGAGAGAATATTGCATAACAAAACTACTATTTTTTTTCTTTCTTCTTTTTTTTTTTTTTCTGTCTTTACTCCTTTTGGATAGTTATTGAATTCTCTGTCCCTTATTTTGGATAAACATCCAAAAATATTGTCCATAGAATAAAATGAACAAGTATTTTATGCTATTAAATGACTCCACAGTTGTTTTTCCAACCTATATGCAGTATAGGAGCTATAATGTTCCTATACAGGAGTTAGTGTTTGGCTGTGCTTGTTGAAGATTAGGGAAAGGTCTAGCTTTCAGTCTTAGTTACACTTCTCTGAGTTTTTGTTTCATACTCCAATGTAAGCCAACAAACAAAATAGAAATACAGGTGTAGTTGCAACTGAAATCTGTGCAAAACTTGCTTCAACATATTCAAATAATAAACCACTAGTAAGAAATGACTCATTTGACAAAATGATCAGCTTAATGTATAAAATAAGGCAGGGTAACAGAATTTGCAAATGCAGATACATCCTTCTGGTATTGTAAGTTGCTTAAGTGACAGTGTAAATATAATGGGCACTGTGGTTACATAGCTACTGATGTTACAGTCATATACAATCCAACAATCAAACAAGCAAACACAGATCTGAAAGGATCTGCTTTCACAAAGTTATATGTAATTTACACATTTATTTTAAAAGTGCTGTTTTTATGATCACATGCCTACATGCTGTGTGAATTTGGAACTGGTCATTCAAACCCCCACAATTTTCCCTGGCATCTGCATTCCATCTGGTAATCTTCTCTCAAATATCTGATGAAGAAAAATGTTGAAGTGTACACTACAAAATGGGTTACTTCAGCTATGTTGCATAATGCTGTTGTATATCTGCTTAGGGTGAGAGATTTAGCAAAACTCACCTCAAACTCATAGAAACTGGAGATCATATAACCTAGGCCAGCTCTCACTCAATTTATAAATACAGAAGCAACTCCCCACRTCTGTTCTCCTATTTTCTGTTTTCGATTTAAGGGGGAAATTGACCTTACAATCTTCAACGTGACTTCAGGTCATTGTTATTAGTGGTGAGAAAATGCTGTGTTCTTATGACTGAGCTTGGCAAACCTCCCAGATATTTTACAATCACAGTATAAAACCAGTGAAACGCTGAACGATGTTTTATTTATTTATTTATTTATTTCAGATTTAACACTTGCTGGAGTAGTCTGTGCAGCTGGAAAATGTAAAATATTTTTTTATTTTTATTTTTTCCTTTTTTCTATTCTTTTCAGTTAAACCGACGATTCATCTTTGAAATTTGGCAATTCTAAATAATAATTAAAAAACCCTACTAGCTCTTTCTCTTAGGCAAAGAGATAATAGTTTCCATTTAGAGAGGATGGATAAGAGAACAATATCAAGAACAAATATTGGTGTGAAATATTGGAGGTGTGTTATGGCTCATTTCCAAGAACACAGAAATACAGAACTTTCCACCCCCTCTTTGAGAAGGGAAGGAGAAAAACTGTTTTTTTTTTTTTTTTTTTT
>NW_020455473.1:377717-485655 GCF_003342845.1 Nothoprocta perdicaria | reverse complement strand
CCTTCCTTCCTTCCTTCCTTCCTTCCTTCCTTCCTTCCTTCCTTCCTTCTTCCTTCCTTCCTTCCTTCCTTCCTTCCTTTTCCTTCCTTCCTTCCTTTTCCTTCCTTCCTTCAAGGAAAAAAAGGTTTTAATACCCCAATAAAACAATTTTATCACAACTTTGTAATAGCTAAAGTAATTCTACAGCAATTTATTTTACTTCTCATCTATCTACAGGCATTTGGGACCCATATCAATTCTTCATGGTAAGTTTAATAACAACCAACCTTTAAGAATTGAAATAAAAATTAATGCCTGTATTTATACACAGATGGGATGGGAATTTGGTGATCCCGAAATAAACATTTTGATTACTTTTCAGGGAAATATCACAACTATTAGACAAGTGCTYTGAAACTTTCTCTTGGTCAAAATGAATGTTTGATAATGCAGTAAGAAGGGGAATTATCTTTATAAAAGGAAAGATGCTCCTATTTCCATTGAAAAAGGATCATTGCTTAGTGTGAAATTTTGATAATTTTAAAGTGAAAATGCTTGGKKTTTTTTTTGTTTGTTTATGAATAAGCAAATATATTTTCTACATTGATTCTTATTACAAAAAATGTAATTTTTTTTAGGGAACAACATAAGGCTGCCTCAGGTGTCACAACATTCCTCTACCAGTCTCTGTTACAGGTGAGATGTAGAAAGTATACTGCTAATATTAAGGTAAGAACATTCACCTATCACAGATGTTTTATGGCATTCCTTTTAGACAATACTCTCAGAAAAAAAAAAAAAGAAAGAAAGAAAAAACACCAAACAAACAAATAAAAAATGGATTTCAAATTATCTGAAGGTGAAATAGAAGAGTTCATTATGCCATCCAGGAACTGAGTCATAACCATATAGTGGGAGAGAGAGGAGGAATATTTATTGTACAGCTATTTACTTGGAAAGTTTCAATAGAAATTTGAAAAGTAAGAGTGATGCAGTAGCACAAACAGCACCTTAAACCTTTAGTATAAAAATTTATTTTGCAAAATGAAGAGATCACTCTGAATATGCTCTGCTCAATTAATTCAAACTCTGCCCAGTATTAGCTGTCATTTAATAAATACTACTAACTGTAAGTAAAGAAAATGTCTGACTTCTTAAATTAGTGAAAGACAGAAAATTCAGATTTTGAATGATTCATTCCATCACTGTGAACCTGGATCTATGTGTCTTCATATTACAGGGGTCTGGCTTATTTTATCTTTTCCTGTTTAGCAAGATATATAAGCATTTAGTGTAGTACAGTGCCATCATTGTTAGTAATAAACATAAGCTTTGTACTGAAATTTCAAGGATTCAAGACTGAAGTTTGAGAGAAGTACTATCTGAAACCTTTTTGTCCTACCTATAGGTTTCTTTTATTTGGTCTAGCACTTTTTTTTTTTTTTTTTAATTGACCAGATGTCTGACTACATTTGAAATTACTGCTATTTTTATCTTTGCATGGTGCAACCATATTTTTATACAGTTTTCAGTAATCAGTAACAAGCATTTATTCTGTGCAAAATGAGATATTTATAGCTCTAATATGGCACTAAGAGAGGTCCCGGAAAGTAAGAGCACAGGGTGTACATCATAAGCAAGAAAGCATCAGCATGAATTTYATATTACTCCCAGTGAGGGACTCCATATGCAGACAATTCATTGTAACATCKCACCACCACTACTGTAATAAAATCATTAACATTAGGATTTAAAAGAACTTTAAAGAAGTGATGACCAAACACGGAAAAGAAGTAGAAACTTGGAATTGTTTGAATAGTAATTTTAACTATAGTATTATTCTTTCTTTTTCTGTTACAATTGGAAATGTTCTAATAGTTCATGTTAACATTTCCAATATGTCAGCAATAAATTCTTGGCTTTATACATATTTACCTGATGTACTTCCTCTTTGCCCATGAAGATTTTCAGTGTAACAAAATGTAACAGAATATTACAGAATGTAGCAGATATTTAGTGACTTCAGTGTAATAGAGGGAGAAGAAGCAACAGGTTCTAATATTCAAAATCATGGTTATTCCATGTGGTCTTGCCCTACTACTGTGTTGGATAGCTATTTTTAATTTTCAAGTTTAAAGATAATGTCTGTTAAATATCTTAGTTGCTTATTTTTCTTTTATAATTATTGCACTAGGAAGTAATGAAAAAAAAAACCACAAAGTGTGTGATGGTATCACATTGATCTTCTCTGTTCATCTATTTCAATTCTTTGGATTTATAATGGGGAGAGCTGGTTGCTCAGGCAACACACTGGATTAGAAATTCAGCATCCTTGATTTTGCAACAAATATTCTGTGTAATCTAGGAATAGCCATAAGTATTTCTCTGTCCATCCTTAAATATGTTAATCTGTATTTCATTCCACATTTCTTCCTGCTAGTAGGTTTTCCATTCAGTCTTTTTTTTTTTTTTTTTTTTTTTTTTTTCTCCCTTGTGCTGATCAGGAGGAAGATCAAGACTTGATTAGCTTTATTAAGCACATGGAAAGAAGAGCTGAGGTCTGTCTGATCATCATTACATGTTCTGGTGATGCTGCTCAACATCCTATTGAGCTGCTCAACTCAATATTTTCACTAGTGACTGAAGTTTCCAAAAGTCAATGTTTGAAGAAAACAATATTAATTTTAGTAAATCTCAACCAGGATCTGATTGGACATGAACTCATGATACTATATATATTTATATTTAAATAAATACATTCAAATAACTAAAATAACTTACAAATTATCAATGCATTAATAATTTTCACAACAATTAAGACATAACAAATGTCCATTGTTTATTGCTAAAAAGGAAAACAAATATAATGTGTCTGAAGGGATGAAAGATCCACCATTAAATGAATGAGACATTTTGATTATCCATGAGTTATTAGTTCAGTATGCTGTAATGACTCATAAAGAGCTATGTTTGCTCTGAGAGTCCTTACCAACTTAGTTCATCAACAGAGAATAAAAGTATCCATATCAGAAAATCATCTTGGTACATGTATAACCAGTTATACATGTCCTCTTTTCTGTTATTGTGTACATTTATTCAGAGTATCAGTTTTTGCTAATGGCACAGTGATACAATCATTGGCTGAAATTTTTACTCCTTTTCATATTTTTYGAAGTTTACACACTTGCAATTTGGGTGAATTTCAGATGACACTGTACAGGAAAATGATCCAGAAAAATTCTGCTCTATCCTTTGATCTCTTAAGAGCCTATCTATTTCAACATCTTAGAGGCTTACATTTTTGATTTGAGATTACTAAGACATTAGGGTTGCTGCTATTGCAATACATGCAGCTTTAATTCTGCAAACTCATATATTCTTTCCATGAATGTGGAAAGTAATATAAATCTGGAGCTTCATTACGCTTCATTATTGACATCTCATTTTTAATCCTTTCTGACCTTATGACTCAATCTTCTTCCTCCCTGCTACAAGAAGGCAACTGTTAGGTTCCCTCAAGTTTGTCTCTTCTCCATACTGAAGAAACCCAATTCCCTCAGTCTCTCTTCATATATCTTGCATGCTATTAGCTAAAGTTTCTAATTACATTTGGTAAACTCTATTTTTAAAGCCACTGTGTTAACATATATCATCAGCCTTAGGCTTAGATTCAACAAATGATTTATATTGTTACCTCGTATGAAAGCTCTTAACTTCTAATGTTTGTAGTCAGAAGATGAAAATCTAAATATTTGAGGGGTCTAGGGCTCTAGTATTTTCCTTGCTTATTCTCAGTTTGTGCCTAGCTATGATCTATTTAAACTATAGTTACTTTTACATTACTGTCTATGTATTTTTTAATGTGTCCTTTTTTTGTTGTTTTTC
Organism: Nothoprocta perdicaria; assembly: GCF_003342845.1. NCBI lineage: Eukaryota > Metazoa > Chordata > Aves > Tinamiformes > Tinamidae > Nothoprocta > Nothoprocta perdicaria. The sequence goes on along the minus strand of NW_020455473.1, from coordinate 481,791 downwards.
AAACCAAGTAACGAACTGCCTTCCTTAAACATGCTTAGCTTCAATCAACAAAATATGACTAGCCCTCAGCATAATACTTACCTAAAGGGTATATGTAAACTCTTTATTATATATCTTCCCTCAGAAGGTCTACCACTTTTATCCTGTCCTCCTTCAKCAATTCATCAATTCTTTACTCTTCTCCCAAAGGAGTCATCATTTCCACATTCTTTTAGCATTAATATTTCACTAATTCCATCATCTTTTACCCCTAGGACTACTTCTCTCAAATCTATCAATCACAGAATTACCATTCCTTCTACATTTTACCTATTCAGCTGTCACATTATGATCGAGGTGTTTGTTCAACCGTGGATCTTCTTAAGCAGCTTTCTCTGGCACGGCTCTTCTTGCTTAGAAGAATTAGCCGGATTGGAGTAGGTCAGCCACTGCTTAGTAGAAATCAGTATGATAGCCTATCATGGTCATAAAATTGAAAGAAATACATCTCACCTCCTGTTTTGTTTTGGAGAAACATAGTGCTATATGTGATTTTATGATCAGCCAGTCTAATATTTGACAGAAAATGAAAGGAGATTATCTCCAACAGCAATGTAAAATTGGGCCTACTTTCCACACATTTGAGAAGAAGGATTCTCTTAGGGAGGGTAGGTAGACAGCAGGGTAGATCCTCTTAGGGACGGTAGGTAGACAGCAGGGTTGAAATCTCACCAATAGTGATGGCATAGAATATGGAAACTGTAGATTTTTAAGGGAGGGAAAAGATTTTCTTTATTTTTTATGGCTAGGAATTGCCACCCATTGTCCATCTGAGGTGGACAATCTTTGAAAACCCTTGCTACAGTACATGTTCTCTTTTTGCTATTGCACCTATGTTCTCCTTTTTTCCTCCCTGTCTTCTTCCACAGTTTCAAAATCTGAGGCCTTCCTACTAGTATATAATGGTTCTTAGTAACCAAACTGAAATTAGATGTCTTGGGTTAACTGTATTTTGGGTTAGCTTCTCTTCCAGACAAAGATATAACGAGAGCCCTCAGCTCTGAAATATCTGTTTCCCATTTCCCACTCTTATCAGCAAAGTTTCAGAGTTTCAAAGTTTCAGCACAAGAAAATTACCATACTCATGGTAATCATAAGTACCATATTCATATCTTGCCTACTTGCACAAATACTCAAGAAAACATACTTTGTACTAATAAAGACCTAACCTTATCTATGTCTTCACCAGAAGAGTGGAGAGACTGTTTACACCAGACAAGAGTAAGAAGACACTACTCATAACAAATAATGTAGCTTTGAATAACAGATAATTTTTCAGTTTTACATTTTTTTCATTTTATTTTTAATTTCAATTGAGACTCCTTAATTAAAAAATCATGCTTTTGTCATTGTGACCTGTATTTTTGTCCAAACTAAGTATGGTACAACTGATACCAGCCCAGTGTGAACTGCTGTTGGGTCTAYTAAAAAGGCACAGCCTAGTGGGATGATGTTTGCTTCTGCTGAGATTTAATGGCTATTGGACTTGGCAGTTGCTCTCTGAGACATGGTTCTCACAGGGAATCTTTCCATTTCAACAGCCATAGTATAGGTTTACTCTCTAGTACCGAGTGTCAAACATCTGTTCYGCTCTTATTTTTTCCTTCTAGTTTTCCCCATTTCTGTAAGAGCATGCTGTGGGACAGGAAGCCTCCCTGCCAACACCTCTCAGAACTGTGACAGCAGTTCTGTCTTGCTCAAGTCCACTATGATTGTGTGTTTACAGCTATTTCAGGAAACGTGAGGAGCTGTTGTGACCTATCATTTCTTTCTTTACCAGTACTGCTTTGCTCTCCACAATGATCTCTACGATTGCCCGGTGATTCTAGAAGTGCCACGAGCACCTACAGAAGAACCAGTTCCAGCATTCGCATTCGTGTTGTACTTATTTTTTTTTGCAACCACATATTCCTGTGTGTTTTTTTTCACTCAGGTTCACTTCCGTATTTGCTAAAATTCTTTATTGTTTTGTTCTTTTTATGCCTTCCTTCTCTGTGTAATTTACAGAAAGTGGAGCAATTAGTAATGTGTTTAGATTTTCATTTTCAAAAGTTCAACGCAGAATTTAATATAGTGAGATTGACAACTATAGTATAAACAACTATTTCTTTTCTTTAAGAGCTTATCTACAGGGTCAAACTAGAATTTTGTATTACTTCATCCTTACATTTGTTATTGATATTTCTCTCTCAACTTCTCTACTCCATTTTGAAAAGGAATTTAATTCAATAAACTTTAAGCTCTGGAGCAAGCCTCTAATATGAAATGTGTCTGTGTATTTTATGTGGAGAAAAATGGATTCAGCTGAATGTACAGATTTTTTTTCAGGTTTCTCYGGGAAATATTACAATTGCTCCCACAGTCAATACTTAGTCTGCACTGTTAAGTCATCAAAAGAACCTGAGAGGAAATAAAATATTGCATTTTCTTGTAATTCATGAGCTTATTGAGGGACTTTTATAAATATATGCAAAGATATTACCTTCAGTAAGGATAATGAACACTGTCCTCTACAAGGTATGCTTAGGACTAGATTTTGGATGGTTGGCAGTTGCCTAGAAAACCAATATCTTTGAAGGCTGTCATCTGTGAAGGCTAAGGCATCTAAATTTTCATTAAAGCATAGCAAACAGACTTTTAGAACATAAGCACTCTGCATTTTGCTAGTAAATAAGTGCCTTTACAGGTRAAAATCTGAGTAGGTTGCATAGGACACTGCTCTGCAAGGAAAATTCAGTCATACAGTTAAAGTCACAGACAGTAGTGGTGAAATGCTGAGCAAATGGAGGAACAGGATATGTGTGCATAAGTGGTCTGTACCAAGTGGATTCTGAAATATGTTGTAGACCAAGAATTGATTTGAGAATAGTTGGGCATCATGCTGGCTTATTGTTTCTTAATGTAGAATTCCAATCTTGATTGATATTTTTTTGACAGCATTACCTTCCAATATTTTTGACCATTTTGACCACATTTTGACCACATTTTGACCACAAGGCAGGCAAGATATGGTTGGATACTGGTGAAGAGAGGCACTCAGTGTTCATAAGGGGTTAAACAAGATGCACTTAATAAAAGACTTACCTTTCAGGCTGCACAGTGTACCCTGAGAACTGTGAGGAGGGGTCATTGATGGGAGGTTGATGAAGGCACCAGTAAGATGCCTAAGTTGACTCAACTTATTGTTCTGAAGGGACCCTTAAGTCTTCTAGAAGTACTGGCTATTCAACTATACTATAACRTTAGTTATACTAGCCTTGAAAAACTACTGCCCTGGAAACAGATTTTGACAAAACAGAATATCTCTGACTGTCTCTGATGGGAATTTGATCAGAATGTAGTTTCACACACTGGGTCTGATACCGCATACTCTGCCAGTCACTGACTCTTTGCACAGGTGTTCATACAAGAGAAATCTATTTTGATTAAATTTTACTGTGTAGATACAGATAACTTTCCTTGGATCTAATGTGTTGCCTAAACACTTTTGCTGTCTGTCTCTCAGGAGAAAGAGCAGATGTCATCTTCTTAATCCCATTTAGATTTTTCAAGTAGACAAATATTCCTCTGTTAACTAAACAGTGTTGTGGTGGAAGCAATACTTTTTATTTTACGTTGTTTTTTTTTTTAATCAGGAAAGCTGTCATTCAATATTATATATGTTGAATTCATGCATTTCTTCCTAAATCAGCTGAAGAGAGAAAATTTTCTAGGTAGGTACTATCATATCTTGGAGAAATATTAAAATAAATATGTAAGGAATGACCAATTTGATAACAAGGGATATTTTTCCAGGTATTTTGGCCAGGTATAGGAATGTTATATGTTACAAACTTGATTTTCAAAAGCAATACTTGCAAAATCACCTAAGATGCAGCAATGGTTCCAATCTCTTATCTGAGTAAAATATATGTTAAACTGTTAGTATATGGCACATAATATTTTTACACCTAGATCAGCATTTTTTTTAAGTATCTAGCTGATGTTTGGCGGTGTTGTCAAGCTGTTCTCAGAATGTCAGCTAGTATTCAACCAGGTTGTTTCAGGACAGAGAACTTGTCAGACTCGATCCATAAAAGGAAGGTGAATATTTCATTTGAAGAAGTGAAAACTTTAAATCAAGCTGCTCAAAAATGAATTGTGGTCCTAGTAAGGAGCCCGTCTGAGGCATACATTGTCCCTTTCTCCACTCTCCCCAGAAGAAGGACTTAGAGAGGAAAACCTCTGACAAAGAAGAAACTGGAGAAGCAGCGTAACTGATTATGGAATAAAATAAAATAAAATAAAATAAAATAAAATAAAATAAAATAAAATAAAATAAAATAAAATAAAATAAAATAAAATAAAATAAAATAAAATAAAATAAAGTACCTTGTATCCTAAGTATACATCATATTGCCCAAGAGATATAATAGACTTGCTTATTCTCTGGGTCAGACTTCTTCTGATTCAGTGACCAAATGTTAACTTCTTCATACTTTGGTTTCATGCAGATGTCCCTGCAACAATCTGAGACTGGCATTTCAGTGCAGACTGTAGCATTGTTCAGTTTACTATGGGTAGAAAAGGGCATCAGCATACAGGAAGAATCATTAAAGACTTACAAAAAAGACTTTTGAATCCCACAGAAGGACAAATGATGGACAATCCCGATTTTAGGCAGGAAGTGAGGAAGCAAAAGCTAGCAATTTTCCCAGTTTAGGCACTTCTTAATTATAAATGCTTGCAAACAWAATTAAATCTTGGAAATAGTATTTTTGCCCTTTTTTTTCTGTATTATTCAGATCCCCTAAATTTACTATTTTCAGAATAACATCACAATCATTTTGGACTGTGTTTCTTTGAACTAATCCTATTGCCTCACTCAATATACACTTTTTGCAGTTGCTCACATTCATACTCTAATCTTCAAGAAAGCCTAAATTGTGTGTCCTGAAAAAGACTATTTTTATAGACTAAACTTTTAGGGTTTGACTTTCTCTTTTACATCATTTAAAAATTTTCACCTGGACATCACTTAAAAATTGTTCTTGCATTATCTGAAGACACCCCTAYACACGCACACACACGCACACATACAAACACACACATTGCTGTCAGAATGTGACCAAAGCACATAGACAGGAACTGATATCTGTCTGACTATGATCATCCCATAAGTGTAGTTTTAAAAGGTATGACCTGCCATGTCCTAGCTGCAATGATAATAAATGATGATAATTTAAATGTCAACAATATCAAGACCAACATATAAAAGAAAAAAATGATCCTAACTATACTTTCAGATTATAAACACACACAAAAAAGACTGAAAAGCACTTTGAGAGGTATAATAGCTTTTTATTAAGACTAGGCACACTGTACTTACATTCGTTGTAGCTCTAGCTTGCTCTAAGAAACTTATAGACAGAAATTCCATAGTGTTTCAAGGTAATCTAGTGTGATCCATAGAACAAAAGCTTTTCCTAATGCCTAAGTTAAAATTTCACTTTCTCCATTTTAGGGACCATGCTTCTTTCTCTTGGCATAATGGAGTGGGAAAGCAGTTAATTGCCTTCTTCAGTATCTCTATATTTTGTGATCGAAAAGTCCTCATGTTTCAGATTTCTCTAGACTCCTTTTTTTCTTATCCATTAGCTCAGCAAAGTAACTAAATGCAAACTTTTAACTAGATCAGGATGGCATTCAGGTTCAGGCTCTGTAATATCTAAAAGTATCTGTCAGTTTTTTGAAATACGCAGTTTAAAAGCAAATCTCTCCATTCAGACATATRCTAGAGTCCTGTGATCTTTCAATAGTCTCTGTAACTGAGCTGCCTGAGCTGTCTGCCTGAGCTGCCCATACACAAGTACCTAATGTCATCTGAGATACCTTATTGTATCTGAGAGATCCAAATAGGATTTCTAACATAACCTAACATTGTTGAAGAGCTGTTCAGTGAACAGTGTGTAAGTATCTACTTTAAGGCGAAATAAACAGCTCTCTAGACTCCATTGGCTGTGTTTACTTAAGACTCAGTTCTGGCATTAAGCGTCACTTGGCAAACCCTAGTGTACATGAGACATAAGAATGGGACTGCTAGCTATGATATATGCTCTGCTAGAAGGGCAACTAGAAGGCAGACATGATGACAGAGAGTATGTCAAACCGTGCTAGATACCCAGTGTGGGTAACCAAGCCTTACATCTCTTACTGATTGTAGCTATTCCTTGAACATATATTCAGACACTTACATTTAGGTGTCTGCATTCTCAGTTTAAATCACTTCTAGGGCTTGATTCAGCTGGCCACACAAAGGCATCTAGCACCATTCAATATGCCTCAGGGATTGCTTGGCCTTCAGGAGCTGCAGCAGAAAGGTATTCTTTTCCCCAAAGTCCTCTATCCCTTTTTTTCAGTCTGTTGTTTTGTCTTAGTGTAAAAAATTTCATAGAACTAGATGTTTATGCAGCTGAATCAAACTCCAGTATATAAACAGAATCCCCAGTCTTTTGCCAAATTTCAGGAGATCTCAGTCTACTACATTAGAAAGCCTCTGAATCTCCTAGATATCCAGATAAAATTTGTGAATGTTCTACTACCTAGACCTTCTCTAATTTGTGCCAGTCTTCCTTGTGGCTTATGCTCTGAAGAAAACTGTTGATTCTAATAGATGTCTTCTAGTTCCCTATGATTCATCACAATCTTTCTGTAAGGTGGTTGAGTATCTTGAAGAGAGTGCTTCAACACTTTTCTGCAGCACTACCATCTAACCTGTGGTTCTCAATGTTGTACTTGTACAGTTATTTATATCCAYTTTAAAGTGATATTTTGCACTTGCCCCTTTTTGAATTGCATCTTATTTACTTTAGACTATATTTTCATTTGTAAATCATTTTGAATTCTAACCCTGTGCTTCAAAGCACTTTCAGCTGCTCTAGTTTGGTATCATCTGTAAATTTAATAAACATTGCTTTTACTCCACTGTCCAGACAGTGGAGTAAATATTAAATATTACCAGAACAGATTTCCACAGAACATGACTTGACACAGCTTTCTATTTTGACAGTACACTGTGATAACTACTTTTTCAGTATAGATCTTCAGCTAATTCTATATGCAACACAAAATATTTTGATTTAGATGATAATTCACTTATTTTGTAGTGAGAACATGATATGTGGCAGTGTCAGATACATTACTTAAATCATGGTATATGATAACAAATATTTTTCTCCCTATCCAAAAGGTGTGTTACCTTATTATAGGACAAAGTTTCTTTGAAATTACATAATTTGTTTTTGACAAATCTGTACTGACAYTTATTCTCTTGCTATTATCTATATACTTACCAACAGATGGTCTGTCCAAGTAGTTTTCTGAGTTGGAAAGCATGATGAGAGCCTTATAATATTTTAGCTACATAGAATAGCATATATTCTAGCATATATATGTGTATATATATGTGTGTTTCTCTTGTTTATTTAGTGATCTGGAACCCCATCTGTTCTGCACAAATCTTGGAAGAAATTCACTTCTGTTTTTTAATTGCTGAGCCTAGTGTAAGCACTCCTTGTAAGGAGCACTTTCACTAAGTACCTCATTGCAAATTTCACCAGGTCTAGAAAATGTTACATTAGTTTATTAAAAATGTGAACTTCCCTTAAGGCTTTTTAGTTTTTTTGTTTGAGAGAGAGAGGATTTTTTTTCCTGATTTGAATACTTTTTGTGCATAAACAGTATGAAGAGTTTTACCTAAAATAGGTCTCAAAGAAAAAAATTATCTTTATGAAAATTATGTTTATATCCTTGATCAATATTGATCAGTATCACTAACAGTTGAATAATGTTTCACTTTAAACATAAAACAAAGTTCTTTATACATCACAAGTCAAATGTTAGGAAGCCTCTAATATTCTAAAAATATTCTCTGTAGCAATAGCATACAATAACAAACTTGCAAATAATAAGAAACACTTCATTCACAACAGTACAGAAATGTTAGAGCAGGGCAGGGCTTACTTTAATTTTCCATGGAACAAAGAAAATGAAAGCACAGGGAAAAACACAGCTAGGAATGCCAAGTTGTAATAAGATGGTTTTATCAGGACAAGATGTCTAGTGCATACCAGATTCTCCTAAAGATGAAATACAAACAAACAAACAACTGCAGATAACACTACATCATCTAAACAGACTGGAAAACAAACTGTTGTACGGTCTGGACAGTCTGTTATACAGATTTGAGACAGATCATAAACAAAAACAAGCTCCTGCAATTTCAAAGGAAAAGCTGAGCGATGAATATATATGCTTTAGATTTTAATATGTGGAAAACAAGAAGGAGCTTATTAACTCTTTGTGCAGAAAGTATCTTGACAAAAAGGAATCCTTGCTGCTAAGCATGGCTATGATTATAAAGAAAAGAAACTTAAGGTTTGAATTACATAAAAATTCTAGCTGATAATATAAAAACACTATATTTCACTATATTTCACACACATATTTCACTATATTTATGTATGTGAGATGATGCCACATATACAAAAAAATCTTCCATAGTACATAGGTGAGTTTATTTCAGAAACAAATCAGGATTGGCATGTTAGGTTGGTGGAAGTAGATTACTGAAGCCTAGTCAGAACACTTGGGTAAACACCATGAGGCAGCCCATGTACAAGATATCATAAGTTGCAGGAATGAAGAGGATACTCAGGCTCATTCTACTTGCTGTGACTCTAGCAAATTCGATTGCTATGTTATTTAACTTCTTAAGGACTTAAGAAGATAAAGTACTCAGTATGTCTCAAGTTTTTAATCCCTAAGGGAAAAAGAGATGTGTAATATTATCTCAAATGAAAATTGAAATTTCACTTAGCCTGAAAGACTACAGTGAACTATAACTACAGTGACCTTTTGAAAGAACTGAAAAATTCATTGAACTGGTGGATCCAGTGATTACAAAGTCACAAAGGCTTCCTTGTTTTTTTTTTTTTTTTTCTTTGTTTGCTTGTTTATTTGTTTGTTTTTTAGTTCTTCTGCAACATGTACTTTTGAGAGACCATCTGCTGGAATTTGAAATTTCATAAATGATTTGAAATTGTTTAATTAATTTTTTTTCTATTTATTTTTTGGGGAGAGGCAGATTAAATTACTTAAACACTAATGAGAACATTTTCATCTCAGCGTATTTCTTTATCATATATTTTCATTTCATTTCATTTCATTTCATTTCATTTCATTTCATTTCATTTCATTTTCATATATTCATTTAAGCCAAAACATTTATGCAGTTAAATAAGTGTAGGAAACTTTTTAAAATGTGATTTTTAATTCCTATGTTTTTCAGTCATTTATGACAAGATGATGAGAGACAGAAATCAGTGCATAGGAGAAAACAAGAGAAAGAGATGGAATTAATAAGAAATTGATAGAAGTCCCTTCTGCTTTAAAAATGTGCATTTCTGACACATTTTTATTTTGTGAAAATATCAAAATATTGATTTTATTTTTCCAGTATAGAAGTATACAAATGTCAAATTTACAAGATTTTGTAAAACAGAATTATTTTTCTGCATTTGCCATTGGGAAATAAAAAAAGATTTTAACATAGCTCTAGTCCTTCAAAGTGCTCTTTTCTAAGGCAGGACATATGTTCTGAGAATAAAATTTTTTGGATAATCCATTATTCAGAGAGAAACAAGCTTAAAATTATACTATGTTTTATAGAGTGCAATGATTATTAGTAATTTATTATTTGGCTAGGATAACATAAAAATTGATAGCATATCAATATGAGTACAATGATTATTAGTAATTTATTATTTGGCTAGGATAACATAAAAATTGATAGCATATCAATATGAAGAATATACATTATCTGCAATTTTATCATCGGGGAATTTCAGTATAAATTAGTAGTTTAGTTTAAAGGATATTTTGTTGTTGTAGTTTTCCTATCATATTTTATGTCCTCATATAGAACAAATAAAAAACATATTAACCATTTAGTATCAACRTATGGGAAGACAATTTTTATGTAATTGGCATTTCAGTAATTCAAAAAATGCTCAGGTCTGTCTTAGTGAGGGTTGCACTCTGCTGGGCTTCTGATTGATATACTATTTGATTGATAAAGTTTCTCATCAGTGTAAATCTTAACTTACTGCATAACAAAGTCCTGAGTGAAATAAGATCATTTTCTATTGGCATTCAAGATTACCTTTACTAGACAGAGAGTTAGAATAAATATAGCATTTTGCAATATGAGTCAGATTTATTATTATTATTTGATTTGATGTGCTTATTTCTAAATACTTTACCATAATAAGTCTATCTATTAACCTTTGCAGGCAATATTTAATAGTCTTCACTTAATTTCTGCAATTTTTTATTTACTTTTAAATTGTATTTTGATAAATTTGTTAAATTCTATGCTTTATATAACTACCTTGAAATTAATGACTGCATAAGATACATGCTACAATTATCTGATTAATTAAATTATTTAGCCAAGATATGTATTTTATTTTTTATTCAGCCCAATGTTCACATACCTTGCAAAAATTTCACAGTATCTAGATTTATGTGGTTATATTTTACTGTTGATAAGGTGTAGATTTTTAATCACTTATTTTAACAGTTTGAAATGAAGAGAAATTTATGGTATCACTTTTATCACTGCTTAAGTTATTTCCAGAAAATCTGATTGAAAGTACAGAGAAAGCAGCCATGAAGAGTAAAGAATAAGCAATTTTCCGTTCTCTATATTATGACCTGACACATTTTAGATCAGTGTCTTTTTGCAAAACAGAAAGTCCAAAATAATGAATACCAATTTCATGCATGTTACACACAGGCAAGCCTTATTGCACACCTTTCTCCTATAGTTTCCTCAAAAATCAGACTGCTGTATAAAGTCTGTGTGAGTTGCCAGATTCTTAGTATGAAGTAAAAAGGCCTTTTGTCCAAGCTCTTCCTGGATAGAGTTTAAATTTAGTAATATATTCCTTTGAAAAAATGAACAATTTATTTTATGGGAAGGGAAGTCAGGTGTGCAGACTGGAAAGCAGCCACTCTGCACTCCTAACACTCTGCACTACTCTGACTTGCATGATAAGGGGACCAGGACATTCTAGTCTACCACAGAGACACTTACCAAGCAATTTAGATGCAGCATTACTTACTGAGCTCCACATTAAAAATAGATAGATTTTTTGCTCCATATAATCTGACTGCATGATCTCCAGGGCACTGTAAAGAAACCTAAGAAGCAATTCAGGTACCTAACATAGGTGCCTCATTTCTTTTTAGATGCTTTAGAGCATAGAACATACATCCAGGATTGGCAAGGATGATATGGAACCYAATTCTGACAATGCATGATATTTGGCCAGTCAAGATGCCCTAAGGTATTAGGGCATCTAAAATGTCATCAGGTATCTGTTTTCAGATAGGGATGAAACTCTTCATGCATTTAGAGTTTTGGATGACATTTTCCCCGTTATGTCAATGCTTTTCTCATATAAAAAGTGAATTTAGATTTTAAAAGCTTTTTCTGTTTCAGCTTTTCTACTTTCTCTCCACTTAGGCTTATGATTGTATATTTGATTTCTACAAGGATGATGATAGTGTCACATTTGGTCACATTGTAACACTGTGAGCAGCTGTCACACAAAGTGTAAGTGGAGTTGATTTAACTCTTAGGAAACATTCAACCACTTTTGTATACAAATATATCTAATACCAAGTACTATTACTGTGAATATTACTGTGTAGATGGAAGAAACAGAATTGTCCCCCAAGAAGGTGAAGAAACATGGCAAATAAGTCTGAGTTGAAGCTGGTCTGGACTACGCTTTCTCCCCAGTTTTCAATAGATTCATATTTATGGATCCATTCAGACAAAGCAATATGATTTGCACATGTATTCTGTTTCTCATGCTTCTCCTTGCAAAGGACTCATGCCAATTTGCCTCAGTATATTTCCACATATTTGGTATAAGTGACACAGATTCTTTCACAACTGTAGTAACTACTGATTTTTTTTTCCAAAGCAAGGCCTTTAAAGCAGTTATATAATACCCATTCCAACTGCACCATTTGTATAGACTACGAATCTCTCTCTAGGGATCTATTTTTAACTTTTCTGCTCGAATGAATATAACCACTAATGCTTGCTCTGTAACTTCATTGTTACTGAACTGAAATATGATGAAGACACCTGTTACTTTACAAATATCTACGTACACTGCACATGGTTGAATTCTCATCTTGGATAATATCAATTGTTTGCCTGACAACTTTATCTTCTCATCAGACAGGCCTATCTAGTTGGGTATCCCCCATCAGAGAGATGATATTTGTGCACATTCCTGACATTGGTCAGGTACTGACAGGGTATCTTGCCATTCTGTGCTTTGGTTATTCAACTTGTAAAAAAGAGGGAGAAGAGTACTTTCTGTTGAAAGACCTGATGAAGTCTAGCTGTAGCTATTTTGCAGCCCAGTTCCAWGTCAAAAGCAGCATTAAATGCACTGCTTAGCAAAAGGTACCAACCATTTTCCAAATGATTGTGTAGGTCTCTGATACTGAATTTTAAGAAACTGCAAAAAATAGATAATATTATTTTTTCTTTTCTCCCACGAAGGTGGGAAAAATACATGATTTCTTAGCCATAAGAGAGAAATAAAGGTATTTCTTTCTTTCTTAGAAAAAAAAATAGCTAATTAACAATACAGTTTGACAATTTCAAATAGTAAGCCTATTAAATGGGTAAATTAACTGGATTTCTGGGATCCAGCTTACAATATAATTTAATAAAAGAAAGTGTAGAAACCCTACTTTTCAGCATTTGATTGTCTTCTAGGTATTTGTATAAGTTATTAACATGTTAATTTTTAATGTCACTACTACTATCCCCATATTTATAAGAAATCCCAGAAAAATGGGATTTTACTGAGAATGTAAGGTTAAAAATCTGCATAGAACCAAAATCTTTCTTGTTATATGGGGTTTCTCCATATGTACTTTGTATTTTATATTTTTTTCCTATGAATTTTATATAAAAGATTGAGTTTAAGGCATAAAAGATGAACAAGCTAAAATTAAAACAATACGTCATTTAATAATTTTATGAGAAAAAAAAAACCACATTTTTGAAAGATAAATGTTCTACCTGATTACTCTCTCTGTTTTTTTAAATAATTTCACATCTAAAAAATGTCGACATCCCTATCATGAATGTTTGTTCTAGGTTTGTTCTAGATCACAAACATCGTGCAAAGAATTGATGCTACCACTGTCTTGCACCTAGTATTTAGCACAAACTTCTTCTGTAGGACAGACAACCAGCTGCATTGAATTATAGTTTATACAGGAAAAATAATTCCCTCCTGCCTGCAGCATGTTATCAGTGCATACCCTACAATAGGAGATCTGATTAGCCTTATCATTATCAAAGCTACTCTATCTACAAGTGTTATTAGTGGTTATAAAATTATACTTTTTTTTGATCAAGTTGAATTATTTTATCCCATGTTTTCCTGCATTACTGACTTGCTTTGCTGAGAGTATGTTGTAGAATTGTCTTTTTAATTGGCTGCATATTTATCTTCTTTTAATTTCATTTTATGTTTTTATATTCTTTTAATACACCATGGGACAGATCAGACAATGAGAACTATTTTTTTCCTTTCCCCCACCATGTTATTTGTATTTATAGCCTTTTTGGTTCCCTTCCAATATTTCTCTCTCTCTTTTTTTCTTTTTTTTTTTTTTCTGACTAAATAATTCAAGCTTTTGCCTGTTTTTGCTGCATGTAAGTTCTGTCATATATCTCAACCATCTTTGCTGGCCCTGGCCAGACCTGTTCAACCTCCAAATATGTATTAATGCCTTTATGCAGCAATCAGCTTAATATAAAAGAGTATAATGATTTCTGAGTGTCTGTTGCAGGCCATTTGGTCAACTGTGAACTATGAACTCAAGTATCTGTAAGTAAGCCAGGAACAGTTAGGTCACAATAGCTGTGAAATAAAAAATTGAATCATCTGAATTTTAATAACACTCTAATTATATATTTATTCCTTTCAGTAAAACCATTTAGAACTTTAATAATTTTGCTTGATTGCTTGTAATGTCTCTGACAAAGTTTGCAACATCTGCCGGTTCCATGATCTACAAATGATATATTCAAAAGTAACTACTGTCTGTTGTGGTTTGATTGGGATGGGGCAGAAGTTTGGTAAGAGACTTAAGCCCTACCGTTCCAGCCTATCCTCAAAGGTTAGAGGGACTGGGGGGTGACTGGACTCATCCCTTAATAGGGATGACAAATACTGTGGTAACTATAGGCCCGAGTCTGGCAGCATCGGGTTCACAAACAGCCTGTTGACTGTAGGTTCAGTCGCCTTCGAAATAGAGAATCGGGTTCACAAATATTGTGGCCCTCTAGGCCCTACTCTGGCAGTACCAGCTTCATGAACAGACTGTTGATGTTAGGTCTGATTGCCTTCAGAACAAGTAGTCGAGTTCACAAATAGCACGATTTATTCAAATGCAAAATTTAGGAGGTTTTGTATGTCAGTGTAGGAAATTCTCCCCCACAGCGTGGGGTTCTTAGCTAGTGTCTAGTGTACAAATGCACAATCATCACTCACTCCAGAAGGAAGAGGGCTGTCAACTTCGAGGAGTCTCCCCAGGCAGTGTACTGACCAAAGGGTAGGAAAGGGCTTCAGCCTGTCAACTGATCCAGAAGTTACGATGGAGTCTTCCCTCTTTCCTCTTCCTTCATTCCTCCTTCTTTCCCCTTTCCTCTTCCTTCCTTCCTTCCTTCCTTCCTTCCTTGTTCCTACCTCTTCTTCCTACTTACTACCCTCCTTAGTTTACCTTTTAATATTTTCTTTTATAGTTAGCTGGAGCTTGAGTGACTCAAGTCATACATGCTTTTGCTATTGATTGGTTTAAAAAGTCTCCTGAGTTAACTGAAAATCTAGAAAATGTGCTGAGTGAGGAGTGGTCATTCCTCGGATGTGGGTAACTTCTAGGACGTGGTTGTGTATTGGCATTATAATGAGATTTAGAATGAGAGAATATTGAGCAAAGTCCTTCAGAAGGGAATGATGTGCTACCATTGTTGGCACATTGTCTTGCCACTATTGTCTGGTGCCACCAGCACCAGACGTCTTATCATCCTGTGGCTTATCAGTTGCATGCTATGACCAGGTTACCACCTCTGCAAGGAGTATTACAGGTTTGGCCACAGTGTCTTCACTCTACTCTCCTTTCACTCATCAGCTGCACAGCACCATCAGACTACTACCTCTGCAGGGAAGCCAACAAAGTTTGGCCATGGTGTCTCCAGCCTTCATTTACTATAATTAGTGTGTGCTAGGATGGCAGATAATGTTGCCAAGGGAATTGTGGAGAAGAAGATTCCATACATTCGAACCATCCTGGAAGTGGTAACTGTCTCTCACCTCAAGCAAGGCTCTATAATGCCATAACTTCTATTAGGCCCCATTTTTTCTTTAATTTCCCTTTCTCAAGCAATTCTCTCATACTGGCTTAATAACTTCTGAAGTCTCCTTTTTGCCATGCTTTTTGGAGAAGAGAGTAGCTCAAGATAATGAAAGGTAATTCAAGCCATCTTGTAAATTAGTAGCAACACACCTTCAATATACGATGAACAAAATTCCTACCCAAAATCTTGTTTGTTTTGCTATAAATTAAATTTGTGTATCAGTCATATCTTTTCTAACACTTGAAAACCAGATACATGGATTTTGTGACCAGGGTTCCTGGGAGTACACGTGGACTATGTGCAATAGCCAGTGAAAGAAAGAAGTATTTTAAATAAGAATGAGGTACTTGAGGTCCCTTAACTACCATCAGAGTCATCAGAGGCAGCTGCTGCCTGATTTTGGTCGTTTTCTCTAGGTTTCACTTTGGCAATTGGTATCTCTTGTTGAAGGATCGGCTCCAGAAACCAGAATTGGTATTAATCTCACCTGCAGATGTAGACATGCACACTGTAGACATGTATGCATATGCCTGTGTTTTAAGGCTTCTGAAATGTCAGTGGAGAGAAATAAATAATTTTTGATCTAGTTTAAATGTCTACTTAGGGTGATATGAATTAGGCCTCACAATTCCCTTTTCTTTACCACTGGTTAAATAAGACAGAACTTAGAGAGATTAATTCAGGCTTAGTTATCTTTCTTTGACCAAATGATTCCTATGTATTCCAGAAAGAAGTGGCTCACTAAAATCCTTATTCTTATATGCTCACCCTGTGGATTTCAGACAGTATAAGAYGCCTACGTTTAGTGAGACAAACTCCATTCTTTAGTGTAGTCTTTTGACTGAGGGATCTAATTTGGATAGAATTCCCAAATATAACAAACATTCATTAACAGATTTGAACTTTGCCCAGAAATTTAGCAGCAACTATTTCTTTAAAAGCAAAAATAGCACAATTGTAATGATTGTTCCTGTCTTTCATATAAATGCTTAATATTTTCTTCAGACAGAATGTCTATAAAACTGTATCTTTGGAATGCCTGGGAGACCCTTGAAAAACTAAATGTTTGATAAACTACAATGGAAAGCACTGGAAACACGAACAGGTAAATTTGGTAAAACATGCAAAATTGAAAGTGCTCTTTTACGTCATTATACTAGATAGGAATACTAAGAAAGACCAAAAACAAGAAGAAAGAAATCCTTTTAGCCTAGTGGTCCTGGGTTTTAGACTCAGCTACCATGAATTTCAATGCATTTTTATATAATTAGTTTTAAATATGAAAGTAACAAGCATCCCCTGAGAATAGACCTAAGAACTAAAGATGGTAGTATTTCCTAAAGTGACCTTTTTTTTCCTTTTTTTTTTTTTTTTTCAGACCAGCAGGACATTCTTATGCTCCAGTCCCTGTAGCACATCCAACTTCAGGAGAGGCTTATGTGCTATAAATCCTGAGAGCAATTTCCAGAAAAAAAAAAGGTAGGATCTCAGATCCTATCTTTATTTCCCTCTCCAGTGTTTCCTTTTAACTTCTTGCTAGCTGTAAAAGTGTCTTTTTGATTGCTTTTCTAGTGTTCCTTTTGCTGCTGTTTATACTGGAAGAGTAAGACAGATTCCAAGCACGTTAAGTAACTATATTGGAAGAGTAAGACGGATTCCAAGGACGTTAAGAACAGATATTGTAATTGAAAAATCTGGACCTAAACAACCTCTCACCAAAAGAAAAAGCATGAGATTCTTGCTCTTTAAAAAGTAATTGCATCATTATTCTATTGATACTTTTTTGCATATTAAAGGAAATTGTAAATATTGTAAATGAGAAATGATTTTGTTTTCCTGATAAATACAGAAAAAGTCTCATATAGAGGTTCAATGATTAAAACTAATTGCTTAGATTGCTTAGGCTTTTTTTTTTTTTTTTTTTTTTTTTTTTTTTTTTTTTTTTTTTTTTTTTTTTTTTTTTTTTTTTTTTTTTTTTTTTTTTTGAAAACAAAATAAGTCTTGGGAAAGGCCTTTGAAGAACTCTTTGTGGTGATTTGTTTCTGCCTTCTCGGCTTGAAATCTTGTATAGCAGCTTCTGCTAAGTGAGAAATATTAAAGTAATAAAGTACTTAATTTAAGTCCTATCACTGAAATAACAGTTATGAGAATTAGAGAGTCACCCAATACTGTAATTAATAATACTAGTTAGACTGCCTTACATTTCAAGAAATTTTAAAAATAAATTATGTCTATAGATATAATTACTAGTCATTCATAAGAAATGAAACCTCACAGTTAATACAGGTTTGAGGTTAATCTGCTTCCACCTTTTCCTCAAAGAAAGAAATTCCAAGGAAGGTCTGATTTTCTGAAGCTTTATTGAGATCTAAATTAGAATGAAGTAACTTTAAGAACAAAATTTATACTTCATTAATGCGACTGATCAAAGTAAAATGGTTTACAAAGAAATACTTGCCATCTGCGCCCTTCAAGAGTGGTGCCATTATCGAGTCTACGCTCTGTGCAAATCTCAAGAATGGACTTTTCTTTTATGTCCCCTTTGAGACTTTCCTGAAAGTTTGTTTCTGTTCTTTTTGGTAGGCACCTCACTTAAACTCAATGGTCCATGCCTGGATATGTTTGTTTCTTTTTTTATTCTCCCTGCACAGCATAATCTTCCCCAAAATGAGTGTGGCCCATTACTCCTTGGGAAGGTGGTCCAAAGTCTGGCCCACCTACTCTCCACTTTTACCTAGCCTGGGAAAGGCTATATCTCTATACTAAATTGAATCTCTATGTAATTATGCTCTAAAAATAAATTTAACTGCTCTGGAAGTGCCAGAGTGTAAGCAGTTAAGAACTTGCTATTCAAAACTGGATGACCACAACCAGACTGCTTACTGAGAATGATTCCATATCCCTGATAACTTCTGAACAGTGACCCAGGACAAATGGTTCAGGTTGTATTATGCTAGTGCCTATGCTCTCAATTTAAAGAAAACTTTAAACTTGAAGGTTTTTCTTTTCTTTTTTTTTTTTTAATTTCATTAGAATAGACATAGTTTCTACTGCTTTTCCTTACTGCCCAGCTCAATCATTTGTAAAAACCCACAGATACAGTAAACTGCAATGGAGCATATATATATATATATAAAAATCATCTTTCATAAGACTACAGAACTTCATATGATGCCATGGACATTGAGAGACTGGAAATAAGCAGCCTCCTTAGGTGGTTATATATGGATGACTGTGTTGCCCATTTGAAATGTAAAAGTGAATTATTTAATTAGTGCAAATTTCTATTGAAATAAGAGCTTGGGAAATCTTGTGAGAATTAATACTCACAGCTACTACTTTTGAAATAAATTCCAGTGCATATTCTTTTCTTCTTATTGTGAGAATGAGAGAAGAAAGGAGGAGTTAGATACGCTTTTCTTTTTATAGWGTGGTTGGTGTCACTGAAGCTAACTTTTCAGTCAAATTCCTGTTCTATGAGGGCAGAGATAACCTACAAGATCCCACACAATGCAATCACTTACCCTCTTTGCATCTCTCTGGTTCATCTTGAACATCCACTCCAGAATGACTAGAGACATGCTCTAAATTTTCTTGTCAAGAAGATTTTTTGTTTGTTTGTTTCCAAATTTGTGTGTTTGCTTTTTTTTTCCTTCCAGTATGAATGGAGTCATTTGGAAATACGAACCTTGATTCCTGCAAAATTATGAGTTGGGGAATCGAAAAGGGACAGTTAGATAAAAATAAAGAACACCACTCAATCAAACAAACAACCAAAAAGACTTCTGTAAAAAAACTGTTTTTCTGCACAGCTGGAAGTAAAAACTAGGGAAACAGGAAAAGCATGAACAAAATTATGCCATTGATTTACATGTTGTTTATGGTAAAAGCTTTTGGTTTCTTATGTGTATGATATTAGGAATCCTGGTATTTTCAGATCATAAAGCCAGTAATGGTAGAAATTTGAGGATAGGATAAAAATATTCTTAAATATAATAATGTGACAAAAATTGCAACGCCCATTACATGTCTGAAATTAAACTCTAGCTTTTGTAGCTGCAGATACTTAGTAATAATCATCCTATTAGCCATTCAGATTCTTATATATTGTAAGATGTCAAGTCAGGACATTTTATATCTAATAACACCACACAATTGTTATAAGATGGTATTTCCTGTTGAGGAGGTAGAGAGAACCACCTCAGAATTCACTGGATTACCACACTTTTAATGGGTATTTCTAACCCATTGTTAACATTTGAACTTGAATGTGATTCAGTTTTCTTGGCATTATATGTGCCATGCTACTATAGTAAATAAGTATCTTCTACTGTAGTAAATAAGTATCTTCTTTAACTTCACTAGCACACAATGTTAAATGTCAGAAAACATATTTGCATTTGTACGCTGAATAATTACATGCTGATCAGAGCAATGCAATTAAGGATGCTAATGATAACCAAGACCTTGAGTATTTGCAGAAAAAAATCAATAGCAAAAAACATTAAAGAAGAGCCGAGTGTTTATTTTATATTGTGTAAAGCAAAGAATTGTAAAATCTTACAAAATGACTAGATACATTTCAATCAATTTTGCAAATTAATTCCTACTGTAAAAAAAGAAACATATCCTCTGTACTGATTTTTTCAGTATTATTTTTGAGATCTCAACAACACATGAAGAACTGCAGATCTTGACTGACTTAATGTATTTAAATTTCCCTTATGGAGAACTGGATTTTAAGTGCTTGGGATTACAATCGAAATGAATTTGATGGTTCAGCTCAGCTTCTAATGGATTACAGTATGAATGTCATCACTTCATATTAGAGTAAAAAAGTGTGATCTCTTTCCAAATTTAGAAGTCCAGAATTGAATAGAGTTGCTGAAGCCCGTCTTTTTTATCCAAGAAAGAATGCAAAGAAGGAATTAATGTCCTTYCTCACACAGAGTCTTTCTGTTTGCTGAGCACCTGCTTTCTTGACACCAGAAGACATYAATGGATATCTGAAGAAGCAAGTAGAAGGTACTGAGTTAGCTACAAGATGTGAATCATAATTCTACGATTGTGGAATGAAATGTTGGTATAAAAGTGTTAGAAAAAAAGGTTTCTGTTGATAGGAAAAGGTTGTTCTTTTTATTCTTTTTATTTTTAGGTGCTATTGAAATCCTGAGTTTGTAATGAGAACTATATGAAATATGAGTGAAACAGAACATAAGTATACTTCAAGAAACTTATTGGCTTCATCATATAGTCTATGCTTTCCCCCTTTGACTTGTCTTCACTATCTTTAAATATAACATTTTCTGGCAGATTTATC
The DNA here is from genome assembly GCF_003342845.1 of Nothoprocta perdicaria. Classification (NCBI taxonomy): domain Eukaryota; kingdom Metazoa; phylum Chordata; class Aves; order Tinamiformes; family Tinamidae; genus Nothoprocta; species Nothoprocta perdicaria. Next base: position 460,930 of record NW_020455473.1, on the reverse strand, counting down.
TGTGGAAATATACAATAATAAAAGGAAGTTGCCTTTTAAAGGAAGTTCCCTAGTTGATGATTTATATTTCCAACTAGACAAAAACAGTAGTGTCAGTAGTGTCCTGTTCAATATAATTCCCACTTTTAATTTTAAATACTCAAAAAATGGATGAAACTCATTATTTTTAGAAATTGTATGTCATATAACTACCTAAAGATGTATTAGAGAAAACTATACATACCTAATAGTTAACCTGGGAAACAGAATTTAAGCTAATCTATTGGAATATGTTGATACAAAATATAAGTCTCAGCTTTACCTTTAATAAGCTAGATTTTTTCTGTTTGGCATGCTGCCGACAATATACAATTATTTATATTTCATATAGTATCACATTTATTAAAATGTGATATTAGTCATCACATTCAGTGACTCAGCTATGTCCTATGTAGCTGTTAGCTTTAGCATCAAAATGTGTAGTTTGGTATCAGAATGCTGGATAAACTCATAGATCTATGTACTTCTGCTTTAAGTATTTGATTTGTTTTCAACCTGGAACTTAGACTGAAATACTGTTGATAAAAATCTGCATGCACTGAAGGTGATGAAACACTGAAACTGCTGAACGATGTACAGCTCGAGATATGACTCAGGCATATCCACCATGAAAGGTCAAAATAACTTATGGGGGTTAAACATGAATAAAATGTCATTTGTCTTGTCTTTCTAATCCTCAAGAGATTGAGGAGGTGTTTTAAGTTCACTCTTAAGGCATTGGCTTATTGCACTGATACAGCAAGGGCCTGATTTGAGTATATATTGTGTACACAGAATAAAACGAGAGTAGAAAGCGCAGAATTGCAGGGGAAGGAATTCTGACAGGATCTACTGATGACGTAAAGACTAGAAGTACAAAAGATCAGATTCATCAGACACATTTATAAACCCAGGTGAGGGCACTTATTTCTTAAGTACTTGTGTTTTGAAAAGGAGGAAGTAATAAGATGTTGTTGTTCCTGCTCTCAGAAAATGGAGAGTGGAACTCCCTACTTGCGAGTTTCTCACTGCTGAATATTCTTCTCTGAACAGCTACAGAGCTGATCTTACAGTGGAAAAAGAGAGGAAATATTTTTCTATCATGCAGTGTACATATCAGGGATTGTTTTCAAGSATCATTCTTGCTTTTGAGCTTCTTTCATTTTACTTCTCTAATGACAGAGTATGCTGAACTCCAAAAGACTGTTTGGATAAAGCTGTGATTGCTGTAGCTGCAGCTGCAGCTCAGTTCAAACTTTGAATATCTGAAGCTACCATTTGGTAAGAGGCAATAGGATCGCATTGGCACTGATGGTGGAGGCAGAAGCGTATCTTACAGAGTGAGTAGTGCTCTGTGAGTATTTATATAGAAATTTCACAGGAACTTCCCTCCTCCAGGAATTATCTTTGTAGATCTGGAATTTTCCTAATTATATTTTTTCTCATACTGAAGGACACAGAGATTGTCATGCAGGGATAATAATCTTGCTGGTATGCATGGCCCACTTTCTTTTACTCTTATGAGAGCTTTCCCTGTCTGGTACACATATGTGTGGGAGAGAGACAGACCAGTAACAACACATGAAAAAAAGGTATTAATTTCCCTGCATCTTAATGGAAGCTTTTAGTTGGTAGAAGTATCTCTATACCAAAGGTACGGCATTAGAAATCAGTCATAGGCATCACCAACTGCACTTCTGTATCTCGTTTGTCCTCCCAGCCTGATACTGCTCTCCTTACTAACAGGCTAACTTCATTATATCTTCCAAGCTGAACTCGCATGACTTCAGGTCCTGATATTAGCAGAAGCATTAGAAAGATTAATTTCAATGCAGCAGTAGCCACACTAGGCCAGTTTATAGGCTCTATGTTATTATTCAGCAATCTTCCTCAGTATTCCTAAAATTTTTCTTAGCAAGGAGGTCTAAGCTTAATCAGTTAATAAATCAACTTGGAATATGTCTTAAATAAAAATATACAAGCAAAAAGCACTGTCAGCTAAATCTTTAACCATCACAGACTTAGCAGTAGCTAGCGAGGAAGTTGTTATCGACCACTAAGTTTTGCTTTCACAGGAAACATTCTCCCTGATGAAGAAAACTGTGTTGGTTGTGGTGGTAGAGAGATTTTAAGCATGGCGCTTTCCCAGGCAAATCACAAGGTTTATATTATATCCTCTCCAAATATATTGCCTCCAAACTCTAAATGCTAATAAATATATCAGTTAGGAATGTTCCTTCTTAGAGAAAGATTAAGAATGATTAAATCTACCTGGAAACTTTTTGTTTCACACTCTCTTGTATTTCAGTACAATTAACAAAATAAAGAAATCAAAAAAACCTCCCAAAATAATAACTTTTTATATAAAAAAGAAACACTGTTCAAAAAGCAAGTCTCTTACTATTTGTTTAGTATCTCACGTCAAGTTTAAATTAAGTCAGAACACTCAAGTTAGGGTGAAATAAACATTCCTCATACCATATACATGAAAATGTGATCTTTTCCTACATTTTATTTTAGAAATTGTTTTTGCTATGTGCATGTCTCACGGTGTAACCCAGGTAACATCCACCAAGTAATTTAGTAAAACAAAACAAGACCAAGTTGAGTCTTTGTATAAATATATAAAATCAAATAGTAAATTCATAAAATCAATACAAAACTGCTATTTCTAGGGATATTCTCTTGAGTTACTGGCTTGTTGATGAAGTTGCCTGGAAGGCTGTAGCCTCAGATGAACCCATAGTTGACATAATCTTGTATACATAAGAAGAAAGCCACTGTAGCCTCATGGACGAAAAAAAACTAGAGTACAATGATGTGAATTTTAAAGTTTTAAAAAAAGGTTTGAATGACATTAGAACTTTACAGTGTTTCTGTAAAGATTGACTGTACCCAAGATTCAGATCATACTTATCTCTCCATTCTCCTTACAGCTGTACATGCCTCAAAACCTAGGATGTTTTCCTAGTGTATGACAAATCCAGGTTTTTGTCCGACCTCGCAATACACTGTTGGGGCCCGCTCCCTCTCATCAATACACAGATCTCTGATTCAAGTATGTGTCTTTTGGCATCAAAAGCAAACTGTGCTGCAGTTAAGTGTTCTTGTGGGAAGTATGTAAGATAACGAAAAACATTCTCTTTTTTCTGAACTGATTTCTACAAAAACATTTTCTGACAGAGACTCATTTTGAATTGATTTTTTTTTTCCTCCAGGTAGTTGTACTGCAGAACTTCAACCTGTGCTTTAGTGTATGATCACTACATTATTCACAGACTTTCAGTGAAAGCAGTCAAATCTTTCTAACATATATAATTCAAGTTTTCCATGTGAGCAAAATCTGTGCCTTTACACAACTCATCAATACAAAATATAAGCAAAAGGTAATCAGAGAGGCTGCTTAAGAGACTCACTGGTGTGCAAGGTTGGTTCTTCAAGTTGTAATTCCCATACATTTAAATGCTATATATGCTATATATATAGCAATGATGATCACTTGATTGTTGACATTGTTAGCTCAAGTTTTCTATCTCACTTATTAATRGGATACTAATCATTAAATATGTACTAATTTCATATGTAGATATATCTTAGATAACCAGTAATCTCCTAGTGTGGTCTCCTAGTGTGCATGTATTATAGTTAATAAACTAATGCTTTCCTGTGAAAATAACTTTTTATTCTAGCAGTGCTAGTAAAAAAAAAAAAAGATATTTTTCTTTTCGAACCTGATATTTTGCAAAAGACCTTCACATGACCATCAAATTCACAACATTTCAAGCAGCAAAATTCTGTACTGTGAGAAGATACATTTAAATGAGTAAAAAAGATATTATTTTTGATAAGCCTTCAAGGGAGTTCACTTTAAAATAAACTCATGCACAACTATACTGACTACCTGTCTAAAGTTCTTCTGTCTCTCAAGAGCGTGATGCATGGTAATTTTTCTGTGTTGTATGCTACACAGTAAAATGCACATTCTTCTTAACACATAATTAGTTCTCTTGGGACTTACACAAATTGAAGTTCTCATACTCTTGTGGCTGACACAAAGTAAATTTGAGAATTGAAAGCCTTAGGATCATGTCAATCTCTACAAACTGCCCACCTGTGATAAATCTAGATCTGCCCTTTGAATACTGTTCTGAGCTACATAAAATTAAATAAATAAATCATTCTGCTCTGGGATTCAAGCTCCAAAGCTGTATTAACCGTGTGTTAGAAGATAAAACATGCAAGGCATTGCAAATTCATTTTGTACAAATATGTCCATGTTTCAGATATTAGCCCTGAGTTTGGAGATGGAAACTGAGAAATTGGAAATTCTGACCTCCTGGGAGGATCACAGGAGGATAAATGAACAGAAGGTTCTTATTTATACTCACCTATTCACCGTGAACAGAGAGGCTTGTACAGGTGTCACTAGCTCAATAGGTGAGAGAAATTAAAGTAATCACAGAGCCGATAGCAGAGGACTGATGAAAAGAATTTATCAGAACGGTAATTATATACATATATATTTATATTGATAGCTATTTATCACATATATAAACCTGATGCATGTACTACATTTAATAAATTCATGGATATCTTCTAATCACTACCCAATCCAAAGTTAATCCAAACATGAGATGGTGTTTGGACCATCAAAATAGAGGATGAGGGAAAAGGCAACTGTAATTACTGAAAAGGTGCTGCCAGTTTTGAGACTTATTCCCCAAGGAGGAYGACTTTGTCCTTTCATCTCAGTGAGTGAGTCATCTTGGCTAGGTCTAAAAATTCAATCAAAATTCCCTGAATGAAGGTCTGCTGGTTCAGAGCTATCACAACGCTCCATGGTACTTTTCTTTCCAAAATAACTGTTTTAAAATAGTGAAACATTTTGGCTTTCAAAGTGAGAAACACTTTGGCTGCTGTTGGACTATGGGAAGTGAGGATAGTGATATACATTTGTTTATAGAGAGAAACACTACAGCTATTGATATCTGATGTATCTTCAGGAAATGTCARCCAAGGAAGGTATAATGGATAGACTCAAATGTTAAATTATTGTCTTTATAATWAGCGTAATTTAATGTGATTTAATTATTTGAAATTTAGATATCTCAAAAAAATAGTTATATTAGCTTCATTTTTCATATAATAGAGAGACAGGCACCTGAATTTGCAAATACATCCAGCTGATGAATACTTTAGATGTCTACAAGAGGTGAAATCAATTGCTTTTCACTGATAAATGTGACAGTCCACTAACTCTAGAGTCTAGAAACCTGATTTGGGCAAGGACTCAGATTTTGGAAGGAATAAATTTAGATGAAATGAATCCTGCCCTGAATGATGATTCCTCCAAGTAATCACTTGACAGATAGCGGGACAATAATTGAACTGCTATGGACTGTGATTTTTTGTGTATAAAAAGAGGACATCACAAGGCAGGATATTGCCACTATATTAAACACCAAAATGACTTTTGAAAATTTGCATTTCTCACTGACTCATTCCTAAAATCTGTTAGTTAATAATTGAAAAACAACAACAATTGACATGGATTTCTTGTGTATCAAAAATTATCATTACTGGAAATTGTGACACGCTAAGGGAGATGACCCAAAATATTGGATATAAAAATACCACTTATGTTGAAAAATGTATGCAGGAAGTATATTTACTGTTCACCCATTGATTTAAAACAAACAAACAAACAAACAAACAAACAAAACTCTTTCTTGTCAGCTGTTAGCACCTTTTTCTTTTAAGTAAATAAATCATGCATAAAAAGTGAAAGGGAAGAGAAAAAGAGAATTTTATTGGAAACTGACTGCTTTCTGCTTCCTGGAATTCATTTAGAACAATATAAGACAGTGGTAGGTGTTCAAAAAGCTCCATCTCTGAGCAGTACTGAGCAGATGATTTGTTGCAGTGTGGCAAATAGATTTATGTTTACCTATCTTTTGGACACTCATCCAGAAATAAATTGTATTCCGTGATTTTTTTTGCCTATGTGGTTCCATTACATCGCAGGTTTGTTTTCTGAAAGGGAACAATTGAGGAACGTGTTTGGAAGAAAGGAAGCAGTTCGTCCTTCATCAGTTGAGATGGAAAGGATCCTGGAGCTGTGAAATCAAAGTTAACCTTAGGCCAAATTATTTGGGTTCCCTCAAAACGATATGGAAATAACAAATAACAATAACAAAATAATAGGAAGGAGTAAGACAGCAAATTATGGTAAAAGCAAAACCACTTATAGCAGAGGACTAAAATAAAGAGCATAAGGAACTGTGTCTGTATGTAGGAAGGAATGTAGAGGAAGGGTAGGAATACAATCATCAAGGACCAAGTCTGCTAGCACTCAATCCTAATTTCTCACTAGGAGTTGAAAGAATATTTATAAATATCTTGTGAAGTAGCTAAGAAGTTTCTCTTGTCATTAATCTGAAGCCAATGTTATTTCAGATTTTTTTGTTTATTTCAGATCCTTAAAGGCAAAGTGTCTGAGTAAAGATGTCTGTCTGGAATACTCTGTGATTCTCTACAGCATATTTTCAAAGTATCTTCTCCTAGTATTTCCACTTCATTTTCTCATTCCATGCATTTAAATGTCCTGGACATTCCCCACATTTCCTTTATAATCAAATACAAACAAGTATGTTGAGATGACCATTCATTTCATCCAGAGATAGGCATTTAAGATAATTCAGATCAATCATCCTCCAGAGTTGTCTATTTTCTTTTAGTATATGAGGAGACTAGATATACTAGCTCACACATATATTACACTCAGTCGGATAAATCACACCCTTTTTGTTTTATTAGATGTAATTTTTTTAATATAACTTATTTCTGTTTTTAAGTTAAAGGATCATTGATTTTGAGCATCATTTTTACATTTAATTTTGCCTATTTCCTTCCCATCTGCTATCTTTTAGACTTCTTCTGCTAATTATTTTGCACTTTGAATTTCTACTTGTTTCTTACTCTTGTGATTTAAAACCATTTACATTAGAAGAGAAACTTTCCATAACAGTTACAACATTTGAGCCCCAGAGGTGTAGTGAAGGAAAAAAAAAAAAAAAAAAGCAGAAGTCTAATAAAAAATATAGAGATGTAGGATCTTAAATCAAAAATCTCCAAGGAATAATGTTAATTTAACTTCCAAAATTCCAATACAAGCTCAGAAGAAATAAGTATTCTTTTCTAAATCCTGCTCTGAGGCAAGCAGAATTTTAAACTGACAGTTATAAACTCTGAGCCCGTTGTGGGTACACTGAGCTTATAACTTGAATGAAGTATCTCAGATTATGGAATACCTGGATGAGGCTAAAACCCTTGTGWGGGCTGAAGCATCCACTATGTAATATGACTTCCTAAGATCTTACACCGGCTTAAGAAATGCCCAAATTCTGCCTTTTCACTAGAGACAATTTACATAGCTTATAACACATTCCCACTCTGATCTCCCTTTGCTCCTTTTAATAAATTATATTCAACAGAATAGTGAATGTGTCAGCTTTTCAGATTTCAAAGTTATCTTATAATCCTCCTCTTCTCAGGAAGATCTCCCCCATCTCCATCTCCAGTGTTCCTTCTTGTAGGAATTACAAAGAAAGGAGGAAAAAAGTCATTTTACTATATTATATTTTCTACATTCAACAATCTCAATGATAGGAATTGAAAAAATATATTGCAGCTACAGCACACCACAGACTTATTTCCTCACTTTTGCAATAGCTTACTCATTTTAAGTTTCTGTTTAACAAGATGAGTGTCCAATACAGGAGTAAGTTATGCCTGCTGAATATATGTTTTTCTGAACTCCTACTTGTGAAGGCCAGTTCTCTAATTTAAGTTTAAGACACTCATGTTCTGTTAGTCTCTAAACTTTTGGCCATAAATTTAAGTGGAAGAACATCTGGAGTCTATAGCTCTCAAGATAAAATCCTCATGTCATTAAATTTCTGAGGTAAATAACCATTTTCTGCTGCTGGGGGTGTAAAAATCAGGCAAGGATGTCACAAGATGTTTGTCATTCTACAGAAATGAAAAAAGTTACTGCTTTGCTCTTCATGTAGCAGTACAAGTTGGACACTCTGACTCCTACCTTTTTAATTCTGCAGTCCTGACTCTCAGTCGGTGTTGCTGGTGTTAAGCTTGGACTAATATCTGRAGAGCTGAAGAGATCACTGGACAGGAGTCACAAGCTGTGCAGTAAGTCACACACTGAGAAACAGTAGGAATGAGCAGGTGTTGTTTCGTCATTGTGGACTGCATACAGAAATGCACCTTGTGAAATTTGCTTGTACAAAATTAATCAGCAAAAGTATTCACATTGCCTGAGCTTAGCTCCATAACATCTGAAGGGTTGATGTCTCCATTCCCTAAAAACATATCTTAAAAATTGGTTTAAAGAGAATAATTATAATCCCTTTCTCCCTGTTTGTGTTGTGAACCTTGTGGATAATTCTGTTTTTTTCTCTGTTTTCTCTCAACAACTTCTATTTCCTATTGTCAGGCAGACTCCAGAATACATTCTGTGATCATTATACTGCCCACAACTGCATCAGATATGGCTAATTAATCTGCTCTGCGGTGTACGTAAAAGGGAAGGGAGGAATATAGCTTCCAGCACTGTATTTATTAACTATCAACAGAGAGTATAGGGCTATGCAGGGGTTAATATCAGTTCATTTTCTCCCTCTCCTCCAAAGTGTCTGTTTCTGATCTTCTTCTTCCACTCATAACACAATTCTCTACCATGCTCTAAGTTCAATCATAAAAGAAATATACTAACTACAYGGGCAAATAAAGCAAGGGAAAATTTAAACTTCAACCTGCTTTACCCTCTCATAAAAAGTATCCAAAACTTATTTGACTTATTCTGGTTAAATTTATTTTTGGTACATCTATAAATCTACTTTGCACAGCAAGAAGATACAACAAAAGGGCAAAAAGTAAAAGGTAGTGCTGAGTGCAGTTCTGCTGAATCCTAGTTTGGGACACAGGCATGAGAGCTGTGCTCCAGTTTCAAAGGGAGGAGTATAAATCTGTTTTAGGGAAATACTAACTTGCAGCTGCATTGTACTTCATTTCAATGGAATCCTGCTGGTCTGATTAAAAGGTGCTGTTCCACAGMCACATTATCTCATTCACTTTGAAAGGGAAAGCAGCAGATTTGATCAAAACATACCTCCCCATGGCTGCATTCTCCAAGCCACTTTTAGTGTAGAAGCAGATGACGTGAATGAGAATTGCTCTTTTCTAGAATTGTTAAATGAGTGTCTGACAAAGAAAAATGCTTCTTACCTCTTTTTTGTTCTCCAGTCAGATAAAAAAAAAAAGAAAAAAAAAAAAAAAAAAAAAACAGAAACCCTGACAGCTCTCAATGATGTCCTTCCATTCTCTCTTCCCTCAGCTGGGTTTCTGTGACTGTTCTTGTCTGTGTGGGGCATAGAGTTCTTTTAGACTTTCCTCTTGCTTGCCAGAAGCCAATAGTATGGTTGATCATAAGTTCACAGAGGGTAGTCTGTGTCATGACTTATTTCTTAATTTCACTAATGTCATAATTTCACTAATGTCATAATTTCACTATGTCATGATTTATTTCTTAAAATGCATTTTTGTCTGTCAAATTCGTTAGCTGGACTTCCAAGACTTCTTTATGTAACCTATTACAGAAAAGTAGAAAGAACAGTGACTTAGAGAAGGAAGAACTGGTGACTCTAGTAGAAGTCTTAACCTTTCACCCTCTCATCTTCCATAATGAAAACAAACATTAATATATCAGATTTGATATTTAACTTATGCCAGCCGAGTAGGAGTGGCCAATASAGAATGTGATGCATATATTTGTCCTGGAAATGTTAGGTGAAAACAATAAAGAGCAAAATATAAGTCAAAGATTTATAAAGAAGATGGAGGTTGGCTGGTTGCAAGGCACAAAACAAAGACGATTCTCGATTTAGGGCTTTCAAGTTTAATCACCTATTGGGAAAGTGATTAACAGGAGGCTATTCACAAGGATATAGCTGAGCTGTGACATAAGATGTGTTGAGTGACTTGGCACTCAAGGAGAGAGAGCTATTCACCAGCTGTGAATGCTCTAACAAAACCTATGGGCATTTGTTTCATGGGAGTCAGAGCGAGTCACTGTGGAAAATGTTATTGCAGACCTAACTAAGACCAACCAATATCTTACCTAATAGCAGTACTAACTGATATMATGATTTTCATATTCATCAGTATTTTCATATTTATCATATGCTCATAAGGCATCCTTCTTAGGTTTCCATAAGCTTATGTCAAAAGTTAAAATCAAAGATTTCTAGAGTCACATTGGAGAATATAACCTTACCAGTATTTTTCAAAGTCTGAAAGAGAAAAATGACTATTAAATATAATTGCTCTGGTCAACCTCTTGTGTGGTCAGAAYCTGGAAATACAAAGCAGAGGCAAGGATGCAAATTTCTGACAGTGAGCAGGGGCTAGAGCTCTGATGTTTACACTGCTATTCCAAATGCTGATAAGTCAGAGGCTCATCTTCTACAGCAGACTGCCTTTGTTTTCTATATACTTATAGGTATAAGTTTATACATGTGTATATACACATGTATGGGTGTATATGTGCAGTATAGTATTGTATAATGAAAGTGTGTATATGTGCATGTGTATGTATATATGTAAGTGTGTGTGCATATATTTTATTGCTCTACTCTTACTTACGCTGCCAAGAAAGCAGATTGTTTATGAACTGGCTGCCTGAGCTTATATACTTAGACTACTGTTGGGTATTTTCATTCTGTGAAAATCTGGAAATAACTGCCAGCCTCTCTTCATTGGAATGTCTCTCCAGTTATTCCATCTTATATATGACTCAGACTTTGCCATTTAAATGTACATTTATTTTCATATCTTGCTGAAACGTTCATCCTTTGGGGGAAAAATGTAAGATTTACATGATTTTTTTTTTCACAGAAGATCAATGATCCCAGAATTGAGTTTGTGTTTAAATAAGTTCACAGTAGTACTTAAGCTAGTTTCAAAAGCATGTTAGCATTCTAAGCTTAAGTAAATTAGTGTTAGATTTGCAAGTATTTCTATTTATTTCTCTGCAATAAGCAGGAAAGCTTCACTGATCTTTGAGTTCTCGATTTCTGACATATTAATATTTTGTTTATTTTTTAAAGATTCAGAGGAAAAGGTGTAAATGACTTTAGGTATTTTTTATATAATCAATCTCTATTGAAATTGATTATATAGTCAATGGACTGTTAGAGAGCCCTCAGTAATGAGTAGCTTGCAGCTATGTTTTTATTGTTTATACTCAAGAGTTCCTGGGTGAGGCATGTAGATCATGGTTAATCAGTATTGTCTCTGCTCCCTCTGTTATCTGAAAGAACTTCTGTATGAAAATATTCAATTGCTTTGAGAAGAAAAAAAAAAAAAAGTAACTTTTCATACTTCTAAAGCTGATGAGGAACTTAATGTCCTTAGAAATCCTGAAAATTCCCATGATTAATTCTATACAATATCACTTTCAGTGATATTTTCCATTTACTCATTTATTGCTCAAGTTATTAATGATTTGAACTAACATAAAAATAAACTTAAAATTGATCAAATATGACAAAATCCATTTAGTTCTTCCTCAGAACTACTAAATGGATGCAGCATTTTGTGGGTAGATTGGCATACTGACAGCTATACTGCTTCCCAAGTAGAGAGAGAGAGAGAGAGAGAAAGAGAGAGAGAGAGAGAGAGAGAGAGCTGACTTCACTTGTTTCAGAAGCAATGGAAAATCTTTTAGAAGATAATGATGAACTATAATGATAGGTAAGAGAGTAAGATACAAATTATCAAGATGACTTTCAATTCAGGCTGCTTTGTAGACTTCAACATGGCTGGCATGAAGAGGGCATATAAAAGGTGAACACAAATTCTCAGTGCTACCCTTTACCTTGGGAAAATCTATTGCCGCTCTCACATGAAGATCATTTTTGTGTATGAGGAGCACCGACTCATTTAAAAACCTGATATATACAGTGAATGACAGACTGTCTATATATACATGGTGACACATTTGGGGTGAAATCATTTATACTCTTGGGGGAGCTGGGTTTGTCCTGGCAGAAATGAGAGTACCCTCATGTTCAAGACACTTGGTAATTTATAGGGCCTCAGGGTCTTTGAGATGAATCTTTAATATTATGCTCAGCTACAGAGGAATAGCTGGGCTAGATTTGGGCTGAAATATGCTGCATGGAAGCAACAAAATTGCTCCACAAAATGACCCTTATGGGATTACTGTTGGTAGATGTTGTTGATGGGGGAAGATTTATTCAGAGTCTTTAGATACCAGTCAAAAAAATCAGTTTCCTACTGTGGTAAATTTATCCATTGACATCATATGGCTGCATGTAAAAAAACTCTTTTTTTTTTTTTTCATAAAAAAAAAAAAGTCTCTGTCACCAAAAGAGCTTGTAATATCCCTTTCCACCCTCCTGAACAGTAACTCTGTGTTCAAGCCTTTTCTGGACCCTCTTTCAGCCTGCTTTCTGCAGTGACACTCATCAGTTATTGCTGCTGTAGAAAGGCACTATTGCCAAAATTCCTACCTCCCTCTCTCAGGTCCAAACATACAAAATTTTTTAATCTGTTCATATGAGTTCTGAACTAGATGACATTTCTATTAATAAAATAATAAAAAAATCAATGTTGACTTTGCCTAGATTTTGTCTGACCTTAGTCCTCAAAAATTCAAAAGTAGGAAGTTTTATCGTGGACTTTGGAAGAAGCAATGTCATTCAGAGTGTCGTCTTACTACCTACCTCCCACAGCTAACTGATATTCTCTCTGCATATGTATTCATTTCTAAGTATTCTTTTTTTATTTGACTTTTGTTCAACTAATATCTTAATGAATCAATGATCTTTCAAATTAACCTCTCAAAATAGCTAAGATAGTTAAATCAAAATTTATCAGTTTACTCAAATTTACTTGATATTATCAAGTAAAGCTAGCTAAAGATTTTGTATTGTATACGTTAGGTTAGTTTCTAGCTCAGGAAAGTCATTTGCACATCAAAGAAATGCTGATTTGTTTATTGATTTCTTAATTATTCAATGCTTGTGGTTACTTCTTTATGTTTCTCTGTTATCCTTTTTCCATCTGAAAGTTTAATAAAACAAAATATTAATAAATAAATCTTTAGCCACACAAAGGGTAAGGCTATGTAAGACTGTACTCTTGAAATTTTGCTTTTGAAATGTTTAATCTGTAAAATCTTGACTGAGGAAATATTTCCTCATTCAACATTTATTGTATATGTGTGTACATGTACGTACATTTATCGTACATGTGTGTGTAGATATATAATCTATAAAATATGAGTATGCATACGCAAGTCCATAAATATATATATATATATATATATATATATATCAAGACTAATCTGTACATGCATTTGTACATGCAGTGGAAAAGCAGTCATGAGGTAGACCTTAATTTCACTTATACATGGATCTGAAGGTCCAGTCTGATTTGTTATTTTTTATGCAGCAACACGCGTAAGCATGAGCATGCATAATGCATAAGCATTAAAGAAAACATGACACTTCAGAAATTTATCCAGTCCAAGTACGACTTTATATTCCTGAGGAGATAGGCCCAGTTAGGAGTGTCCATTTGTTTCGGTAAGCACAGAAATTCATTTTTGTCTCTTGGTTACATTTGTGAAGATTTCAGGGATTTACAGTCTCAAAACCAGAACTTTGACAGTGGACATTTAATGTATTTATTTATTTATTTGTTTTTTTGATCGATTGCTTATTTTTGCCTTATTGGCACTACAAGTAGAATTGTTTATACAAGATCTTTTGATATCTTTATTTTTTTTCCTTTTCACTTTTTCATAATGCTGACCAAATAAAAGTCAGCGAATGATTTATCTGAATTCAATTAACAATAGCCAAGTTACGTCGCTTTCATTTCATTCTCTAAGTGCTGCTTTCTTGGCTGTTTTCTGTTCTAAATAGCATCCATACAAAAACAAAAATGTTGTTTCCCCACATGATTAGTACTAACAGCCTTTTTTTCACATAAACAAGATGAACCAAACACAGTGTCTTTGACAAACCATGTGTTAAAGGAGATGACAAAATAAAATGATATTTTCTTATCATGTGATCTATCAAAATGCAAAAGAAAACTTATTTAGACAACTTGATTCTGTTAACTAATCTGATGAATAATATTTACCATGAAGATAAGTAAGTCATGCATACACTTGATCCAAATAGCAAAGCTATGAAAAGTGTACCCCCTGTGCAGTATCCCTGCTATTTCATTTCTGGGCTACAGTGGACAATAGTCTGCAAGTAGTACTTTACTGCCAAATTATGTGCAGTAGTAGTTTTGTAATATGGGCATATGTCTGCTGAGGACTAGTTTGAAACCATTAGACTAATTTCACTTGTGACCTAAGCAAAATTTAAGCCCTGGCATTATAAAGGTGGCAGGCACGTATATAATTTACAGTATTAGAAAGCTTGCTGCAAGGCAGGAAGATTTCAATAACAATAAAAAAAATCTGTAAAAATTGAGATATGAATAATTTACAAAACAAGAAGCCTCAACTAATAGTCTCTCTGCTCACATTCAATACTGTTATGACTTGTAGGCTGATTACAAAAATATTCTTTTTCTGGGGCTGCTTGTGCAGCAACTTGTGTGGTAGATTACATCTTTTACAGAATGCATCAACATGATTCTACCAGTGTCCGTAGGTATTGCAAAGCCTCTGCTTTTGAAATGGTTATGTGTTTGTCAGAGATCTGATCTCACAAAGCTTTCAATTTGAAATTTCAATGAGATACTAGTCCACAGAGGTCTGATCATACATTTTATTCAAGTTCATGCTTTAAGTAAGGTATTTTACATTAAGACAGTTTGATACCTCCAATCTGATGTCCACATGCTGGCCAGGGATCCAAGGCTACTTAGACACCTAAGTTTCATAAGGCCTGTACAACATAACTTGTACAGTGCTTATACACTTAACTAACATCATAGAACATATTGGTCTAGGAGGGCATAAGAATCTCTCTCAGGCATCCAAATGCTTATCTCTGTGAAAATAATTACAGAATTAAAGAATCACAGAATGGATGAGGTTGGAAGGGACCTGTAGAAATCACCTAGTCCAACCGCCCTGCTCCAGCAGGCACACCTAGAGCATGTGGCACAGGGCAGCATCCAGGCAGGTTTGGAAGGCCTCCATAGAAGGAGATTCCACAACCCCCCTGGGCAGCCTCTTCCAGGGCTCTGTCACCCTCACAGTAAAGAAATTCTTCCTCACATGGAGATGGAACTTCCTGTGTATCAACTTACACCCATTGCCCTTGTCCTATCACTGGCCACCACTGAGAAGAGTTTGGCCCCTTCCTCCCTATCTTCCCCCTTCATGTACTTACACATATTAATCAGATTCCCTCTCAACCTTCTCCAGAGAAAATAGGCTCAACTCACTCAATCTCTGCTTGTATGAGAGATTCTTCATTCCCTTAATCACTTTTGTTGCCCTCCACCGGACCCTCTCTAGAAGCTCCACGTCCCTTTTGTACTGGGGAGCCCAGAACTGCACACAGTACTCCAGGTGAGGCCTCACCAGAGCTGATCACCTCCCTTAACCTGCTGGCAAAACTCTTCCTGATGCAGACCAGGATTCCATTGGCCTTCTTGGCAACGAGGGCACACTGTTGACTCATGGTTAACTTGGTGTCAACGAGGACTCCCAAATCCCTCTCCTCTCCATGGATCTGCTTTCCAGCAGGTCGAGCCCTAATCTRTACTGATGCTTGGGGTTATTCCTCCCCAGCTGCAGGATCCTGCACTTGTCCTTATTGAACCTCATGAGGTTCCACTTTGCCCAACTCTCCAGCCTATCCAGCTCCCTCTGAATGGCAGCATAGCTCTCTGGAGCATCAGCCACTCCACCCAGTTTGGTATCATCCACAAACTTGTTCAGGATGCAGTCAGTGCCCTCATCCAGGTCATTGATGAAAAAGTTGAACAGCACTGGGCCAAGTCTGAAAAAAAGCGTTCAGTACTTAGTTTTCTTAGATATGATTAAAAAATTAATCTTGGAAAGACATCACATCGGCAAGTCTCTATCACTGGATATTTTTTTCTCTCTCTTTATTATTATTATTATTATTATTATTATTATTATTATTATTTTATTCATTGTCTGCCAGTGAAGTGCAGTTAGTCTAGTAGCCTGGTCCACGGTACCAGAGCAGATCCTGACTGCTTTAGAGCTTGGTAAGGGCCCTGCTTCTTATAGTTTTAGCAATTGTTTTGCTCTACAGGCTCTCTTCTCTTGATTGACACTGCTCACAAAAATAGGTGCAAGCAAAGTCATCTGGGAAAAGGATGATAACTTACGTCTCTGCTCCTAAATTTGATAAAAAATGGGCTGCTGAGACAGGATCCATTTTGCTGTCTGTATTTCTAGGATCCTATTTTTTGTCTGAATAGTATTTCAGTTTCAATAGAAAACTGAGAATTCAACAGGATTGGGACTTTCTACTCAGAGTGTTTTACAAGTGTTTTACATTGTAAAATTGTAAATTCAATCCTGTTACGTAAGAAGTATACCTAAAGGGTTTGTTTCTGTCCTCCTAGGAAAGAACTCTAACCTAATATAGTATCATATTTAAAAAAGGCCTGATACTATGTACTTTCCATATTCTGACAGTCTAGGAACTTTTGCTTGAACTCATGGTATCTTGACAATCAAGATTTTATGAACTCTTTCTTAACAAAGTATATTTCTGTATACATTCAAGGTCCTGAATTATGCAAAATAGCTTAACACGAATATCATTTTAGGTGTTCAAACGCATTGCTTACTATCATTAGTTCTTCTTACTTAAAACAGGGGTAATGCTAACGTCAATTATTAATTATTTAATGCTGGTATTAATGCTAATAAGACAATATTAAAGACCTAGATCTCTGTGAATGGGAAAAATAAATAAAAATTACCAACTCTCTCAGCCAGACTCCAAGCCCCAGAAGAAATCATTGATTTTAAAGCATTTTTTTTTACTGTTTGTGAAGCTTAAATTTCATCTGTGATGCCTTCACAAACTTTTGCTTTTTTCCACATGCCATACATGACATGAACGTTCCTTTGTACATAAATTTTAATAAAGTACTCCTTTTTTTTTTTCAGATAAAGTTTTGCTTTTATAATTCTTTGTCTTAAATAAAAGTTGGAAGGCATTGATGTATGTGGCAACAGAACCATCAAATACTTTTTACAATAAGCAATTTACTTAACCAGCTTGTTCAGCAACAAAAAAGACGGCAAAAGCTCTACAACAACAAAAAAGTAATCATAGGGAGGTGAAGGTTTCAAGATCTGTTATATACAGCCTGTAAAGTTTTTTCATTTATTTGTTATTGATGTCTCCAAGGCACGTGAAACATACTTCTAATCATCTTTTCTTCAGGTTTTAATTGTCCCTTGAATTTGGACTTGTAATCAAAATGAATATTTGGCCGATAGATAAAGATATGCTTGTATTGGCAAATACTATGCCTTTATTGGGGGAGGAAAAAAAAGAAAAAAAAAAAGGAGAAAAAATAAAGTAAGGTGGTCTGAGAACTTTCTGATGAAATTTGATCTTTGTATCAGCTCTCACTTCTTGCTTATTACTTGAGTGAAAACACCATGGCTAACATTAAGCACCCAACTGCACCTCAAAGAAGGTATCTAATGCAGTATATAGTCAATGGAAACAGAAACTGTGTCCCTTGCAGAGATGATTCAGAGCAGAGAAGCAGAGATGATTTCTTTCTTCTTCCCATTGTCTATAGAAGGAATAAATGTTCCTTGTATGGTCATAATCTTGTTTACAGCAAATACATTTTGCCTATATTTTACTTACATTCTATGTGCAAGTAAAGCTAAGATTTTATTATTAGCATAACATAAATCTTAATTCTAAATCAAGAATCACCATTAGTCTAGATCTAGTTATTACAATTATTATAATATTATTACAAGTTATTATAATATTATTACAAAGTTATTACAAATATTATAATATACAATTATTATAATAATTGACTTAGAGCACTCATATACAGAAAAAGTTGGTAAGATAGTAATGTAACACATCCATTTCTTACTCTTTTCTTTGTGTTATGCTCATYATTCAACTGTCCTCTGGGTCCTAAAGTCACTCCGGTATTTTTGAGGGGTATTTTTGAACTGAACACTACACTTGTGATGTGGTCTCACCAGGGCTGAGTAGAGGGGGAAGCTGTGACAAAGCTCTGCCTAATGTATTACAGGATACCATTGTCCTCCTTTGCCTTGAGGATGCTTTGCTGACTTGTAGTGATCTCATCCATGAGGACCCCTAGGTTCTTCTCTACACTGCTGCTTTCTAGCTAGTTGTCTCACAGATTATCCTGGAGAATAATTTCTCTCCTGGTGCAGGACCTGACATTTCCCATTGTTTAACTTCAGAATCATTTCCATCCATTTCTCCAAACTGTTGTGATCCTCTGGGCAACAGCACAGCCCCCAGGTATATCAGCCACTCCTTCCAGTTTTGTATTATTAGCAAATTTGCTGAGGACACATTCAGTCCTCATATCATCCAGGTCATTAGTGAAGATATTAAACAATACTGATCCCAGATCTGGACCCATCAAATTAATAACTGGACTACAACTGGACTTTGTGCCTCTGAGGCTGGCAATTCAGTTTTCACTCCACCTTCCTGACCACTTATGTGGTCTGTACTTCATCACCTTGTCTATGACAATGTTATGGCAGACAGCTATTAAAAACCTTCTGAAGTTGAGGTAAACAATATTCACTGCTCTTCTTTCATCCATTAAGGTAGTCTGCTCATCGTAGAAGGCTCTCAGGCTGGCTAAGCATGATTTAACCTTCAAAGATGCATGGTGACTCCTCCCAGTCACTTCATCACTTTCCCAGGGAATTATGGGAGAAGGGAACCTGTAGTTTCTCATGTTCTCGCCTTGGCCTTTCGTAAACATAGTGGTGATAGATACACTTTATTCCAGACTTCAGAAACACCTCCTGACTGCCCTGACTTTTCAAAGAGAATCAAGGATGGCTTCAAAATATCATGGGCCAGCTCTGCCAGCACTTAAATGTGTATCCTGTCAGGGTCCGCRGGCTTGGGTAGGTCCAGGTTGTTTAAGTGTTTACAACTTGATTCTCTTCCATTAAGAGTAAGTCTTTCTTGATTTCTTCTTTACCATTTAGAATAAACACAACATTTCACTTTTTCTTTATTTTTTAAGTCTGTTTTTATAATTACTTAAAAACAAAACTAAATATAAGAAAAGACTCAGTGCAATATATCATTACAAAAACATTGGATTAATATGGCAATCTCTGAATAACTTAGAAGAATTTATTAGAGTTTATTTTGAAGGAAGTAGATGTTGAGTTTAACTTTCAGGCTTAAGACCAGATGAAGTCACATTTCAATTATAAAGAGTGGCAAGAGCCAGTAGTAACAATTAATGCTCATTTAGGATAGGCACAGAGGGCATAGATGCCTCATAGAAGAAGAATGATAACCCCATTAATGAGATGTGGCGGGAAGCTAAATAAAAGATATTTGCTAAATGTTTAAATTGGTAGTTTCAGTATGGGTGTGGTATGTTTTTAACCTGCTGTATTGTATTTAAAATGCCAAATTCCACACCAGACGCGTTTGAATACTGAATACTGATTAGCACTGTGTTTTTTTTTTTTTTTTTTTTTTTTTTTTTTTTTTCTTTTTTCCAGTTTATATAGCTAAGTATGTCTGCATTAAGGAAGGCAATGTACCTAATTATAACTAGAGAGGACCAGGAATAATTTGACTGTTTGAGCATTTGTACAGCCTGAATTGGATCAAAAATGCTTTCATATAAATGAATGCAAGTTCCATTATTATCAACATATGCATAACCAAGAGAGGAAGACTATACTAGTTTATGAATGATGTCCAAAATAAAATAATTTAGGATTGATAGCACATACCCACAGTTACAGCAAATGCCTACTGTGCAACTATATGATCCAAAAGTAAATTTGAAATCTCAGCTATTTAACTTTCAATTATATGAATTGCTATAGCCATAATATGATGAAGTGTAACATTGTAAGAAGAGACAGGGAAAATTTCCTCTTCCTATTTATCCTCTTCTGAGGAGGCTGAGAATATCCTTTAACAAGTATGTGGCAAATCTAATAGAAGATGAAGCCCCTTGTGTTTCAGCTGATTCTCAGAGATTAGAGGGACTGGGAGCAGCTGGACGCATCTCTTTACAGGGATACCTAATACTGTGGTAACTATAGGCCCAACTCTGACAGTATCAGATTCACAAACAGCCTGTTGATTGTAGGTCCTACCTCCTTCAAAACAAGTAGTCGATTTCATGAATAGTATGATTTATTCAAATGCAACTTTTAAGCAGGTTTCAGATGTCAATACAGGAAATTCTGTAGTACAGCATGGGTTACTTAGCTAGCTGCTAACATACAAATGCACAATCATCACTCACCCAAGAAGATGAGAGAGCACTCTCAACTTCAACAAGTCTCCTCAGGCAATGTCCCAACCCAAGGGAGGGGAGGAGTTCAGCCCATTGACCGATCCCAGAAGTTATGCTGCGGTCTTCTCTCTAACTTCTTCCCTCGTTAGTTCACCTTTTATATTTTTTTTACATTTAGATGTAGCTTGAGTGACTCTAGTCATACCTAGTTTCATTATCGAAATATTGAAAGTCTCTCGAGTTAATTGAAAATCTAGAGAGCATGGTAAGTGAGTAGTGGTCATTCCTTGGAGGCAGGTAACTTCTGGGATGGAGTTGTGGATTGGTAATTTAATGAGATTTGATTGGGAAGTCTGAACAAAGTCCATCGCAAGGGACTTATCTGCCACCATTGTTGGCTTAGCATCAGACATCTTACCATACTACGAAGTTTAGCAGCTGTGTGGTATGACCAGGACACCATCTCTGCAGGGAATACAACAGAATTTGGCCACGATGTCTTCACTCCGCTCTACTCTTAATTCATTCATCAGCTAATCATAATCAGCAGACTAATACCTCTGCAGGGAATCCAACAAAGTGGCCGTAGTGTCTCCATTTTGCTGCACTCCTTGTTTATTCATGTTAGTGTGTAGGGCATATTGTGTTGCAGATGAAAATCATGGAGGAATAGATTAT
Source organism: Nothoprocta perdicaria (assembly GCF_003342845.1). NCBI lineage: Eukaryota > Metazoa > Chordata > Aves > Tinamiformes > Tinamidae > Nothoprocta > Nothoprocta perdicaria. Next base: position 439,642 of record NW_020455473.1, on the reverse strand, counting down.
GTACATATCAAATATCCTAGAGGTGGTAATTGTCTCTCACCCCAAGCAAGCCTCTGCAATGACATAACTCCTATTACGCCCAAGTTTTTCTCTAATTTCTCCTCTTTCAAGTAAAATGTCGAAACCCAAAAAGTTTCGAAACATACAGGGCTAAAAGAGAATGGATATGGCTATGATATTAGCACACTCTACCACCATAAGCATATTCCATAAACTTCTGCAAATTAAATTTAGAAGAGGACTTTGCAATGTATGCAGTAGGACTAAATTTTTAGACGCACAACCCTAAAGTTGTAACACTCTAAACCTTAAGACTGTTTCCCCGTGTTCTCTGTATCTTAAAACTGTATGTTTTTCTGCCTAAATCCTCTCAGGAATCTGATCTCCTAGTCTTTTTCAGAGCGTATCCATCATGAATTAAGATGACTGTGATCCCCTCAAAACACAGTTGTTGCTACTCGTTTTCACCTAACACATACAGAAAAAGGATGAAGGATAATAAGATATCCTTTTTTTTTTTTTTTTTTTTTTTGTAATGTGCTCATTTTTGCTTTTGTAATGTGCTCATTTATGTGCTCATGTAATACCACATGTGCTCATTTCACTCTACTACCAAAGAGAATTTAAACTGACATTAAAAATAACTTAAAACCCACCTAATAAAGCAGTTAAATTACACAGTTTTTCATGAGGGGCAATCTGACATGCTATTTATTGCAAAATGCTGTGAAAAAAAAAAAAAAAAAAGATATTATTGATCAGATAGTCAATGACATTCAGGCCTAAAATGTTCTTTGTGATAATCAAAGGTAGCCTCTGAAATGTAATGTTGAAAGTTATGACTGTCTTGAATTTGTTTTGCAGCAAGTAAAAGCTCACGGATACAAGAATACTTTCTCTAAGTTCCTATTTTCAAAGGAATAGTGTGACTATGACATTCCAGAGCAGAATCATGTACAGGAAATGAATCGCAAAAGAAACTTCAAAAACACACTATATTTAAGAATCTCAGATTATATAAAAGAACCAATTTCTATTTGTTTTGAATAATGACATTGAGTCTCCTATATTTCCACAGTTATCAGATCATCATTAGAATTTGTCCACCTGTCACTCCCCAAAATAGCACCCTGCTACTGTTCTCCCTTAACTTTGCAATGATGTCAGGTTCTACTTTAAGAAGTTTCTCACCTTGTATCTTAAAAATGCAAATTTTATAAGGAAATCAGGTTTATAATTAGTCAAAATTTTAAACTAATTCTTTCTATTGGAAAATGCTGTTTTCCTTCAAATTACAACTGTCTCTATAAGGATATTATAATCTGAAAGACATTTTAAATTCAGAAAAAAAAAAAAAGAAAAAAAATACTCCCACAGAATAACCACAATCTCAAGATACAAGAAACTCACTTTTAAATTTGTTGCAAAAAATACAGCTTNCATCTCAGACAAGAGACTAATTAGTAATATCTTTCTTTCTAGGAATATTAATTTATAAAGTAAAGCATTTACAGAATATTATGTACATTATGTATCAAAATTTTTAACTCTTTTTTTTTCTATTGGAAAATGCTGTTTTCCTTCAAATTACAACTGTCTCTATAAGGATATTATAATCTGAGACATTTTAAATTCAGAAAAAAAAAAAAAAAGAAAAAAAATACTCCCACAGAATAACCACAATCTCAAGATACAAGAAACTCACTTTTAAATTTGTTGCAAAAAATACAGCTTCTTCATCTCAGACAAGAGACTAATTAGTAATATCTTTCTTTCTAGGAATATTAATTTATAAAGTAAAGCATTTACAGAATATTATGTACATTATGTATGTATGTATGTAAAATAGCACACTTTCAACAATTTCTTATACTTCATTAGGCAAAATTTAAAAAGTCCTATTTGAAATAAAATTCAAACCTTGAAATTATTATGCAAAATGAAACGCTTGTTTTTCAGTTAATCTAATCAGGAATAAGMAGGAGCAAGCTTGAAGTTCCAATGGGTGAATGAGGAAAAATCTAGTGAAAAGATATCATTACATATCTAGTTTATCTCTCGTTTTCTTCCTACTTGATAATATACTAGTGTTACTTTATTTGGCATTATTAGAATGTCTCTGTGATGGAAGAAAAAAAAAAAACTAAAAAAAGATTTTGAAAAAATTTATAACAATAAAATTTGTGAATATAATTTTTCAGAGTTAATTAAAATACAGACATGATGTTTAGGATGACAACTTCAATTTCCTTTCTTACTCTTGATTCCTACCATTTGGCCATGGCAACATTGCAATGTACATGGAAATATATCAGTAATGTCAAAGCTAGAATTTTCATTTTCTAAAAGTAAAGGCAATGAAAGTGCAGTATTTTGCAAGGGTTTATGCTGTTCTTTCATTATTGGTACTGAAATATTTTTATTTAATTCTCATTTTATTTAATCATAGTGAGTGCCCTATGCTAACACTGCTGCCTATAAAGATGAAATACCATACCAATACTTCATAAATAAATGCTGATATAAAACATCCAAACAACACAAAACACTTATATTTACTAAAATACTACAAAATAGTTTTGACAAGACTTTCTTCCAATATATATTTTATGAGTTATAATATCCAGCATATCCTACAAAAATATTCATAAATTACCAAAATTTTAGAATCAGAAAACAGCACTATTACTCACTCAGTATTTCCGTGATTCTCAGAAGTCTTATTCTTCAGTTGCTGTAACCTTCCTTTGTTTTTACAGGAATTGAGTATTCAGAGATGTTTAACTTCACTAGATTCAGTTACTTTAATTAAAAAAAAGCAAATACTCAGAAAATACAGTCATCAAAATTTTTATTCGTGATTTTCTGGAGTGTATAAGTTTGTACTAAATGGTGAAAACAACTAAAGAATCCTAATGGTAAGGAACCTTATAAATTCAACAACTAGGAAGCAAAATGTAATGCATTAGACATTTGTTAGCACCCACTAACAAATACTTATTTCAATTAAAGTCTTCAATTTCTTATTGATATCAGAGGTATTTTATAAAGTCATAGTAATATAAATTAGACAAGGCATTTAGATAGTAATGCTAATCATTTCAAAACTTTCAAAAAGAAAGCACAGAAATTCATGCAAAGTAGCAGTAGGAACAAGTAAGTATGAGCTATCTTAAAATCAAGCAGCCCATTATTTTGTCTTGTCCCCTGACTGTAGCACAGATTCAGACACAACATATAAAAAAACAACAAAAACAAAAGGACAATATGCTGTCCTTAAGAAGCAAGAAAATTATACAAAAACATAAAATGCAGTAAGAAACTTTCAAAAATTTGCTTTTCATTGTCATTTCAAGTTAAATTTTCAGAGTACAAATACTTCCTGAGAAAAAATCTTGCAAACGTGATAATTGCCATTCGCTGCCACTCAGCCATCAGCAGGTGTGTTTCCAACCTTAGTATGCCCACTGCACAATATACTTTTATAAATTCAGTTTTCTTCCAAGCAAAAGGTACCTGTAATTCAGGTGGGGAAAATGGTGATTCAGTATAAATACTTATGTGGAAGGAATATATAAATCTTAATTTGAGTCATAATTCATAAATATTAATCTCTCTTCCAAAGAAAGAATACTGAATCTCAGTTTTTCCTAGCTGTAAAAAAAACAGATGGGGTATAAAACTTATGAAACTGTTGATTTAGAGTGATGATTTCTTTTCATATCAGCTGGTTTCTGATGTTTTTTTATGAAAGTCATTCTTCACAACCACATTGATTATGAAATAAGCTATCAAAAGTTGAATTCAGAAGTTCAGAAAAATGAAATTGCCTTCAATGAATCACCACAGTATTTATTTCCTTAAGTAACCTAGATCTAACAGTTCTATTAATCAACATTTTTACACTCTCACACCCACATCATACATTATTTCATTAGAATTATTTAATTATCAGCAATTCTACTTCTGATAACTAAAAAAAAAAAGTTTATTTAAAAAAAATTACATATTATTATTTACAGGCTCCCTCCATTATATAGACTGTCTATTTTCCAAACATAGACTGCAACATTTAGACAAAATAGCTTTAAAATCATAGGGAAAAATAAAAAACAAGTCAGACAAACTTTCTCAAACACATGTGTAACTGGATTTCTCATTTCTCAAGTAAGAAATTCTTTAAATTTTAAAATCCTAGTACTTGGGTGAAAAAAAAATGATATTACTGTCCAATTCTCACCCACTTATTCCATAGAAAACTTAACTTTTACTACAATAAATGAATAAATAATTCTCTAGTTATTCCCTAGTGAGTCCACAGGAAAGCTGGAAAGTTTAAACCTTTTTCTATTTTTCTTCTCAATATTGAGAAAATAAGAGTACAAAATGAAGGAAAAGTTTCATATTAATTTTATAGCTTTTCTTATATTTTGATTGCCATGGTGTTTATCTTTGTTTTCAGAAAATTGATTTAGAATAGAGTCCAGGTGAAGGTACTTTTGTTTCATCCGTTCAGACTTAGCCCAACATCTTTAGGAAATACTGAAGATGTCTCAAGGTAGTTTGCTCTGCAGTTACCTATCACCAACAAATATTATGCAACAAAAAAGTATGTGTTAACTTGGTTATTATAGGAAAACAAATGGAGGTGATAAGATAAGTAGAAGGAATGAGTTTATTAGTGATGTGCATTCATAGATTCTATTGTATGAATGTCATCCATCTTTAAAGAATTAGTATTTAAAAGGAGACATAGTTGTACAGAACATTCATCAATGTGCTATAGTACATGAGTAGTCTTCACATCTACTGTTTGGGATCTGTTAATATGAACTCTAAAGCAATATTGGAATTGTTTGCATTAATGGCTGCCATTCAATAAAACATATCTTAATACAGCCAGCTGCTAGGAACTCATCAGTCTATCAAGAATTTAAACCAATTATTTTCCTGTGTAGAAGCTCATAAAGAATCCTATGGCAGAAAGGTTCTTGCACATATTGAGAGTAGGTCAAGCAGAAATAAGTGATTTTGATGCTGTATTCTACATGAGTAAGATAACTTACCAAATTGTTTTCATTTTGAATGTCCTCAGCTGGAGGCAGTTCAAAGAGTAATCGTAAAAGTAATCTTGAGGTTGGAAAACAAACTGAGATTTACAAAGTTCAATTTATTCACCTTATCAAAGAATAGATTGAGTGGTGAACTGAAAGAAAAAAAAAAAAAAACTTGTTTGGAGGTGGTAAGTCTAATCTTCCTGACAGCTGCATAAAAAGAACCATGACTTGAGCACCATGATATCTTTAACCACACATTTGCAGGTTTATACTGCTTTTTCCTGTACTTCTGGTCCCCTATATATAGCTCCTCTTGCAAAAACATGAGAGCTGCAACATTACAGCCTGTTAGACTTGATTTGTGCACACCTATTTATTTTGTCTATTCAAAGCAACTAAGAATAAGAACGCCTATTTTTTTGTGTCCCATACTGATTCTTATTATTTCAGAAAAAGTGCTTAACCTACTGCATGCATCACAATATCAAAAACGTTAGCTAAATTAGGAACCTCTGGCCAGAAACCCTTAGGCTGCTGCAGAATCTCAAGTGCCTCAGTGTGTTAGACAGGATTTTCTTGGATTGCTCTTTCAATTTAAGGCTCCTAATACCGCTTCAAAGGCACTTTATTCTCCTTCAAGCCTTTGTRAAAGCTGGGCCTTATAAACTTTCATCTGTTTTTAGGAGCAATCCTATAGCCATGTGTATAAGAAGCAGCTTTGCAAAGTTATAATTGCCCCTTTTTGACATTTGAATTTGTGCATCTGTGAATCCTCCTGTTTGTCCCATACCTCCATAGGGCTTAGAGATAACATGATTTCTTGCACTGCCCTTAAAATGCTCATTAAACTAGAGCTTTGCATTCAGAAAACTATAATCTCCTCTAATCAGTATCCTGTCATTGCATAAGCTCTAGGTCAGTGTGGTCTCTTTGCTATTCTTTGCTAGCAGCTCACAACAATGTAGTCTCCTGCACGCAGACGTGCTTCTGTCTGATTAAATCCTCTATATGCATCTACCTGAAAGGCAAGTTAGACTCAACAATGGTCCCCTTATATTTAAATATTGTGAAACACATTACTAGCTGTGCTTTTGCCTGACTGTTTTACAAGGAAGAATTAGAAAATAACGTGTTTCTTGTAGCTGTTTGTGGGTGCTTACAGTGCATCCACTTAACACAGATGGCAGAAGGCTTGCCTGTCACACTCATTTATGAGTGGAACTTCTCTTGCCAAGCAAACTAGAATTGTAGCTAAAATCCTTCTGTGTTTTTTTTTTTTTCACTCTGCCCACAAAAGACAGGATATTTGCTTTTCTATATCCGATTTATAAAGTGTAGACTCTCCCTAATGAATAATACAGATAAAAGACAGTCGTCAAAGAGAATGTGTTTCTCTTCCCTCTTAAAAATTATTGAGATTGAAGTGCCTAAGAAATAGCACCATTTTACAGTGTTTGGCCAATGTCATTAACGTCTCCAGAACTTAAAAGAAAGTGAGGTAAGCTCTGAATTCCACAACTGGAAAGGACATTCCACTTTATCCTTCTTTTATTCTTTCAAGAAGAAATGTCATATAATACCTTAATAAATTCCTACCGCAATCAACAAAGCTGAACTGCTCCAATACTTTTTAAACAGGATTTTTTTTGAAATCGTGCTGCTCATTTAACTCACAGTTTAGTAGGATCCCTCGGACTTCAGTGTTGCACAAAATCTAAGAGAATTAGTCCTATTCCTTTCTGTGAATTCTTTTTAATCACTGCATTTGCACTGCACTATGATTCTGAAGAATCCTATATTTTCTCTAACTGTTTATCAACAAGAGGGTAAAACTGAGTTGTTTTAGCTTCTTATGGATAAGGGTATTCCATTTCTTACAAATAAGACTACTTTATCCTTAGCTTCTCTCTGTTCTTAGAAATTACAGTAGGAAATTAGACCAGAAATTACACACATTGAATGTCAACAGTAAATTTCAAGATGAACATCTTCTTTGATAGACTATTGAAAATTTGAATATCTATTTATTCTTATTAATGAAGTCATGTATATTTACCAAGTTACAACTTGTTTTATTAACTGTATCTGGTGTATTTCTTTTAATGGACCAACCCTTTGTCTTGCTGATACTGTAGCCTGACATACCAAAGATATACATGTTTCTCAGACAAATATTCAGAACATATGTTGTGGATCCCCGTTATGTGGTTTGGCTCACAAAGAATATCATTCCAGATAGCTCTGTGGCTCTAAATTGTAAGGTACGATTTGATATACTGCTCGGGGAATGCTAATCAGAAATACACACTCTGCATAATAGCAGCCAGATTGCAAGAAGTAAATGTGTCAGGTGTTTGGTGATGCAGGGACTCAGGGACAGAGTAGCAAGTAGCCTTGGAACTGGATAGAGTAGGATAAATTATCCTACTATGGGCATACTCTTTCCTTGGAAGCTAAAAAAGATATCAGCTGAGGCAATGGGAAGTCACACTACTGGGCACTAGAAATTGCCAGAAGAGTTGGAGAAGTAGATGGGGAATTCACATCATCTGCATAAATAACAAAGACAAGAAACTAAATAGCCTGTTGCAAAACAGATCACTGAAATTAATTGAACATACAAATTAAGGGAGAGGTTGAATTTCAAATTAAAACCTTGTTTCATTTATGCTATAAAAATATGTTATTAGTAATAAGGGAGCTTGGGGAGGAGTTTTTTATTTGCCTTTTTTATTTTTTTCCCCAGATAAATCTCCAAAAAGCCCTCTAATCTTGAGTTTCATGTACAAGCTTTTTCTCTCATGGATTTTCTGGTACGCACAAAAACGCTTAGTATCTCATAAAACATAGCTTTATAAATCCATTCCCTGTAGTGTGTATCCTCCACAAGAATAATATCTGCTCCACAAGTTAAAAATGATCACCAATCAGTAGCTTGACACTCTGTCCAAAAATTTGCATTGCACTTCTTGCTTGGCAGTACATCTACTACTAAAAGAAAACAGTTTTACATTCTACATGAAGTCATGTTTGCTGGAGCAATGTTTCCAAAAACTGCTAGCAATCATGCCTTTAATTCTGTCTAGTCTATCAATCTTTCTCTCTTCAGGCCAAACCCTCACCTGAGGCTGCCCGTTTCAAATAGGATCAGTGGAACCATCCTCTGTTGCTGGTTCTTCTGAGTTTTTGTTTGTTCATCTGTTTGTTTTTGTTTTCCTCAAAATAGAAGAAGGGCTACTTTTCTGTAATTAATCTGCACATAGGTTTATATGTCCTCTGTCAGACAAGGCTATTTACAGTCATGATCATTATGCACATTGGTAAATTATGTGGCTTTTGTAGGATCAATGGCTGTAAATATAGCAGAAGAAACACAACAATTTATTTTCCAAAAAGAGGAAAGTGCTCAGTTCTGATAGTTTATCAACACAGTTGTAATCATCCAATTCAATATAGAAACATTGAAAGATATAATTGTTTTTGAAGGGTGGAATTTATAGGTAGATTTGTCTGGAGATTTTTTAAAGATTTAGAAATGTTGAGTAATTAAAATATATTTCCCCTTGCCTCTTCCCACCAAATAAATGTCAAAGCTTGAATTGAATTAAAAAGCTGTATTGCATTTTTTATCTCAAGCTAATGTAAATACAGGATTAGTATTCTGAAAGCAAATTGAATCATAATTTTCTGAGAATGTCCTACCACCAGTAGGTATCTTCGCTTGTCACAAAAGTGTGATGTTCTTTATTCATTTTACACAGACTTTCCATGCAACCTCTGTTTAAATTAAAACCCCATGTTGTCTTTCTCAGCTGCACCATTCTTGTGCGTTACTATATATCCGTCCCCGCTCTGCTGAAGCTAAGATATTGAAAAGGATAAATTTGGCTTGATAGCACTATGTATAACGATACTACTGCATGTTGCTAGGTAACCATTTGGTGGTCAACTGTCTCCAGTGTAGCTGCTATTACTTGCCAGACTGATTGACATACAAGCTTTTATCCCTCTTAATGCTGGGACTGCAGAAAGTTTTCCCTTTGTTCTGTCCATTTTGTTTTTTTGGGGGAAACTAGGCTTCTATTTGGAGATAGAGGAAGGGATGTTATTTGCATTGTGTTTTATTTTCAGTCAATCTAAATAATAGGCATACTATTTAGCACCTTTTGGGTTTCTCTCTGAGGATCTCCTGCAGCTTGCATTGCTTTTCTGGTCTGATTCCCACTCCTCCTGTCATTCACTGAAGATAGTAGTGCATGATTATGGAAAAAGTGAAGAAGTCACTTCGTGCAATGCAAATTTGAATCTTGGTCTTAATAAGTGTAAGTTGCAAAGAACATTGGTTCAGACAGGTAACATTAGACATTAATTCTTGGAAAAGGGGAAAAAAAAAAAAGAAGAAAGAAAGAAAATCCATAACACTCCCCTTTCACTTACATTGATTTCCTAATTTGAATTGTCTATAGAAATTTTTAACAAATTTTCAGGACTGAATGTCCTGTCTTAAAACTTAGTGAGTATGTGTTTACTTATGCAGAGTCTTTTTTTCATGCAATAACTATCAAAGAAAAGGGAAAAAAAAAAAAAAAAAAACAATTGTATTTACAGAACACAGATCTCATTGCTAAGTGTATTTTTATTTAAAGACGTATCATTATCAAACTTTGTAAGAATGGTCACTTATAGTGGGATGTATCTCAGCACATTTGGGATACTGTGCTATTCACCTTACATACCCAATTGTAGTCAGTATAGAAGAAGGCATAGTTCTAGCATGTAATTTAGTTGGCATATTTTAGACATCTAATTGTCTAAGATGAGATTCATCTTGTTAAGAGAGCTTTAAACTGAGCAAGAAGGGGGAAGGGGAGTGTCATATGGACTGGGCAATCAATCCCATATGACCTAAGTCAATGGCCATCCAACAGGCCTACGGTGGTGGGGAAGTATGTCTAGAGCGTGATTATAGAGGGTCCGCTCTCACGCCTCCTGGGAAAGTTCAGGCTCGATTACCTCCCTGAAGTGCTTATACACCAATGCGCGAAGCATGGGGAATAAGCAAGACGAGCTGGAGATCTGTGTGYGGTCCTAGCACCGCGATCTCATAGGAATCACAGAAATGTGGTGGGATAGCTCAAACGATTAGAGTGCTGTCATGGAGGGCTATGTGCTTTTTAGGAAGGACAGTCTGGGAAGGCGAGGTGGTGGAGTTGCTCTGTATGTGAGAGAGCAACTGGAATGCATGGAGCTCAACCTGGGAGTGGACGATGAGCAGGTGGAGAGCTTGTGGGTAACAGATAAAGGGCAGGCCAATGTGGGACACTGTGGTGGGTGTCTGCTATAGGCCACCTGACCAGGAGGAGGAGGCTGACAAAGCCTTCTACAGGCAGCTGGAAGTTGCCTCACAGTCACAGGCCCTGGTTCTCATGGGGGACTTTAACTACCCCGACAACAGCTGGAAAGACAGCACAGCAAGGCACAAACAGTCCTGGAAGTTTCTGCAGTGCGTCGATGACACTTTTTGACGCASGTTGTGGAGGAGCCAACGAGGAGAGGTGGGCTGCTGGACCTCATACTAACAAACAGAGAGGGCCTGGTTGAAGATGTGAAGGTGGGGGGCAGCCTTGGCTGCACTGATCACGAGCTGCTGGAGTTCAAGATCCAACGAGGAGGAGGCAGGGCAGTWAGTAGCCTTGCCACSCTGGACTTCAGGAGGGCCARCTTTAGCCTCTTCAGAGACCTGCTGGGAAAGATCCCATGGGCTAGGGCTCTAGAAGGAAGAGGGGCCCAGGAGAGCTGGTTAGTTTTCAAGCGGCATTTCCACCATGCCCAGCAACAGTGCATCCCTGTGCACAAGAAGTCAGGCAGAGGGGGCAGGAGGCCTGAATGGATGAGCAGGGAGCTCCTGACAAAACTCCAGCAGAAGAAGGCAGTATACAGAATGTGGAAGAAAGGACAGGCCCCTTGGGAGAAATACAGGAGCGTTGTCAAGGAATGCAGGGATGCTACAAGGAAAGCCAAGGCATGCTTTGAACTAAATCTGGCAAAGGATGTTAAGACCATCAAGAAAAACTTTTTCAAATATATTAACAACAAAAGGAAGGTCAGGGAGAATATGGGTCCACTAGTGAACGAGGTGGTACCCTGGTTACGGAAAACACGGACAAAGCAGAGCTGCTGAATGCCGCCTTTGCTTCGGTGTTTGTCAGGGGCAGCCCTCTAGAATCCCAGGCCCTAGGGACACAAGAAGTGAGCTGGAGAGAGGAAGGCTTGCCCTGGGTAGAGGAAGAGTGGGTCAGAGAGCACCTAAGGAAACTCGACACCCACAAATCCATGGGCCCTGATGGGATGCACCCCAGAGTGTTGCGGGAACTGGCGGATGTCATAGCCGAGCCGCTCGCCATCATCTTCGGAACGTCCTGGAGAACGGGGGAGGTGCCGGAGGACTGGAAGAAAGCCAACGTCACTCCGGTCTTGAAAAAGGGCAAGAAGGAGGACCCGGGCGACTACAGGCCGGTGAGCCTCACCTCCATCCCCGGAGAAGTGATGGAGCAGCTCATCCTGGCTGCTCTCTCCAGACACATGGAGCAGAAGAAGGTGCTCAGGAGTAGCCAGCATKGATTCACCAAGGGGAAATCCTGCTTGACTAACCTGACCGCCTTCTACGAAGGAGTGACTGGCTGGGTAGATGAGGGCAGAGCGGTGGATATCCTCTCTCTGGACTTGAGCAAGGCTTTTGACACTGTCCCTCACAGCATCCTCCAGGGCAAGCTCCAAAGGTGTGGGATAGATGAGTGGACGGGGAGGTGGATTAGGAATTGGCTCAGTGGCAGGGTGCAGTGAGTGGTAGTTAGTGGCGCGGAGTCCARTTGGAGACCTGTAGTTAGTGGTGTCTCCCAGGGGTCGGTCCTCGGTCCGGTCCTGTTCAACTTATTCATTAACGATCTGGATGAAGGGATGGAGTGCTCCCTCAGGAAGTTTGCTGATGATATCAAACTGGGAGGAGTAGCTGATAGCCCTGAGGGCTGTGCTGCCATCCAGAGGGACCTGGATGGACTGGACRWCTGGGCAGTGAGAAATCTCATAAAGTTCAACAAGGGCAAATGCAGAGTCCTGCACTTGCGGAGGAATAACCTCGGACACCAGTACAGATTAGGGGTGGACCAGCTGGAGAGCAGCCCCACAGAGGGACCTCGGCATCATGGTGGATGACAAGATGACCATGAGGCAGCAGTGTGCCCTGGTGGCCAAGAAGGCCAMTGGGATCCTGGGGTGCATTAAGAAGAGCGTCTCCAGCAGGTCGAGGGAGGTGATCGTGCCCCTATACACAGCCCTGGTGAAACCACATCTGGAGTACTGTGTCCAGTTCTGGGCTCCCCAGTACAAGAGGGATGTGGAGCTGCTGGAGAGAGTCCAGCACAGGGTTACGAGGATGATCAGGGGCCTGGAACATCTGCCCTGGAACATTTAGCCTGGAGAAGAGAAGGCTGAGGGGGGACCTCATCCGTGTGTATAAATACCTCAAGGGAGGCAGTGAGGAGGAGGGGGCTAGCCTCTTTTCAGTGGTGGACAGTGATAGGACTAGAGGAAACGGCCACAAGCTGAGGCACCGAAAGTTCCACAGGAACTTAAGAAAACACTTTTTGACAGTGAGGGTGACAGAGCCCTGGAACAGGTTGCCCAGAGAGGTTGTGGAGTCTCCTTCTTTGGAGATCTTTAAAACCCGCTTGGATGCAGCCCTGTGCCACATGCCCTAGGTGACCCTGAGTGTGCAGGGGGGTTGGACTAGATGACCTCTGAGGTCCCTTCCAACCTTAAGCATTCTATGATTCTATCATCTCATATGTTTCTATCCAGAGATTTTATAAGGAACCTGAGGCTCTAGGCTTTAGATAGGTACATTTAGTCAGATTAATATTAATCCTTGTTGTTAGTTAGCATCATCAAACTTCAGAATTTAAAAAAAGAAAAAAAAAAAAAGAGAGATTTAATGCAAGGTAGTTATCTAGTTTATCTTTGTATTCAACAGAAAGAAAGGAAAAAAAAAAAAAGACGTCTCCAGAGAATAACTCACTATCACTGTTCTGGATATACAGTGCCCTTGAATATGGGTGAAAATCCCTTTAAAGGTGCCTAGCTTTTTACTTGACTGTAGTGAGAGGCTATTTGACAGGCTAGAGAAAGCATCAGATTTTCAGAAGCTAGCAGTTAGGTGATATGAATTCTCCATTTAATGGATTTTTATTATTTTATAAAACAACATATCCTGCATATAAGAAAAGTAATGAGCCACAAGCAACCATGAGTAAATTTTACAGAGGACACATGGTATTTGCGATAGCAGATGGACATCAGGTAACAGCTGATGAGGAAGTTATTCCCCAATGTGTTCAAATACATCTGGACAGAAGGTGCACAAGCAGTATTGTAGCACATGTGAACTCAGTGAAAAATTCTGGCCATACAATGCTGCTGACCAGTCCCTGGCATTCCTCACTTCTCATGCCTTTATGCCCAACACTGAATTCCTGATTACTAACATCTGCACATGATACTGGCAGTATATCATAGTTTTCTGGCAGCCATGGATGTCAGTGAAAGATTGTAATACTTTGTTTAAGCCATGGGCAGTTGTGCGTGGTGAGGTTCATCCRGTCTATTCTGGGAGTTTGCTAGGTTCTTGGCAAAATAGCTCTAAAAAACAAAATTAACCTTTAGCTGGTTCCTTAAAATTGTAGTGTATTCCACAGATTTTTCTTATAACCCTTTAGGTGCCAGCATTGAGGAGTCAAAATGCCAAACTAAATGCTAGCAGTAATAAAGACACGAAACAGTAAAATCTGTGCAATTTATAATTCCCCGCCATTATGTGCAGCTGCTCTTCTCTGTAGCATCTTCTGCCTGGTTCTCCAAGGGAGAGATGGAAAACAAGTTTTGGTGATATAATCCAACTGCCTTTAACCTCAGCAGCACAGATAGTTATAAATCTGCCTTAYTTGGATATTGTTCACAAGCTCATGGAAGTGTGTTATCATTAAGAAGACACAAAGAGGGCCTTGTGCACTGGTAGATATAAAATATCGTCATAYAGTGCAATGAAGCTTAATACAAACAGGTAAGCTGAGGGAGTTTAAGGAGTCACTGATGTAAAAATACGCAAAAATCCAATGGAATACAGACTCTTGTCTTGTTAGGGAGACTGAGCACTCTGAGTTTTAGTGCTTCTGTGAAATTTTTGCTTGGAACTTTCTCTTGACCCAAAATTGAGTTTTTGATTGAATGAATACTTCATAACCAGTGCCAGCTTTTCTTAAAAATAAGTGTGCTTTTCTCTAAAATTGACTCATTAGTCATCACTGTTTTGGGGATTTTGTGGTGTTTTTTCTTTTTGATAAAACTGTTTATTTTTTATGTTTTTTTTTTTTTACTTAAAAATAGAAAAAAATACTTTCCACGGTAACAGAAGAGAAAAAAATCTGAATAGTTCTACTTGGTGCTGTCCGATTTTGACCTTTCTCTCTATGGTGGAGTATAGCACTTTGACTCAATAGCACTGATTTGGAGGCATTGCCAAAGCGTGAAGTTCTGGGATTGTTAACTACTTAGGTCAGCTCTGACTTTGGAGAGAAGGCCAGAGTGCAGAGGCAAGGAACAAGGAAAATATCTTCATGACTTCTCTTGCCTGCATTTTCTGTAAAAGTGATTTGTATGTCTACTGCTGCCTTTACTAAGTAAAGTAAGATTTGTGCCACTGCCACTTAAAAAAAAAAAGGAGGGGGGGTTTATATAATCAATCCTTATTCCAGTTGGATGCTAATTACAGCACCATGGGAGATGTTGATAGATTTTAAATGGTCAGCAGTCTTAAGTACTGTATAGTTCAAAGATCTCTGGTTCAAAGATCTTGGTGCAAACAAAAATTTTCAATAGTACAAAGTCACATACATCCTTCAGCAGCTTATTCAAGAGCAGTTCAGAGAGTAGATAGGCATGCTCCTTAGACAGTTATTTATTCAGCATTTTATTAGGGATTGGGACTGGGATGAACAGACAGCTGGGTCCTGAGAGACCTGCTGATGTTGGATTCAACAGCCAGCACTGGCTCGTTTCCTCACTTCTGGTGCAGATCCAGAAGGCTTTCCACCAGGAGAGCTTGCCTGCAGCCATTCACATCACAGTTTTTGTAACAGATCTACACTTGAACTATTCAGATGCCACAGGTTTGCCCATCTGGTATAGTTAAACCTATGGCTGTCACTCCTGAACTAAACACAGCAATGACTTTCGCCACCCTTGACATCCTGCTGAGCTGGCTGTATCTGATAATGTAATATACGCTCATAGCAAGGGAATATGGATTCTGGCRAAAATATTGGTCCTCTTCTTGAATCTGTCTCTGCTTGATGCTCATTATTCAGCTTTATTACCTCTACTGGCCCCTGGATTGCATTTCTAGTGATGTTTATTTTAGAAACTGTCATAACTACTATCCTTACCATTTCTAGTGTTAAACACTTGCCAGTTGGTACCATTATACTGTGGACAAACATGCTTTTTGAGTCAGCTGTACTAACACAAAAAATTACCACTGCCAATTTAGCCCTTCTGTCCCTTTTCTTTCTGCCTGAGTTTTTTCGTCCCACTAGATCTTCTTGCATAAGTGTCCTTATAGGTACTGCCTAACTTGCATCGGTTAGAATGACCTGGAATATAGAAGATCTGCTATTTGCACTGAAGTTGTCCAATTCATTTTGTTTTCAGTTTATTCAGTATATTGAGCGGTGGCATCCCATAATAAAAAAATGAAGCGGGGATCAACTCCAAGGGACCTGAGAGTGATAGCCTACACACAAATTTTATATGGCCTGCCCTGTCAATATTAAAGCAAACCCTATACCACATCCATCAAAGCAAATCCTACAACACTTTTCTTTACATAATCACTGTAGATACATCTGAACTGATACATTTTCTGGGACATGTTTAATATACAACAGAGAGTAGATTGTTGTCTGTGGAAAAGCAATGCTGCTTCCTCACAAAACCATACTGTTTGCCTTATAATCCATTTCTGGTTGTCATTTTATACTCTTATGTCTGTACTTTGTAAGACTTGGAATGCATGTGGTGCAGCAGTATCTCCAAGTAGATTTGAATACAACTGACAGGAGAATGGTTTCAGTCCTACATGAGCCTCTACAGGACCATCATTTACTCACAGGAACTGTCATGCCTCTGCAGTGTTTACATGAGGTTGCTTGTGGAGTTGGTTGTTCACAATAATTCTTTGAACTTCTTGAAAATCTATGATTACAGAACTCACTTGCCAATACCAAAGTGATTCGGTCTCCTGTTTTTCCTTTTGGGAAATGCAAAGAATGGATATGGCTGGTCAATTGACCCAAAGGAAAGAAAACTACCTCTGAAATTATTTCTTTTCTTACAATGCCTCGAAGTTATTTTTTTGGTATAATTATAAATCATAAATGTATTTGGAACATGGATTTGTAGAACAGTTGTATTTTCTAACCTGTGCGTTCTTTCTTCTCTTCACCAAAACCAAAATTTAGCTGTCTGTGACTGCTATTATTATTGTGCTCACTGTGCCTRTATTTGCCTAGGTTAAGGTTTACTCTGTTAGGTAAGCACAAGCACATAGTTGTCATTGTTGCAGAAATTTCCATATAATACTATCAGGTTTGTGAGATTCCTGTAATATCAGGTTATAGCACAAACATTGATATTGAATGAATACAAACAATCTTCAGCGCATCTTAGACTTTCTTATGTTCAGTTTTAGAAACCATCAATGCAAACTTTTATTGAGATCTTATTAGAAATTGCTCAAGATTAGAGGTACAAAAAGCAATACAAAGGCCACTGAGAGCCAGTAGTTATTTACATAGTAAAATGAGCCTGTGTGCTTCTTGTTTAGCTTTAAAATAATTGGCTCATTAACCTTAACGGTATTGTTAACCCGATCATATTGTTGAGGTCAAATGTAAAAACCAGATAAGTGTTTGGRTTTTATATTAGTTGAGTCATAGCTAAGTGTATACTCAATGTGATTATAAATTCTTCAGAAACAAGATTTCAAAGGCAACAAAGCCTAGAGAGAGGACAATTGAAATATTTTTTCCTTTTTTCTTTAAATTTAATACTCATTAAAAATAAAAACTAGTAAGTCCTGTAAGAAAGCTTTTGTCACTGTACGAATGGAATAATCAGATCCGTAGCAAACCAGACTTAAAACAATTCAGTTAAATGCTAGGAAAAAATATTTATGTTAACAGTTATTTAAGGAGTTTTTTTTTTTTTTTCTAGACCTCCTCCAAAACTCTCATATAATGCCAAATATTTACTCTTGCTGAGGAGACATCACGGTAATATTTGGAAAGAGCTTTCTCTATAGCTTGCTTTAGAGATTCGTTTGAGTTATTCTATTACATAATAGACCTGAGGGAGAAAGTAAAGGAAATCCTCATCTTCACAGTGATGATTTAGATATGGTGATTATTTATTTATTTTTTAGATATGGTGATTATTTATTTATTTTTTACTGGAGGAACAGGAGTTTAGTTACCTTTAGAACTTAGTGCATTTCCTTCATAATCATTGTGTTATATATGTCAGAAAACCTCCATATGAATGAACCAGATATTATTGTCTTTAAAGGGAAGGCTGAACTAGAAGCCTTAGATGAGCATAGTTAGAACAGTGTTTTTTTTTTCCCAACACCCACATAACACCAATACCCTCACATAAACAAAGTCCTCTTCCTTCTCTGTAGCTGATGAGGTTTGAAGTTGCCCTTGATTTATGAGCACACCTGCATTCACAGACCTGTCAAATATTAACATGACTTTTAAGATTGGCTTATCTACTGTCCATTCACAGACCTGGGTACCCTAGATCCTACCTTGGGTCCTACCAGATGCAGGTGACTCCTACTCACTGACTACTCCAGCTTGGCATTCACTAGCAGCTCACCACCTGTCATATGTCTGCACTGAAAACAGAGTGCAAGGCCACACAGAAAATAGTTAGGAGGAGTTAATGAGACCAAACAGATTGCAGTGATTAGGGGCAGGATTTGTCCAGGCACATGTGCTGGGAAGCAATTCATTTACATGTGATGACCCTGTTATTTCTCATGCTTTCCATCTTCCCATGCTTGTAGGGATCTGTTGTAAATCTTTCGTTTCCCTAGTTGTGGCCCTTCTCCTAAAAATCCAAAAATAAGTTGTGCACATTTCCACAATGTCCACAATTAAAAATTGCACTCTGCTTACACCAGTGTGGGCTCACAGTGCCTGCTTATGTTTGAACAGGTCTGTGCAAACTGATCAGCTGGTATGGTCTGCCGAGATGCAACCATGGAGAAACTATTTATAGAATAATTCACTATGTCCTTCAGAGAGGACCAAATGCAACAGGGTTAGGCAGAAGAACCAGAAGGAGCTAAGAAACCACATGTATGACCCGTAAAGGCCAAAAAATTCATCTGCCTTTGTACAAATAGGGGATATTGTCAAACACCTGTCAAACACCCTTCTCTCAAGCTTGAGAAACTGGGAAGAGAAGAAGAATGACTTTCCTAACAACTTTTCCACAGAGAAACCATATAGGAATTCATCCAGAAATCTAGTGGTTCATCTCACTAGGACTTTGTGAAGCCCATATACTGGAGTAATTCAAGGAGACAAGGTGGCTATGAGAGGGAACATCATTTTCTGCTAAATTGATGGAAATGTGAGTAGTAATTAGTATGTTTGGAATACCCAGTTCCAGGCAAACCTCCAGGGTAGATAAGTTGAAAGCTTAAAGTTGCCACCAGAATGTTCTTCTTATAAGAACTAGTTTGAATGAGCTGCCCAGAGTCTTTCATTTAATTTAAGACTTCAGAACTGGCCCTTCATTGTACAGGTGATAGGACAAGTGTCAGTGGATTATCAGGAGCTAAATTTATACTGAATTATAGGAGCATCAGGTCAGAGTCACTCTGAAATTCTTGTCAGTGTCATAAATGTGTGAAGCTGGATGATAATTAGTGAATCAGTCTTTTCTAAACAATGACTGTTGAAATCTGGTCAGAAATAATATACAGCAAATAATTCATTCATTCACTTTAATAAAAGTAATATAGTATCTTATTTTTATACAAGAGATTTTCTTTTTAATACAAACAGCTAGCTATTGTGCATGTAGGTTTCCTCTTCACCTCTGTTTTAATGAGTTAGTTACTTAAAATAAATGTCATACCTCAAGATGGCCAAGAGACAAAAGTAGTATCTTGCAAAAAAAATCCAATTTCGAAACTTGATGTCTTCCTTACAGATGTTCTAATTATTGTTATATTTTCTGGTAAAACAAAGCAAAACAAAGTCAGGAATCATCCAAGATTATTTCATTGCATGATGCTAAATAATGCATTTAGAAAGCAGAGCTATAAATGAAAGTCTCAAATCAGAACAGGTCGGACAGAAGGAACAGATGAATTTATATTTCCCATTGCTCACATTGCTGCCCTAAATACTAGGTAATTCTATGTTGGATTTCCATATATCAAAGTATTTTATGGAAAGATATGCTTATAAAGTCATCTTCGCCTTGGAACTGAGTATGAGAAGGCTAGAAATTACTATGAATAAATAAATTACAGTGGTTTTCAAAGATAYGCATAGGAAAAAAAAAGTACAAAGTGCACTCCAACAGATTTTTGGATCAGCATGGTAATATTATGGGTGATTTGTTCACAGCTCTGACAAAGTTCCATACTTCCTCCTAGCTTAAGAACTTCTAACATCTTTAAGATATAAGATATATCTTATGCTGGAATTCTTATGTTCATCACTTTACTAAAAGTAGTTTCGCATGCTGTCAACACTGAGACAACTTTTCTGCTAAACTTTATTTTTTTGTTGGTTATTACAGTCCATATAGTTTAAATTACTTTTGTATCTTGTCTAAAACACTGGATCAGTGTATCTTATTCCATTTGTCCCTTTCCTAAAATATTTACAATGAGTTGCCTGTTTTCAGCCTCTTTGGAGAAGACACATTAACAAAGAACAGAGAGGAGAATTATTATGAAGTAGAGAAATAGAGAAGAATTAATCATAGCACCAGAATTAGTCAAAATCTTGAATGGGCTTGAAAGAGGGAAGTGAAGAGGGCATTATCTGTGGATCTTTATATATCTATTGTCTGTGGATCTTGATATATCTATGCTATAAGATATCAGCACATTATCAGACACTATACAGGTAAAAAAAATAGATTACAAAGCAGATGGGGCAGATAAATTTAAAACCCATGTTTCGAGCTTTTTGAGAAGATTTCTAAGTTCTCATGATTGTAACATGTTTGTAATTAAGATGACTTTTATTTACCAGTTATTTTAAAAAGCAGAGAAACTGTAGTTAGGTTTTATATAAGCATACATGCCTTAGTCATAGCTGCTGAAATTGTGTAATTAACTTCCATTATTGAGCTCCAATATCAAATCTTATGAACCTTCAAAGACACATGGTGCAGAACAGAAGGTAAATTTACATCAATTAATTGTTTTATGAAAACCTGATAAAGAGGCCCTCTCCTTGAACCACATAGATTAATGAACCTAAATATAACACACATGCATATATCTGTGTATATAGTGCTATGCTAGAGGATATTAATGGCTGCCATCAATCACAAAAGTGGCTACAGATGATGGGTGAGCTAACTTTCCCTCGAGTCTAAATGAAAGAACAGTATTACGTTTCTTTTTTTTTTTTTTTTTTTTTAAGAATAGTGAAAAGAATTTTATCAATCTAGTAATTAAGCATCTTATTTAGATTAGTTGCTCAATTTTGACTATAAATGGTAGGAAATCTTCTTCTCTACCATCCTAGTCAGCTACTTTAAGGTAAGAGCTACAGTCTAGAGGCACTGTTTTTCTCTGTTGTCTACAAGGAGAGATCATATCTACAGGTGGGATTCMCTAAACCTGAGATATTTACCCTGGGTTCTATGAATATTTAGGTCAATTTGGACACTATGATCCAGAAGATGGATTTCAGTAGAGATAACAATGTAATGAATTCTCCTTCTAATGAAAATAACATGACAATGATGTACCACTATATTTTTGCTTATTATATTAATCCAAGAACTTACAGCTTTTACCAATTACATGAGTCAAAATATGAGAATTTTAGTGAGGGGAATTTCGCTTCCCTCACCAACATTGCTGTTTTTTCCCCAGGTCTTCCCTTTAAGAGCTGGGGAGTCTCYACCAATATGAAAGAGAAATGAGGGAAGCAGGAACTCCCTAATCATTTTGTAGTGCATTGACTTGCCACCTCAGTGTAATTCTACCTCTTTTTCTTTTATTCAGTCCTCGAGTATAACAACCATGACTTAAGTTTAGATGCTATCAAGAGGTGTTTGGCTGAACCCCAGCTCTTGGTAGCAACTCGTATAAAGAGATGTGGTGCTTTAAAAAATATTAATATAAATATGTATGTCATTTTATCCTAAACAGATGCAGGTATATACACACATGCATATTTAGATAAATATATATATACACATATTTCTGTATTTTAAAAATCATCTTTTCTTTACAACAAAGTGCAAAGAAGCCTGATAAAATAAGTGGTCAAGGCACTCAAGTAGAATACTATATTCGTGACACAAAATTCATGGCTTCAGAAACCTTTGCTTCCTTCTTGACTCTAAGACTAAGCTTTTACCCTGTTTCCCATCTCATTGCAAAGTATATCTTGTTTATAATCCCCCAATTCTTTGGGTAGAACAAACTGAATCATATTTCCTGACATTAAGTTTAGAAATCCAAGCATCTACATCTGTGTTGGCATTAGTAGTTTATATGGAGAGAAATATCCAGTTCAGAGGTATATGCTCACTTAACAAATACTTATATTTGATCATAATGTGTTCAAATTGATCATATTATTGATTTCACTTGAAAATCTTGATCATGAATTATCAAAATTATCCAAAGAACATCAACTAATGGTCATGCTAGGAGATTTTCCTAGACTGAGGAGAGTAATGCACATAACTCCTTAGATATTTGGAAACAACTTATAACATAGGTGAGAGACTACAGTAAAACGCCATCAGAAAAAGTCCAGTAGTTTCCCAGTGATCAGCAATATACTTTATTAAGTAAAAGATAATTTGTTAGGATTTCAGACAGAGTTTACTAGTGCTGTATGAATAGTAACTTGAATGTCTGTAATCACAAATCAGTGAACAAATCCTTAAATTAGACTCTTGAAGTAACCAACTGGGTAAAGGTATAGAAATAACTGTTTCAGATAGTTTATTTGTCTAGTTGACCATCTTCCAAGAGAAAAAAATAAGAATAAGATATTTCTCTATTAGTCATACTGTATAAATGTTATTCAAATAATGTGACATTAGACTTTTTTTATTTTGTGTCATTGTTCTATTTTGCATCAA
This sequence comes from Nothoprocta perdicaria, assembly GCF_003342845.1. Taxonomy (NCBI): domain Eukaryota; kingdom Metazoa; phylum Chordata; class Aves; order Tinamiformes; family Tinamidae; genus Nothoprocta; species Nothoprocta perdicaria. Next base: position 417,110 of record NW_020455473.1, on the reverse strand, counting down.
CTGAAAGGAATTTTGTTTGGATAATGAAATGAACTGTGCAGCAGAAATGCTTTTTACAGTGGAAATTATTGGGCTCTTTTTTCTTGTACTAAATAAATTGACATGTTTCTATGAAATCCTATAGAATTTTATTTTGGTAAAATATTAGTTTCTAATTTTCCTTTTCTGTAGAAGTTTAAGAATTGAATCCTGATTGACATGCCAGAATTCCTGTATGACTTTCAATATTTATTCTCTGTTCTATGTAAAATAATATTTTCTTGCATTTTCCTGTATGTTTGCAGATGTCTTCTCTTTTGGAGGGCAATTATTCTATGCAAAAATGTATGGGATGTATCAGTAGTTGTGACCTCTCTGTCATTGGACCTTGCTGATAAATTTCTCAAATGAACTGTCAAGGGGTTGGGACTGAGGGAAGCTAAACTTTGTAGAAGAAAATCTATCACACAGTGAACTGTGCTTAGAGCAAGACATGAAAAAATAAGTGATTTTAGTGTGAAGCATATATTTTTTTCACCTACGGAATGACTTGGGGCATAATGAAATGTGTTCAGGAATCCTTAGTTGTTTTAGTCAATGTTTTATGTATTTGTTTGCTTTCTCTGCCAGACTATAGTCCTTTTTTCAGGAATTTACTTTTACTTTTAGTCAGAAAATAGCATCTAAAGTGTAATGCATTTTAGAAATGAAATGCATTTCATTTCTTCTTGCTTAAGTGTATTGTGTATTTTGTCTTTGTCTACAACAAAAAGTAAGTCTTAAACTATGAAGACAACCCCTAGATGTTTTATGGTTAAGTATAATACACCTGGGACTCAGCCTCAGAGGATTTGGTGATTGAAACAGTGACATAATAGGATTAGTATTCACCAGAAGTAAAATTAATGAATAAGTACACAAAACATTCCAATTGAAATTCTTTACTACCATAAGTCCTGAAACAAATTGCAGACAAAATAGAGGCAGTGCCATAGTCTTTTTAATATCCCTTAAAGCACCCTACCCAAGACATATAAAGTAATAGCCATGGCAAAACAAAATGGAGTGGCAAATTGGCTCTAATCAAACTTGATCAGATACTGACACTGAAGATGAATGGTGAAGATTAAAAAGTACTTTTTTTCCATTAAACAATTAAGAAGACCAACAAGGAATGTGTATAGGAAAGATGAAATACTAACCATTTAATATCAGAATCATTGTTACAGAAAAGAAAAACAAACTAAAAAAAAAGCATAAAATTCTACAGTTATTATACATTATATTATTATACAGTTATTCAGAACAGCAATCTCAGGCATTCAGATTCAAATATCCTTTGGCATTTATTAAAAATTCATTAATCATTCATACATACCTGACTGCAAAAAAAAAAAGATATAAATCCTACAGTATCACTGAAGGTATACATATATTTTTATATATATATATATTTTTCACTAGTGTCTATGTATGTGCATGACCATATGTGTATATGGTCACACACACACACACACACACACACACACAGAGCGCTGCAGAATCCCTCAAAATATGTGAACTTAGCTCTGCAACTTAACATTTTTAGTTAAACTTCACCTAAAGTCTTTAGGAGTCTTTTCGTTTAATAGCATTTCTCAAGTAATAGCCTACTTCTTTCAATTCTAAAGATAGCGTCAAAACCATAATTTTATAATAGATCTGGATGACTACTGGGAATAAGTATATGTGATGTTTTGTTTGATTTAAAAATGCCACATTCATCTCATCAAACAGTATAGTAATAATATTCACAAAATCTTATGCATTAAAATGCATAAGGATTTGTTGGAACCAAATTGTAATCTGTATCTGATATCTGATCCAAAATGCAGAGTGCAAACATTAGTTACAGAAATAAGTCAAGTAGTACATAAAAATTGTATTACGTGATACTAATGAACATCATTTCCAAGTTAGAATATAAAATGTTTAATGCATTTTCTATGAGCTGTTCTAGTTGAAATGTATTTATGAAGCTCAGAGAGGGGAAGATCATCCTGGATGATTTGTTGATAATTAGTTGTTCACCTTTAGTACTAAGGAACAAGCAGAAGTGGTTCCAACCTTCGAGGTGTTGGGATTCAGCATACACTAGAAAAACAACAACAAACTAGTTGTGCAACTGTTTCGGCTTTGTGTTCTTATAAAAAGTGTTTGGTAAGAAAGAGGGTAAAAAGCAAGAGTAACTGAAAATAACAACACTCACTGATCTGGGGAAAGTCACAGACACTATCCTAAGAATGTATGACTGGTGAGGCTGTTAGCAGCTTGTACAGTCTTATTTCTAGAAATAAATAAATAAAAAGTGATAAATAGTTAAAAGTGTTATTCCTCATGAGGGAGTACATCAATGGACACTCAATATTTTGTAGAAGGTTGACCATGTCTAGGGACCTGGCTGTTATTCAGGACATTCTGCAGGACATATTCTGGGTGTCTCATTCTGCAGGGCTCAATAGCAAACTGAACTGGAGGAGCTGCGGTTTTAATCAGCGTCAGTATGAAGTGTCAGTGTCTGTGTGTGTCTGCGTGTTTTTCAGAATATAAATCTTAGAAGGCAAGATTACTGTCCACCCACTACACACATCCTGCTTACCATGCATATGTTATATTATAGCTTAGAGCGGTACAGCTCTGTTCTTACTGCCATGCCACCCACCTTCCTCTGGGACAAACAATTTACAAGGCAATGGCCATTTTCTTTTCTGTTTTCCAACCCTTAGCAGCTAAAACATTCTTTTCTTGTTTGTTCTCGTTTGATAACGAGTATCTTATATAGTTCTATTTTTGAATATTATTGTTCCTTTAAACCCCCACTATTTTATATGTGTACATGCCCTCTCCCCACAACACACACACACATATACATATGCAAAAAAGTCTATTGCAAAATTTTCTGTTGAAATTGCCACCAGCTAAAAATCATTAGAATTACTACTGGTAATAGTATTCAGTATATCACTAACTGTTAATTCCTTTATGCTTAGTAATATAAAATTGAAGACATATAACATAAAATTGAAGACATTTAACCATGAGTGAGCAGTGTGCCCTCGTGGCCAAGAAGGCCAATGGCATCCTGGCCTGCATCAGGAGGAGCGTTGCCAGCAGGTCAAGGGAGGTGATTCTGCCCCTCTACTCAGCTCTGGTGAGGCCGCACCTGGAGTACTGTGTTCAGTTCTGGGCACCCCAGTATAGGAAGGACGTGGAGCTTCTGGAAAGGGTCCAGAGAAGGGCAACCAGGATGATTAAGGGAATGGAACCTCTCTCGTATGAAGAGAGGCCGAGTGAGCTGGGCCTTTTTTCTCTGGAGAAGAGACGGCTCAGAGGGGATATGATTAATATGTATAAGTTCAGGAAGGGAGAATGCAGGGAGGAAGGGGACAGGCTGTTCTCACTGGTGGCCAGCGATAGGACGAGGGGTAATGGCCACAAACTGAAGCATAAGAAGTTCCGTCTCCAGGTGAGGAGGAACTTCTTTACTGTTAGGGTGACAGAGCAGTGGAACAGGCTGCCCAGGGAGGTTGTGGAGTCTCCTACTCTGGAGGTCTTCAAAACCCGCCTGGATGCCRCCCTGTGCCACATGCTGTAGGTGTGCCTGCTTGAGCAGGAAGGTTGGACTAGATGATCTGTAGAGGTCCCTTCCAACCTTAAATAAATATTCTGAAATATTCTGAAATATCTCTTCTATATTCCTTTCTCTTGTCTCCTTAGTTGCTTTACCTGGTTCCTCTAGTGCTACTTCTTAAATTCCTGATTTTATTATTGTTCTACACATCAAGTGAGGCAGACCACATAATGTGGAAACTCCTTATAATGGTTTGTCATAAATCTAGCACAGGTTTTATAAAAAGATGAAAAAACAAGATTGTTTTGCTCGTGTCACAAAAATGAACTCATACCACAAGTACCTAATGGCAGGCTAATGTCAGTAAAATAGCAAAATTCTTTTTTTTCTTTTTTTTGGATGCTTTTCCTGAAGTTAATAATCTGAGTGTGATAAGACGTTATATAAGATTCAGTGAATGCAATTGCACTTTGATGAATATGGCTGAAAATATTTGTATAAAAACTTTTTTTTTGTCTCTCTCTATCTCTCTTTTTTTCTACCACGTGTAAGCTTTTGTTTCTGCTTAAAATTCTACACAGAAATTTTGAGCGTTAATTAGTCTTAACTTTTTTTGAAGTTCATCGCTAGCTCCTCGGTAACCATTAACCGTTATATTATGTAGCATGGTTTGCCCAATATACTGAAAAGGGTAAGTGATACCTTGTTTTTTAAAATATTATTTCTTTAGTGGAGATAAAATGTGTCATAATTCTAGGAATTATTTTAATTTTTACTTTAATCTGCGTTTTATCTCTCCAGAAGTACTTACATTATAATTTATAATATGTAGAGAAACATTTTTTTTTTTTTTTTTTTTTTTTTTTGATGTTAACTATAATTTGTCCTGAAAACTACTTGCCAGTGTAAAGTCTTTGGGAATAGTCTGACATACTATGAAAACAAACAAACAAAAAAAAACCAATCGTCTCCATCAAAATTTAATATTGTGGAAACTCTTCTCTCTCTCCACATTATTTAACTTCTGGAATGAACATAACAAAATTYAATATGGCATCAAAATGTCCAGATCTCACTTACTAAGCAAAGCTGGCCAATTTGAAAATACAGTGCCAGAGGACAGAAGTGCCTCCCTTCCCACTTACAAGTCCAAGCTGCAGTCACATAATTTGATCTCAGATACCTGAAAAATTGCCTCTATCTCCCTCTAATCACCATATCCCAAAGTGAGAACTAATAAAAGTTTTGGTTTCATTCTCTTTTTTCTTTTTTCTCAGTAAGCTTAATTTTTGTACTCTAATGATTTGGTACGTTTTATCTGTTGGAGCATAAGTGTACTAACAGTCAAGGTTAAAGAGTAGAGAACTAGCTCTTTATCAGAAGTTTTCTTCTGGATGCTTTGGGGATATCCTGAAGTACTTTAAAATGTAATTCAATGCATTATATTTACCTCAATATTGTATAATTACTTTATTATTATCTTCCATTGTGTGCGCACACAAGAGAATTGTCCAGCTTGATATATATATATWTTTTTTTTCTTATTTTATTATTGAAAATAAAAAACAGAGAAAGTCAAGAGATCTAGGGTCATAGTCTCTTCTTATCTGGATTCCATCTTATCTGGAACTCTTCCTTTTTCACTAGGATAGATTTGACTGACAACAGTGGTAAAAAAAATCAGACAGATAGATATATAGACAGACAGATAATACTCTTGCCTGATGCAGACATATCATCTTGGTAGAAATCTTTCTCATCTCGAGCTTTTGACATTAATAGTTGCATTCATTATGTACATGTATATGCAGTCATGTTGTGAAGACTTCATTCTTCTTCAGGATCAGTTCATATTTCATACAAAACCTAGCAATCATTTTTTTTTTCTCAGAAGAAAATCTGTGTCACTCATAGAAAAGATGGACATCCAGCAGTCTGAGAAAACAGCCTTGAGACAAAAAAWTTCAAAAAGCATCTGTGGGTTTCATCTCACTGAAAACCATTTAGAAGYTATGTATAGCTTTTTAAATATCTCCATAAACAAATGAGAAAAATAAGTGCTGTAGTAGGCAATCTCTACATCCAAGCTGCCTTCACCTTTCATTCACCTTTTTGTCTTTCCTCTCTTTTCTGAAGAGTGTTTATCTCTCCACTGAAGCACTCTGGGCATGTAAGAGTGCCACCACTTTTGTTATCCCATTGATTTATATTTTTATGAACACACAGAATCACAGAATCACAGATGTTTAAGGTTGGAAGGGACCTCTAGAGATCATCTAGTCCAATCTTCCTACTCAAGCAGGGACACCTAGAGCGTGTGGCACAGGGTGGCATCCAGATGGACTTCTACCTGGACCACACATGGACCTCTGTTTCCTAAAGTTTGTTTCCTAGGCTACAAAACACTTGTGCTGAACTTCCTTGTGTCCTCTATCATTCCCGAGGCYTCTCATTTCCTTCACTCTGCTCCCTTTGCTTTCCAACCCTGTTGATGCTACCATATTTAATTGTGAATTGCATTTATTAATTGTGACTTACTGCACTTGATGATGAGTCCTTCTTGAGGAAGGGTTTTGTTCCTAGTTTAAAACTCTCCACAGGAATTTGACTAGTTTCTTAGAAAAGATGCTCTTGATTTCACTTTGTCAAGTGGATCTCATCTCTGTCTACCAGTCTCTAGTCCTCAAAGTGGATCCATAGTTTCAAAAGCCAAACCCTTGTCAATACAATCAGAAGCAAAAAGTAATATGATCGTGTGACTTGGGTATGATAAAATCAGATCTTAGAGGTAGATCTRTTTAGATTTTCTTTTCTTTAGAGAAGATGGATTGACTTTTAAAACTAATTTTACTTTAGGCATAAGACTATAAGCAGGAATATTTAAGGAATATTTAAGTTTCTGAATAAAGAAATCCTACAACTATGCATAGAGTGTAAAAAAACAGTGTCAAAGAGATTTCCTGTGCACTGGAACCTCACTGTCCATGCTATTAAATTGCTACAATGGTCCTTTGCATGTTCTGGCCCAGGAAAATAAGTAGCGTGCTCGTCAGATGTTCGTCAGATGCTAGMAACATTTGAGATTTGGCACAAGCCAGACACAATTCTCAAAAGGTAATATACATTCAGCTACCGTATTTTGGAAATTAAGAGAGTTTAACAGTACAGTCATGAGCTATCCATTTTGAAAAAAAAAAAACATTTTAGGAAACATTTTGTTTGCTGCTTTAAATGTAACAAAATTTAAATGTAGTCAATATGATGAAGAAAATTATACTAGAAGTAAAAAAAATACTACAAATATTTTTGTTTTCTGCCAACTCTGCCTTTGCAGACAGAGTCTACTCACTCCTTTCTAATTCTGAGGAAATTCTCTACAGCCTCTGGCTGCAAACTTTCTCTTTTTCTTTTTTTTCTCTTTTTTTTTTTTTTTTTTTTTTTTTTTTTTTGATGGTTCCCTATGTCCCAATCAATCCTCTTGAAGGAGCATAACCTAAGAACATCCAAGTAAGATAGCATTCCTTACACAGGGCATTACGCCCAAGCTAATTAGCTGAATTCTCAGCAGGGCTAATTAGCTTGGGTGGAGTTCCATGGTGAGGGACTATGTTGTCTTTAATTCCAGAGCAACTGTGTTTGTGCCAACAGATACTCTGCACAATCTTCCATCAGGCAGTGCAAAAGCCTTTGAAAAGTCTTTCAGTAGCAATATGAGTTGAGGCAACCATTTTGGCCATTATATGTTTTCTAATTTTTGCTAAAGCTTTTTTTCTCTAGACATGATATTTCCACTTTTAATTCCATTAGTCATTTTAGAGTCCACTCTTTGTGAAAGTTGAAGCACTAAATGTGCTGGAAGGGCACTGAAGCAGGTGCACAGTCACCACATTCTATCACATATAACTTTATAAAGACTAGAAACAGTGGAGACTTTGTTTAAATGATTATCTGTAATCCTAGACATTAAAAGGGCTCAGTAGGGCCAATTTTTTCAATTGAAGAAGAATGTTGTTAGAAACTAATCCAATTTGTAGATGGGTCATTTGTGGCTCATTCACATAACTGCAAGTCTAGATTTTCCTGACAGATGGATGAGTTGACATTCTTGGTAGGAAGTGCACTCCCTGCGAATACATCGGTATACATACATGGCATTTTGCTTCTCTGAAGTCACAAATGTCTGTTTGGATGGCAGCCTGCCTAGTCAGAAGTCAGCACAGAAGTTAAGCAACGGTAGGTTTATGTGGACAGTTGGCATTACCCTACAAATGTCACTTTTTACAAGAATTTTTCATTCTGTGCCAGTATTGCATATTGGCACCACATGCCTCTTTACACCTAATTACATGAATCGACACTTACATGATAGAACAGAAATGGTTGATTTGAGAAGGAGGGAAAGAAAGCTTGAATTTTATGGTTGCTTTTATAAATACAAGTAATATGTTTTCAGACTTGTTGGAATGTCAATATACAGAAAAAGTCATGACCTTTCCACTCTTTCATGTTCAAGTCTTTTTCCTGTAAAGTGATGATCATCAGTTGCTGTCCATTTTGGCACAGATATGGTGTTGAGGCTAAGTCCTTCTATTAAGAATTTTGTGTTATGTACATGCTGACCTTTTGTGAGAGAAAATTAACAGAAAAAAAATTCATTTCTTTTTAAAAAAAAAGATAGGAAATGCTGTTCTCATGTAAAATCCTCTGGAAATAAAATGTGGAAGGAAAAAAAAAATCAAATCTATAGCATAAATAAGTGGTTTGGGACTTCTATATTCTTTTCTAGAACTCTTTCCTGTCTGTTCTATATATGGGCAACAGGTAACASGAAAGGGCTTAAAAGCAATCAAACAACTTCTAGGGCACCCTCAGAGCCCTTTACTACAGAATTATCTCTATTGATATAGGAACAGATCAGCATCTTTGGAATGTGCTTTTCATCCTCCTTAAATACTTTTTTTTYCCCTTTCTCTTTCCTTTCCAGTCTTGGCAAGGTGATTCTGCCATATACCTGTGCTTGCTGTGGTGCATGAAAGACCATGATCCAGATAAGCTGGCTGGCTTCGTAGAAAACTAAACCAAAAAAAAAAAAAAAAGGATTGCTTTTGTTTTGATTTAGTGAATATTGTATTCAGCATGCAATGCTGGGTCTAAAATCACATCATTCCACATTTGAAGTAACTATATTATGAAATCAAGCACTTCATAAGGGTTGAAAGCAATGAGAATGTCACTTTATTTCAAAAGATATAAGGAAAATTTAATATTTCACTTTTAAAAGGAATTGCTTGTAAAACAGCAGCTGTTGAGAAAACACTGCTCCTCAACCCCACAAATTACTCACCCATGCCCATGACCTATTTAGTAGTCTGTGAAATTTGACTTATCCAGTCTAACCATAGGCACCAATCTATATGCCCTAATAAGGACTTTAATCTAAATTAGTAGTTCATACTTTCTTGATAGCTGATAAAGAAAACAAAGGACTTCCAATTCAGATGGAAAAATCACCTTCTATAGATGCCTCTCTTTTGACTCAGTGCTTGTATAGGAGTCCTGGGCTTTTTATTTTGGCACGGTAGAAGAATTAGATGAGATAAATGTGCATATGTTTCCAGGTTCATTCTTAGTTCACTTCAGTATAAGTAAATTGATTTTACTTAAATGACTTACTGCTTCCTTAAAACAATCTGGTTTATTTGGCCTGAAATAGGCCAGTAGTAGTCATGTATCCAGTTATCACATCTCAAGTGAGGAGTGATTACTAACTGCTCCCGCTGTTCTGTGAGCCAGCATCTGGCTACTTCCCCAAAAACAAACAAACAAACAGACAAACAAACAAACGAACAAAGAAACATGTTAAGTTCTTTCCTTAAGCAATTATTATGGGACATTGTTTTTGCAAGATTTAATAATGTATAATGTAAGAGGACATGATTTTTGTAAGATGCTTAATAATAGTTGCTGCCTATGTTCAAAAGTGTAGAAAATAGAATTAAATATGAATGAGGTGATCTGACATATATATGATAAAGAATAGATTATATATTCATGCTTACAAAATATTTTCTTGGTATGTATTTCATGGCATTAAGCATTTATTTAAAAGTAACTATTTTATAAATTGCATTACTAATAGCTTTGCCTAAAACTTGTGTAAAAATATCACAAAAAGAGGGCAGAAAAATGAAATATTAAACGTTTGTAAAAATGGGTAGTTAGGTAGGTATGGAGTTTCTAAAGATTTTACTATCCACTTTGATGAAAAATATAGCTTTTGGTAGAAATATAGCTCTTTAAATAGAAGATTTAGAATTCCTTTATGCAGAATCTGAGTGTTTAACATTAGAATGACAGAGCATGAAAAAAAAAAAAAAAGTCAATGTGTGGGAGAAATATGTGTATTATATCTCTTAACTGTGTGGGAGGCAAGATCAGGGAGCTGGATAGGATAGCTATATACGGTGTAATAAGTTGTACTGATAAAATATAAACTGTATATTACARCAGTTCATATTGGTTCCTATGACTCATCCATGATTCCTACGTTCCATGGTTCCTCCATGGTCCTCAGAAGTTCATTGACATTTGCAGATRTGGCAAGGTTTGTATGCAAGTTTGAAAAAAAATGGAATAATCCCTGGTATCAAAAATAGAAAATCTGATTTTCTAACTGGTGTTACCCTTTCTAAATACAACAGTGACTTCAGTGGAATTAGTTATGTCCTGTTCTGCCCTCAGAGCATCAAGCTGGCATTCTTTTTAACAAATGCTATTTGGAAATATGTTCCTCTTGCAACTTCTACTTGGTGTTGTAAGTACCCCAGAAGTCCTCTAAAGTAAGTGAGCTACTGCAAGGCCTAGAGGGGATTGAGAGCCATGACATTTTAAGGAGTAAGCAATTTTTAGAGTAAATTTTGAAACTAACAGAAGTTTCTGGACTAGAACTAAGGAGGGTGTTTTGATAAGTCCAGCTGCATTTTTTTTTTTCTCACGACTCATGATTGACAAACAATGGGTTAAAAGAGAAGAGAAAAGACTGTTCAAAGCTATTGAAATACCACCACCTAAATATTCATTGCAACATTTGCTGTTTCTTGGTATGATAATATATTGAAGTAATTCATATGTAACCTTTCCCCCAGAAAGGTCATGCTCTTTAAGTTCTAAAACTGAATATGCACTAAAAAAATCTACTGCTTCACTATTCTCCCCATATAGTTATATGAGATTTACATGAGAGGGAACTTGCTTTACGTAGATAATTATCCTCAGCTCTAGTGACATTCTGCATAACTGGATGGCAAAAACATCACTACCATCTACTGTCATTTGAAAATCCTTGATACTGATAGAAGTCAGGATATGCAAGTCATACAATGCATAGATGCATTTTCTTCATTACTTGAAGATGAGAGGAATCTTAAATATTCCACATTTCTTTCAGGAGACCATCAACTAGTGCTGATTTGCACCCAATATCTTTGGTTTAGCAAGCTGAAAATTCCCTAGCAAATCCATTAACACACAGCTAGGTTTTAGAAATAGTTGTGTTCTGTAATTCATTCAAATCCAGGTAGTCTGTCTCCAGATAAGACTTATTTGGCCTCTTCTCAAACTCCATAGTCAGTCATGAGGATGCCATGTATGTCTATTTGAGGTCATGGCTGAGCTCACCATCCCCATCAGCAACAAAGTAATAGCTACTTCTCTAAGAGCAAGCTGGACCAGTGGACAATCTGGACTTCATGACTTATGATATTTTCTACTATTGAAGTTCTTCAGATTTTTTGAAATATTGGAGGCAATTCAAATGCTTGTAATGGTTTTGTTTTCTGTTTCACAAGTCTCATTTGAATATATTATCTCTCTTCCAAATGAGAGCAGTAATAATCTCATTTTGCTTTACCTTCCAAGTTAATGAAGAACAGGACATTTGACAAAATAGAGAATTCATATCAATGTTATCCCAGATAAATTTGTTTCAGAAGGAGCTATCATGTCTCAATATAGTCTCAATGCCTTGTGAAATCCATACTTAATATATATATACAATAAAAATATAATATTAAATTCATCTAATCTAATTTTAACAATAAAAGAAAGAAAGGTTTAAACATCAAGTTTAGTAACTTGATCTACCTCTATAGTGAATACAGAGAAAGAACACTTCTTTTGAAAACTAAGTGACCATGGCCAAATGTCTGCAAAGTGAATGCCTATGAACATCTAGATGATCAAACATACTCATAGATATTCTGAAATTAAGAGACATAAAAGTCCTTCTTTTCAGTTATTCATGTATCCTTCTCATTAGAAGTGAGTAAATTCCTAAAAAGACAACCTTTTGTTGTTTTTTTGTTGTTGTTTTTTGTTGTTTTTTGTTGTTTTTTTGTTTTGAAGATTTCATTTCATTTAAGAACACCTCTGAAGGTAATGTGAGATTTTGACACAATTTTGCTTAGTAAATCTCTCTTTGGTGATTTCAGTTGGTGTTTGGACAAAGTTATTCAAGAAATATAATCTAAAATGTGAATACCAGACAAACCTGTAGAATTAAAAAATCACTTTGATATTTGCATGCCCTCATAATACTAGGGTTCTGATGCTTGAAAAAAACATAATCATTAGCTATGTATCTGAAAAAAAAAAAAGATGAAATACAGTTTTATGAAACAATATTGGCTTTCCTTGCTTTAAAAATCCTTTTCACTCTTACCAGATGTTGTTTCCAGGTTTTCAGAAACAAATAAAGTCATCTAAGTTCTAAAGCTATCTTCACATCTCAAAAATTGGAATGGATCATTTACTATCCATCTACTGAAATATCCCTTGGGCACTCAAGTGTAACAAAGGCATTCCGTGGAACTGAAACTTTGTGGGTTTTACAAAAGAAGTCCTTTCTTGATCTGCAAGTGTTATTTTAATTTGACATCAAAATGCCAGAAGAAAATGACTGAAATGTTTTTCTTGACACTTTAACTATTCAATCAGCTCAGAGTGGAAATGGAAAAATGAAGATTTCTGTAGTCAACATACATAATTGACTTGCATTAAATATATATATATAATTTTGATTGTGAATAATTGTTGCTTCACTTGTCTAACTGGGTCAGCTTTCAGACATGAGGTTTTATTTTACTATTCTTTTTTTCTGTCTTCTGTATTTAGAAGAGTCTTCAAAGAAACAGTCTAGAGACACAGTTTCACCTAGCATTCAACTTCTTTTTCAATTTTGTTTTTTTTTTTTAGAGAACACACTAACAACCAAGCTCTAAATCAACCATTTTAGTCTCTTCTTATTTGTTTCCAATAGGTGCTTTTCTTTTATACTGCTTTTAAGTGCCTCACATACAAGGATCTGAAAATCACCCAATCCCCAACCAAATGTTGGACACCATCTGGTGATCTTGTTTCTCCTCTCTTATACAATCTGTAGAGTCATAATGATTGTTTTTATCCATAACTCTAACTTTTGTTTAGGTTGACAGAGAAGTCCCAAATGGATCCTTCCTGCTTATGACAATGCAACAGGTTCACTGTGGCAGTGTCTTTCCCCATACATTATTATTAGTTATAAAAGCAATTCATTTCAGTCACATACAAGTCGCAGCAAACATATTTACAACTAAGAACTCACACTTCCTCCTACCCTCTCACTAGAAGTATCTGAATATTATTAAAATTAAATGTTTTGCTTTGTCATATGGGGTTTTGAAATACCTTCCAGAGAAACTCACTGTCAACATAGCATTACAAATATCATTTATCAAAACAAATTGTCATTAATATGTCAAAAAAAAAAAATCAGTGTGAGATGGATTCTGTGTGATGATTGCCAGTAGCCTATATAGCGTCTTCAGTACATACTTTTTTCCTTTCAGCACTGCTTATTCTCTGCAGATCAAACTTGCTTCATATCACAAGTTCAATATCATTGTGCTTTTCAAGTGTCAACATCTCTGAATACTGAGTAGTTCTGTTAGTTGTCGATTGCTTTAGCAACTTCTAATTTCTTTCTGGCTTCCATATGATTGGGTAATTGGCTCTTCAGTGGCCTTTGCTTCCACTTCATTTGCAAATGCCATCTGACTTAGTAAGCATTCATAAATACACCTTTCATGTGATGTAGGCTGTCTAAATGAGCTAGTTAAGGCACTAATAGAAGCCTAGCCACAGAAGCAAAGGATTCCCTGCACTCTGATTTCTTTTGTTTTTCTTCTCACACAGATGCTGGTTTACAGCCAAGTTGTATTCTGTTCTACTCTGCCTCAGAGTAGACATATTTTTTGCTCTATTCCTTTAAAAATGGGTTTGGATGGAAGACAGGGATACTAAAGACTATGGAATAGGTGATGTAGTGAAGCAGAGGATGAGAGTGGAAATACAACTTTGAGGATAATATTGTTTACCCTAAATTTGTTAGTTCAGTAAATACCTTGTTAGAATAAAACAATTCTCTGCCAGTCTTATATCATATGTGACTTACCTGGAAGAGACAAAATGAAATGCAAGTGCTTCCTTTATTTATTTTGTATTAGGGAAAAGCAGAGACCTGATTAAAGAGGAACAGAACAGAAGTCTCTCCAGGCTCTATACTTCAATATAATGTCTCAATAGCTGCTTGGATCACCAGCTCTTTAGGTCTCTTAAGTTTCATAGATATAAATCTTCTCTAGACCCAGGAGCCTGGTTTAAAATCCTAGGAGCTTAGGGTTACCTTAATGCTGTTCCCTCAACAGTGTTGAGAAGAAAATAATCTTTCTTACTTTGTTTATTGCAAGCTATATTCCAAAGCCCTCATTTACCTCTGGCAATCAAGTAATTAAGCCAATTTCTGTGAATATCTTAAAAGTTCATTATTTGGCTCTACCTTGAGAGCAGGTGAGATGATAGAATATTTAAGGTATACCAGATATTCAAAAACCATAAAATACTACATTTGGAAGAATATTGTTATCTGCATTACCAGTCCATGCAAAACATTTTGAAGTTCAGTCTAATAATTGCAATTCAAATTGATTAAAGGACACTAGAATAACAGTAAAAGTTATTTTTGTTTCACATGGGAAACAACTACTTTTTCTAAAGAAAATATTAGTGTGGAGGAGCATAAAAGAGCAAAAGTTAAGTTAACAAGAGTTAAGAAATCTAAAATAATTAATAGTAAAGGATACAAAGATATTAATATGACAATCTAAGGGACCAACTGCCACTTTAATGATTATTTTGTTARGATCAGAAAAGGATAGTATTGGTCATAGGATTTACAAGATGCCCTCTGATAGTAATCAAGACAAACTCCAGTCTGATGTTCATTGGAGCACAGGATTTTTATTTATTCATCTCTATATATCCTTTGCATTTGGTAGTTTTTAGCTACTTAAAAATAGTAAGAATTTATATGTTTCAGAAAAAAAAAAATCCTTTTTTGATAAAGGAACTAAGGCAGAGGAGCTATTTTTTCTTTAACAGTGATTGTAACCATTGATACCTGCATCATGAATTCACAGTGCAAAATATCACTGAGCCAGAGTTCTTTCTTACTCATATTACTCTTACACAGATTTGCAATAGTATTAGTGAAATCTGATTGAGGGTAGTTCAGTAAGATGGCTTTGACATCAAGGGCAGCATCAGAATGCTGCTCTTGCAACCTCTATAAAGTGCTATAAGTAGTAGCTGTATATACAAGAAATTACTATGAGGAACCACATAACCTCAAAAAAATCACCTAGTGTTTTTTGATACTCAAGCTTCTCTCAGAAAGAAAGAGAACTTACTGCAATTCTAAGATGAGAACTAACATTTGCTATTCAGTACAGGCCCACTTTCTGGATACAATATTTAAATGTCACTGAAATGGTTTTCTTTCTGCTGGATAGAATCTGTCAACAACAAATGACTGGAAACTGAATTTTCCAGTATCTTGCTCTTTTATTCAGTAATTTCAATGGGTATAGACATGCATGAGCCAGAACAATATTGCCATTCTGATTGGCGGCATTTTACGTGCTATTTGCAAGGAAGTAAATGATTGTAACAAGGCAAGAGGCATTAAAGAGTCCTGCCCATGTGAATTACTCCTATCTATTCACTATGTGCACTCTTACATGTCTGGCATTTAAGTGGTTAGAAARTTTCTTTTCAATACTGCTTTCAGCAATCACAATATGTACTCTGTAAAATTTTCACAAGTTAGAGCTCTGTGGGCAGTTTTTTCCTAGAAGGAAATCATTTTACTTGTATAACTGTCATCTATAAGTCACAAATAAGCTATTATTATAATTACTTCATAGAATAATTTATTAACTAATTTTTATCTCCATCCTTCTTTTATTTTACTATAATATTGGATCAGTAATACATTTTGAAAGAAGAACCCATTACTTACTTTCAGTTAAGACTTATGAAATGTATGTGCGGTAGAGAAACTAGTTTTTTGCTAAGAGAAATATCCATCATCAAATGAAGTTCTTCCTCATTCATCATTTACAGCTAYTACACAGCTATTTAGCTTTAAACAATAGAAGGAAAAGATGAAATTCATTTGGGCTATTTGAGTTACTCTTGCTTTTGAACAGAAAAAGACATAGACAGATAGTGGCAGAAAGATGAAGAACCAAATGAGACAGTGACATTTATAAGAACACCTAGGATGTCAATTAAAATCTTCAATATCTTTGATATCAATTAAAAAAAAAAAAAAGAGTATGTTAAGGTTAAAATGTTAAAAGGTTAAAGGTTAAAGGTTAAAGGTTAAAGGAAAGGTTAAAATCCTTTCCTAGATTTGTGTACAATGGAAACAAAAATGCCTGAATGAGGAAGATGACGACCAAAGAAATATGGAAATTTGGTTTTTCATTTGAGTTAAACCATGGTTCTGATAACATTTGCATTCATAGACATTCTTATCCAGAGAATTTGATGTCAATGAAGACTGAAAGTTATATAGGAATAATGAAATGAAAAGGAGATAAAAGTGTTTTACTTTCAGTTTTGCTACATGCCATATGAAATCTAATGGTCTGTTTTTTTTTATCTGAAAATTCAGACTACACGAGTGAAGACTGTGCATTCCACTCCAGAGACAGTACTAATGTCAGCTGAGGATAAAACAGAACAGCTTCTATAAGTGTGACATTCAATAATGATTATTTTTGTGTGAAGAAGTATAATTTTCAGGGGGAAAAGGTATCTATTCCCTAAATGGATATAGTCATGCCTTATCATGATAGATCTATGAACAATTACTTAAAACCGAAGAAGTTCGTCTTTTTCTGAGACTGCATGAGTAAAGCTTGAGTTTTGTTAAAAGCCTGATAGCTAACTACGTACAATTTAGTAAAAGGAAATGTATAACTTGACAAAATAACTTGAAAAGTTTAACAAAATAACTTGAAAAGTTTACATCTTTACCAAAGTGTTATTTGTGACCTAAGTCCCTATAAAAATATATATATATTTTTAAGTATGAGATACTTTCAAATAGATTTCATTTCTATTGGGTACATGAGTATTCTACCTTTTCTTCTTTTTTTTTTTTCCTGTAGTAAGTGAATAATTGCTCATTCATAACATAATGTATCTGAGTAGCCTTCTTGTTATACAGTATCCAAAAAGTTACATTTACTGTAGAAATTGTTCTGCTGACAATGAAAAAGAGACATTATCTCTAAGTGCCTGAAAGCTGTAATATGAGATTGAGACCAGGTGAGTACTGTAACAACGTAAGCAGGGGAAAAAAAAAAAATGTTCCTGACAATAAAGCTTAAAGTATCAATATAAGATAAGAAACAAACAAACAAAAATGGCAGACAGATTGCCTGAAGAAAAAAAATAAGTGATAAGTGATTCCTGTTGCTAGATTATGGAAGAAAGGAATCTTGATAGAACAACAAAATGGCTGGATGAGCCATGAGAGTATATCCCTTTTGACAAAAATGTGAGTGTACAAGAGATCTGTATTAACGATACACAAGGCTACAAGTTTAGTGTACGTAAGCTAAAATGCCCCTGAATACATAAGCTAAAGCTATAAGAAAAAGTGGTGATTCACAAGACAGTTATAAAACATAAGTAAGTTATAGAATTTCTTTTCGTCAGGAACTATATTTAAACTTCAGCTATTTTAAGTTATGGTGTAAACTACAGCTAGTAGTAAAATTCTGTGATAAAAATGAACTGTCATAGTAACACCATTTCAATATATTGATGTAGATTTAATGGTCACAACCTAAATTAATAAACTAATTTACCCATTGGAAATAACCCTAACAATCATCAGAGATGCAAGACTAAATAAATAACTAATACCTTTTATCAGAGATAATTCTTTCCTGATATCTAGGCACATGTTCTAGACATATTTGCAGTTGAAAGAAAGGAAAGAGGAAGAAGAGGAAAGTGAGACTTTGCTTTGTAAGAACCACTGAAAAAGCTTGTTTCTGCCTTGACTAACTCAGCTAAGCTAGTCACTGAAAGCTTGACTTCTAATGATAAAATTAGATTCAGACATTGTCTTTTATCTCTTCCTCATTTAACAATACACAAAAGTAACATTATTGAGTGAAATATATAATCGCACAGCACATAATGCATTTTTTAGAGTCTTTMCAGATTCATATTTATATACTAAGATTATGTAGGTTAATTAGCAATAATGATTTAAAAGTTGCATAACCATATTTTTATTTCATATTAAAATAATTGTAGAAAGGTTAAATTCATATTAAGCCTTCCTTGTAGAAATCTTAAAAAWATATATATATATAAATTTTCTCTTATCTCCCAGGTAGAATTCACTTCACCTAACATTGGCCATGTTAGTTCCTCACAGGAGTTACTTATCTAAGCCCTTTTTGTAATTGTCATAGAGAAATAGGTGTCTTTATGTGCAATTCATCTCACCCTAATGTAGAAAATAAGTGTCTATATCTCTTCATTATATGGCTCTGGATAACCTACACAGATGCAAATTATGTAAAGACGATATGCATGCTCAATATTTTTTTTTCCACTAGGGTATACCCAGGCTAAAGTGCAAGACTAGTTCACTGCATTTTTTACAAGAGGAAGCTCATACTCTGCAAATATTGCTGCTAGGAAAAGAAACACAACAGCTGTACTGAATTTTTTTTTTTTTCTTTGAAAGAAGAGAAAGGTGGAACAATATTTTCTTCATCTATCTTATATCAAGGAATCWATTTAGATGCTTAGATTGCATTTTCACAATTGAAATGAATAGTTAAGCAGTTTTGTATCCTGAAAGGATGTAGCTTTCTTGGAGTTAGTGACTCTAAGCATTTTGTTGTTTGGGTAAGAATTAGGGGCTTTCTTCCCTGAAGTCATATTTGTATAAACCAACAGCCTCATTTGCTTAACACAGTTTGCAGTACTTAATATTAAGCAGCATGAAAATTAGTATTTCCAAGACTGAAGCGCAAGAAATAGAGAAAAATAGTGTTTATGATGTCAGATGAAATAACATTTTTATAGGACTGATTGCATTTCCATCATGATGCTTATTTAGTTGAAGGTTAATGCACAAATACAAAGCTAAAAGCTTTGCATGTCCAGAATGTGCTTGAAACAAAACAAAGCAAACAGCATTAAAGCCTAGTGTTGCTGACAGAAACTTTAATATATGTGTTAAAACTCTTAGTGCTAAGGCATATGAAATAGTCAAATTCTCCTTGCTTTGGGCAAGGGTTCATATGGATGTTACCTAGAATATAGCTGAGAGGGAGTAGTATGCCTTAAAATGGCATCTCTAAAGTTATTTTATGAAACACTGTCAGTTTACTGCTTTAAAGGTTACTGATGAAGCATTCTTTTCCATTACAGATGAAACACACAGTTTGTCTTTTTCATGACTTTTCAAATCWTATTACACATATCCAAAATCGTCTCTTTTAGTACATTTATATATAACAGTCATATTCTGAAAAAAATGTGCAACACCTTACGGTAATTTTATTTTAATTTAATTTATTTTATTTTACTCTTTTAGGTAAATAAGTCAGTAACTGATTTAGCTTAATATTTTATACCAGTTATTCCAAATTTGGCCTCTGAAAATAAAAATAAAAATAATAAAAAGCAAAAGAAAACAAAACATGAATATCATTGTTTCTGGATATCAAACCTTTATTTCTCTGAATAGACCAGCCTTTCTTCTGAGTTACTTTTCCTCTTTATGTGTTCCTTTTGTTGTCATGAATGTGTTGATCCAACCTATTATTTTTATGCTACAGCCTTTTTATAAGAGTTTCCTAGTGGGAGAGTATTGCTTGAGAAAGAGGAAATTAGAGAAAAAAACAGGGCCTAGCAGAAATTATGGCATTAGAGAGCCTTGCTTGAGGTGAGAGAGAGTTACCACTTCCAGGATGGTTGGTATGTATGGAATCTACTTCTCCACAATTCCCTTGGCAACACAGTCTGCCTTCCTAGCACACACTAATGAGAGCAAATGAAGAGTGGAGCAGAATGGAGACACCATGGTCAAACTTTGTTGGCTTCCCTGTGGAGGTGGTAATCTGATGGTGCAATGCAGCTGATGAGTTAAAGGAAGGGGGAATGGAGTGAAGACAACATGGCCAAACTCTGTTATACTCCCTGCAGAGGTAGCAGCCTGGTCGAACCATTCACCTGATAAGCCACACAGAATGATAACGYCTGGTGCTGGGCCAACAGTGGTGGCAGATCAGTCCCTTCCAGTGGACTTGCTCAAAGTTCTCCTCATTCTAATTTCAATATAATACCAGTATACAGCCTCATCCGGGAAGATACCTGCTTCCAAGGAATGACAACTCCTCATGAAGCATGCTGTCTAGGTTTTCAATTAACTAGAGATACTTTTCTAAACCAATCAATAACGAAAGTATGTATGACTAGAGTCACTCAAGCTCCCCCTAAATGTAAAAGAAAATATATAAAAGGTGAACAAAGTAGGAAGAAGTGGGAAGAGAGGAAGGAAGAAACAAAGAAGGAAAGAATGAAAGAAGGAGGAATGAAGGAGGAGGAGAGAGGGAAGACTCCATCATAACTTCTGGATCAGTTGATAGGCTGAAACCCTTTCCTCCTCTCTGGTCAGGACACCACCTAAGGAGACTCCTCCAAGTTGAGAGCCCTCTCCCATTTTGTGGGGTGAATGATGATTGTGCATTTGTACACTAAGCACTAGCTAAGAACCCTATATAGAGAATTTCCTGTGCTGACATCCAAAACCTGTTCTTTAAATGTTGTATTTGAATAAATTGTGCTATTTGTGAACTCAACTACTTGTTTTGAAGACAATYRGACCAACAGACAACAGACTGTGAACCTGATGCTGCCAGAGTTGGGCCTATAGTTACCACAGTATTCGTTATCCCTATTAAGAGATGAGTCCAGCCACTCCCAATCCCTGTAAGCTTTGAGGATAAGCTGGAAGGCAAGGGGATTCATCTCTTACCAAATTTCCGATCCCTGCCCCATCAAACTGCAACATTTTAAAATGGCATAGTCAGCAGGATGTTGATAAAGGAATTCCTATGGAGACAGAAATGTGAGCCCTCAGAAGATGGGGAAGATTGGGCCAGAGATAATTGGTCAAACCCTGAAAAGATTTTGCAAAGAATAGAGCAATGTCCTGCTAAGTTTAAAGATGGCAAAGGAAAGAGTGAGATTTGTACCATTCTACGTGGTTGCCTAATTCAGGCGCAGTAATGTTTCAATGACTAACTTTGAGCAGGTCTCTGAACTATCAGAGACTGAACAAAGTCTCTGAACTATCAAAAATCAAGTGTCTGTATGTCGTAGGAGCTTGACTGAGAAGTCAACAGGAAAATAAACAATACCAGAGAGAGTTCTTCAGTCAGGAAGCCAACTGACGTAATCTGGTCATGTGCAAGTTATTCCAATATCTTTTCCTCCAAAACTGAGTGTGGTTGTGGAGGTGAAAGAACTCCATACATACTTCCCATTTGGACCAACTCCTGACGATGCAGACCAGCCAACCATCCTGGGATCAAACTGGGAAATAACAACCTGGATCAAGCCAAAGCCATTCTAGGTACAGATATAAGACTTTGGTGGTTTAAATGATGAACTTTGTATATATCCTGAGTGCCTCTGATTCTTCCATGTCTCCATTTCATTTACGTATATAGAAGTGCCCAGAGGCATCCCCTTTTCCATCAATGGAGACAACTTGGTGTCACTGAAAGACTCTCAAACCTATAAAAAGAAAAGCTCTTTATATTCACTCTTGACTTTATAAGAAGCTCTGGTGAGTCAGTGTTTCAGAAGAAGGAAAACAAAACGAGTGCTCACAGCCAGCAGGTGGGAAACACAAATTAAAGTGTTGTTTCTAAAACAGGTCTCGTTTTATTTTCTTTTTCAGGAGGCAAAACTCCTGTGCTCGAGCAAAATACCATAAGCAGTGGATTGCAGAGTAGCCTGTTTGTYGACCCTACTGAAAAAGGGCGTAGTGGAAACTATAATGAAAGATTTATGAGGTCAGAGAGAGAAAGAATAATCAAGAGGAAAACAAATTCAGTGGTGAGAGGGCTATCCCTGTGGAGAGGTAATCCTATGTTTTGATCTCTGTTTCCAGTGCTGTCTTCAATATATAGAAAAACAAATACAAGCTGTTGAGAATGACTAGACACAGTAGATATTTTGGTGAGCTACAGAACTTTAAGTCAGAAATGCAGTTTAGATGAGCTTTTCACATCTACAGGAATATGTCAGTTTCAGCAAAACTTTCTGACAGAACTTTAGTGTGGGAAAGAGTCTAAATTCTTCTCTTTGAGGAACTAAAATATTTTGATAGTGATTTTTTATTTTCTTTTTACACTGAAAGGAAAACAGGGAGAGGAGAAAGATGTATGTATTTGATGTAGAGAAGAAGAACAAAGTTTATCGAATGTATATATTTCATTGCATTTGAAGAAAAAGGAAAGGGAAAATGAGGAAAGAAGGGGATAAATTAGGAAAAAACAACAACAACAAAAAAGTAGTGGTAATGTAAAATAAGGGATATGAACATTCATGCCCAAAGAATATCATAGGCTATATTTTTAAGGAAATGTCAATTAAGTGATTTTCCTCTGCATGCAAAAATATATTTATAAAAATATATATTTTTACATTCTCATTCCTTTACATTCTCATTCATCTTAATCTATGTACATTGAAACTTACTTGTGGTTAAAATCTCTAATTGTCTTCTCTTAAAAATATTATATCTTAAARTATCAAGAACTAGAAATAAATGTTCATTTGTTAATAAGATAAATGTTGAAAATCATATCCTAGATGAAAAGTATATTGTTGAAGAAGGAGGAGCCTTCTTGCTTTTCTATGTTGATGAAAAGCAAATAGGCTAGACAAAGCTCATAAAAGAGTATGAATGTATTAAAAAAACAAAACAAAACAGACTTTTATTTAAATAAATAGTGGCAAAATTGTCACAGTGACTATTACTCTCTATATCGAAAAATTACTGACATTTCATAATGCTTGCATTCCTCATATCCTCTATCAAACAGTTCTTCAAGGTTATAATCTCCAAAATGTGTCCACATTCTACACTGTAAGTGCAACTTTTTACTGTTTGAACCTGGACTTTTTTAATTCATCTTCTTTTCTTTACAAAACAAAAGTAATCTATGAAATTTAACAGTGATTTTAAGTCAGATTGTGATCCTTTAATATTTAGTTTGACAAAAGACAACACAAAATATTATATGTCATTTTATTAACCCAGGAAGTGAGGAAATGATTTTTGAAATATTTGTTTTAAATATATATATATTTAAAACAGGATTTTGATGTATGTTCTAGAGTATAAARAATTACTGTTTTTAACTTTAATTCGCAACACATTGCCCGTTTACTAAATTTCCAAATAAGCTCTTTTCCCTTATAAGTTTTCTTCCCACACTTGGAAATGATTATTTACAAACTATCATTGTTCAACATTAAATTCCATCTTAAAATTCTTTATGTTGTCTTCCACACTTCTGGAATGGCTGTACATATTTCAGTTCTATTTGGCAGTCTCTCCTTGTTTCTTTGCCATTCTGTGTCTATATGACTATGGAACAGATGCATTATGTTATCTTTAAACTTATGCATAGATTTTAAATGGAAGAAATGTTTCTTTGTTCATTTGTTTCTCTGCTTGCATTTAGTTAATGTAGTCTCTTCTGTGACTAGAACTCTACAAAACTACTATAATATGTATCAGGAATAATTATAATAAAGAAATTATCACTTTTGAAAGCACCGAATTGGCTCGTTGTTCTTTCTAAGCACAAAGAAAATTTTGTGATCAAGATCAAATACTTGCCAAAGAAAAATACATATACTCAGCAATTATCACTTGCTCTTTAAAAGGAAATAAAAAAAATATATATGTTAATCTCTACCATTTCCTTTACAAGGAATATGAAGGCTTGGAGCCGAGGACTTTTTAAAACTAAATATTCTTTCTAGATAAATAAAACGTGAACATTTGTAACATTCTATTTTTCACACCTAGTACTCAGAGCCTTTTCAAAGTTAAAAAGACTGAACAGTTTGAACCAGTTGTTTCCAAGACAACTCTGCATTAAGTCAAGGCCAGCACTAAGCAATGCCATTTGGCCTTAGGGCCAAAAACTGAGGCACGATCTCTATTAATCCAGAGATATAGATGTAGCCTTTCAAATTCTGACCAGCTTCACAAAGCTGCCAGTAACCTTTCCAGGTAAATTAAGTGCATAGGTTCAAATTTGAAAGTGATCGTTGTAAGCTAGTAGCAAAACACCTTTTGATAAATTGATGGATGAAATATGAAGTGATACTGACAACATCATCACTGACATGCAAGTTAAAATATATATCTATTTTGTTGGAACATACCTCACATTTCTTCTCAGATGTACCTGCCATGAAATTTGCCAGAATATTTGGAAAATGATTAGGCAGCTGATTCCAGCCTGTAATTAAGAAGTATATTTCTTCTGCATTTTCCACCATCAAGTTTCCAGCTGGCTGGAATAAGAATTACTAAGAGCTAAGATGTGTGACTTCTAACACAGAAATATTTCTTAGCAGCCCTTAGTCCTTAGTATCTCTTCTGAAAAGATCCAAAATTGTCAAATTCTAAATTGGAATTTAGTTTGGTACTCTCTTTGAGAATATCTAAATAAAAATAATCTCTCAAGGCAATGCGATCTTTTAGAGAGTAATATTCAGCTACTGTGACATCAGTCAAAATCATTGAATTGCTCTCAAAATTCCATTTATCTTTCTCATAAAAAACATTAACCAGGAAGGCTGAAATAAAAATGAAGTTATTTGGAATACTAGTGAGTCTGATTTCATTTTCAACAGAGCTTTTAAAGCTTAGGGGAACATTTAAATTTGAATCCTGTCCAAGGAATGCACATGAAAGTAAAAACATATTTTCACATAAAAATATTAAAACTCAGCTAGCAAGGAAAACGTATAATATGTTTATGCAAACAGAGAAAATGTGGTGTTCTGACCCTTAAATTAGCAACCCCACAAAATGCGATAGATTACAAATAAGTTAGCATTTGAGATGGAGATAGTGAAACCTGAGGATGTCAAGGTTTTTTTACAGATTCTGATAGATCTTGATGTTACTTCTTTTGCTTGACAGTAGACCACTGTTCATCATTGTCTTTGAAATACTATGAATACATGCTTATTTTCTAGCTATATTTATTAGAATATATCAGAGCATACATAATCGCGCTTAAGTATTTTCGTAGATAATCTAAAGACTTTCATTTATCTAAATTTTCTCTGTGCTATCAAATAGGAAACTGAAGATTTTCATGGTTTTTTTGCATACACAGAAACAGAATTTCTTATATAAAATACTTTATTCTGCCAATTCTCTCATAAAAAAAAAAAAAAAAGAGAGATGTTGTGAGTAATATTCAAGCATTTTGTGACACTAACGTCATGAAAATCTGAACTATACAACCCTCACTTTGGACAGAAAAATAAAATTGTTATAATCAATGTATGTCCATTATCTCATATTTATCTGTGCTTTTATGAAAAAAATAGTAATGAAAAATATATCTTTTTTATATTTTTCTGTATTTGTTTTGAATATTTTAAAGAAACTACAAAATCATAAATCTTTAAAAGGGCAAAGAAAAACAATATGTCTTAACTATACTTCCAAACAATATCTGTAAAATTTGTTTTTGCAGATGTGGAAAAAGTAGCATATATTTTTAACAGAATTCATCTGATCAAATACGGACAACTATAACTGAAGTAGTCATTCCATGTTTCTTTTATGGAGAATGGAGAAAAAAATAACTTTAAGAGATTAAGTAATAAGTAACATTTTTTAATCTCTTAAATATAAATATATCAGAACATAAATAAGCTAAGTTCTGACTTTTTTTCTCCTAATGTGGGTGCAAAGGATAGAAATCTAGTCTGTTTCTGTCTCCAGCTTTAGTACTTACTAATGATGCTGCTGGTCTTATTTTTGTTGGGGTCAAAGTGAATAAACAGAAAGATCTGACACAAGTCCATTTTATTGTTTCCTTTGGTATAATCATAGAATCATAGAATGCCGAAGGTTGGAAGGGACCTCAGAGGTCATCAAGTCCAACCCCCCTGCTCACGCAGGGTCACCTAGAGCACATGGCACAGGGCTGCATCCAACCGGGTTTTAAAGATCTCCAAAGAAGGAGACTCCACAACCTCTCTGGGCAGCCTGTTCCAGTGCTTTGTCACCCTCACAGTGAAGAAATGCTTCCTTAAGTTCCTGTGGAACTTCYGATGCTTCAGTTTGAAGCCATTTCCTCTAGTCCTATCCCTGCCCACCACTGAAAAGAGGCTGCCCCCCTCCTCCTCACTGCCTCCCTTGAGGTATTTATACACGCTGATCAGGTCCCCCCTCAGCCTCCTCTTCTCCAGGCTGAACAGACCCAGCTCTCTCAGCCTTTGTTCATATGGTAGATGTTCCAGGCCCCTGATCATCCTGGTAGCCCTGCGCTGGACTCTCTCCAGCAGCTCCACATCCCTCTTGTACTGGGGAGCCCAGAACTGGACACAGTRCTCCAGATGTGGCCTCACCAGGGCTGAGTAGAGGGGGATGATCACTTCCCTCSACCTGCTGGAGACACTTTTCTTAATGCACCCCAGGATCCCGTTGGCCTTCTTGGCCACCAGGGCACACTGCTGCCTCATGGTCAACTTGTYGTCCACCATGACACCCAGGTCCCTCTCTGCGGGACTGCTCTCCAGCAGGTCCACCCCTAATCTGTACTGGTGTCCAGAGTTATTCCTCCCCAAGTGCAGGACCCTGCACTTGCCCCTGTTGAACCTCATGAGGTTTCTCACCACCCAGTCCTCCAGTCTGTCCAGGTCCCTCTGGATGGCAGCACAGCCCTCGGGGCTATCAGCTACTCCACCCAGCTTGGTATCGTCGGCAAACTTGCTGAGGGAGCACTCCAGCCCTTCATCCAGGTGAATAATGACAAAGTGTTCCTTGCCAAACAGGTTCTGATTTTTTTTTTTTTTTCAAAGTTTGTTTATAACTACAATTCATTTCTATTTTTATAATATCCATTCATGAATTAGGTTTCCATTGATTCTGAATACTCATCAAATACATTAAAACTATCTGGAAAATAATATTTTACTTGCTTATGCTATGAATTTGATCTTCTCCAGCTGCTGGACTAGAAATATTTCTTTTTTTTTTTAGAATGATGATTTTGACTATATGGCCTCATTTTGTGAATAAATGCAAAAGAGGATTATTCAACCTCTGAAGATATATTAGCTTTTAAAAACACTTTAACTTTGTATTTTATATTTGATCCAGAATCCCTTGAAGTTAATTAAAAACATTGAATCAGATAGTAAGAAYTCAAGGCAACACATTTAAGCCTGGGGCTTACATTTTTTTAAGTGCTCAAGTATGACTATAGGTCACAAAAGCTATGTCCTTAGATTAGAATATTCTAGCCTTATATTTTTATCATTAATTCTAAATCATTTCTAAAAAGCACATCCTATATAACTCTGAAAAGCTTCTGATCTCAGAAAGATGTGGATTTCAATTTTGTGGATGAAGCGGCCATTTGCTTTGAATTTTAGGCAGCAGTTCACATATAGAATTAATTTGTACATGCTATTATGACTTCTATGACTAAAGATGACTTTTTAGACTGAATATTTAAGAAATCTAGAACTACTGTGACTTTACAGTTTGTCACTGAAAAACAAATTAAATATGCTTTCTGAACCTGTTTGAGTATATGGACACATAGTGCTGGTTGATGCTTTGTGTACTCTTCAGATGTGTGTACTAGAATACTAGATACTTCAAAGGAACMTGTAGAGATGCACTTTAGCACCAGTATGTATTTCCATTGGTCAATAACAACAATAATATATTAAATATATAAACTAATATTTACTTCAGCAAATATTACAGCACAATGGAACTGGACTTAGAGATTGAAACCAGGGATGCAGGACTTGGTACAACTGTTCTTATAATCCTAAATGATTATTTCTATTGATTATCAGAAAGTAAAGACCAGACAGAGCAACTTTTGAAGAAGAAAAACAGAGACATTAGTCTTAACCTGCCTGTATTTTGCCATCCTAGACACTTTCCCTCTAAGTMTTAAAAGCATTTGATATAGCTCATTGACTACATAGAGAGCTTGAGTATTAGCTATTCCAGAACTACTGAAAGGAAAAGGTATGATATATATCCAAGATACATATCTGTTTGGATCTGATCCTAGGCTCTTCCAACAGAGAAGATGAGCAGCTCCTGGAACAGCTTTTGTTTTTTGCCATAAACATGAATTTAAGTAATGAGATTTATGATAGTAAAGAGCTGACAAGGTGCCAGTACAGTGGACCTGAGAGGTAGTAAAAAACATATTGCTTTTATGGCTGTTAAGATTTTTTTTTTTTTTTAACTTACAGTGGAATATAGTAACAAATATGGGGCAACTTGCAAATACCAATACTTATCAAGGATAAGGAGACACTATTGATGCACACAGTGTTCATGGGTAAGCAGCAATGTGGAAAGATGGCCTCTCAATATAATAGCAGAAGAGCATAGCAACCTATACTTTTCAGTTTGAGGCCAGTCTGGAACCATCACAGTAAAACTGCACCACAACCCATTATTAGATGTAAGATCAAACATTTTCTTGATATTGGACCTTGGCTATATTCTGAAAGATAGGATAGGTGATCAGCTCAACCCTGGTCTTACTATTTCTTAGAGAGAAAATATTCTCATTTTGGGAGGCATTCTTTCAAGTAACTCCGGGAAGAAAAAAAAAAAAAAAAAAAGAAAAGAAAGGTCAGATTGGGAAAAATTCTCACATCTCAGTAAAGAAAACCTTGTCTGAGTGACGTGTGCTGCCATAGAGCACTGACTGACGATACAGAAAGACTTTGATTACAAAAAACACTCCTTTCTRTTACATGAATAGTTACTTATTGTTTGATATCACTGAAGAGTTAATGTTCTTGTATTTTTTTCATGTTTATATTTAATATATCACTTGATGGATCTTCTGATTATACTTGTATGGAAGGCATTAAYTTATTTTATGAGTGTTACTATGCTTTATGGTCACTTATAGCAATATTAGTTGCATGAACTATTACTAAATCTGCCCTTTAACTCCATGTTGAGAAAAAATGAGCAGCTGCGAGTACTACTTTTTCCCCTCACAAAATGGAGAACAATTAGCTTTGATACTTTCATTATCAAGTGCTAACTTACTTGAGTGTCTTCTTGTCATTCCTATTGTTGAGCTTCAGTGTTATAAAGAACATATATTTCCAAATTTATTCCTTGAGGACCTTTCTAAATAATTATTTGTACGCTTTAATTTTTTGTTCTTTTTATTCTTTTTTTTTTTTTTTCTCCCACGGAAAGAAAGGACTTACTATTAATTTTAATTAATTAGCTAAAAAAAAAAGAATCTGAACCGAGCCTCCTGTGTCTTTAAGGCTAATTTGTTGACTGATTATCTGTATTGGATTATGAAGAGAAACATTCAAAGTCACCATGCGGATGCAAACCTCTAAGCTTATTCTAAAACGAACTCTTGGCAATTTAGTGAYAGCATTTGGATTTTACCAGATGCTGTAACCTGGCTTAATTCTCCTTCTCCTTCTCTCTCTCTCTCTCTCTCCTACTCTTTAAAAAGCAGTGTCAAACAGCAGTACTATGTATAGCTTCAGGTTATATGTTCTGATATAAGAGAATTGAGATATGATAGCATAAAAGATTATATAGCATACTTTACCAATGAAAGGAGATTGAAGGGAGAAGCCTGTCCTTTTGCTTGCTATGCCTCTCGTAAAGTATATTTTTATTGTAAAAGCTAGTTGAAACTTTATGAAATTTTGCCTGCACTATAATATAAACTTTTATTACGACCTATCTTTTTAAGTAGATTAGATTTCAATGGCCTAGGATAGTCACCCATGGCCATTAGAGACACTGCATACTTGGCATCAGGTGTGGCTCACAGACAGGAACAGGACACACGTGCTTCCGTAATGGCAACTTGGTGCTAGACAAAGTAGAGTAGGGCACTTAAAGTGGAACTCGCRTATGGGCAATGAATAGATACATAGATGGCTATCTGAAGTTACATGAAAGAAAAAAATGCAGTTTCCTTAAAAAGTACAGTATGACCACCTTTTCAGGTGCTGCATAGAAGTCTTTTTGTGAAAATAGATAAATAAATACATTAAATAATTCCAACAGATCATATGCTTGGACATTTGAAATGCATACATGTTAAAATGTGAATATATCAGGGTGTATCCACAGGGATCAGGAGATGGGTTGTGGGAGAAATAAAAATAAAATCAATTTTTAATTAGCAAGATTTTAACAAGGCAGATGTCATCGAGATGATCCTTCAAACTTTGATTTCAAAATGAGTTTAGCTACAATCAAGACCTGTTGTTTTCTTTCTTTTGGGAAGGGGTGGGGGGGTGGAAGAGAGGGTTACTCATGCATGGATGCATCCAATTTGCAAATATACCCTTCTAATTGGTTTTAAATAGCTCCTGGGTTAGGAAAGGTCTAAGAATGTAGAATACTCATTAAACTGTTATTTGACATTTCTTCTTCAGAAAAAAACAAAGGAGGGCACAACATAAAATTGCAAGCTCTGTTACTAAATAGCAGAGAAAATACTTGAAAAGGTTATAAAGATAATTGGAACAGTATGTTGATGTTTACAAGAGAAAAAAAAGTAGAAAACTACAAAACAAAAATGGTTAAATGCTAAAAAATAAATATTTTTACTTGTGAGTACCCTTGGAAATCAAGTATTTTATTTTTATTAGTCATTTCCATTTGCATAATAATTCTTATCTGTGTAATTTTATATGTCTAGGTATCATCATTTTGTAAATTTGAGTTCAGGGACAAGCTCACACAGTAAACCTAAGAAGATGAAACCTTTACAAATTCCAGCAAGACTCAGGGTTTATGCTTATCTCTCATTAAATACTTAGTGGAAGAATACTGTGGGAGTGCAAAATCTTTACTAGTTTGGCACTTTTTCTTATCAGTATGCTTACGGAGAAGTAGCTCTACTGTTGTTTGTTTGGTACTTTCCATAAGTTGACACCAACTAATGGTAAAGCAAAGACTCATCCAGCTCCATATTTTCATGAAAGTCTAGACTCCCTGAAGAAACCTTACTGGTCAAAGACATGTAGAATCACAGGTCACAAATGATTGATTCTTTTTCATGTCTATCCTTCCTACGTGCAATGTATTTGTATTATTATTTTTAGGCAGATTTATGCTCTTTAAACCATCAGATTTAATTAAGTTACAATAATTTTATAGGCGTTATATATGCTGTATTGTAATATATTATACATTACAATATGTTGTATAATACAATGTATTGTAATGTTCATAGTCATTATMTTAAGAACAAATACAGCTAAAACAAGCTGATAGTTTTTATTCCTAGTGGTTCTAAAATAACACAATGAACAACAGTAATTTACTCATCTGAACTTTGGAAAAAAAAAAAAAAAGAAAAAGAGGAGTAATAAAGAAAAAAAACCTTGAGATAGTAGCCTGGATGTTTATGAATCCTAGAACAGTCTGTATTCATCTCTTCTCTTTGGTTCACCTTTCTGCTTTGCAGCTTGCGGGGGTCTTCCCTTGCAGTAACATCAGAGCTAGTTATGTATACCAAAGGATGAAACATTCAGTAAAGAACATGCTTAGTTATACATTCCTTTAATCCTGAGGCTGCGGAATTTCATTTATGTTCAATATGTTTAATACTAAACTAATCAAAGATATGTCTTACCGGTCATAATCCCTATAACTATTAAAAACTTTCCTTTGGTGTTCCTCCCCTGAGGTTCAAAATGTAAAATATTACCTATTAACAAAATTTCAGTATCAGAAGTACAGCTGTTCATGACAGTTTGTAAGGAAAAGCATATAAATATGATATCAGATATCATTTTAGGTTTATATTGGAAGGCTTAGATTTCAGGAAATATGCTAGAAATGGAGGGTACATTTTACTCAGAGCAGAGCACAACACCTCGCTAGGCTGGCCACCGAATGCATGAACAGAGTTAATTGCAGCTGTAGTTTTTTATATATTAAATTACATGACTAAAATTAGTAGTGCTGTTCAATAATTTCTGTTTATTGTTAGTTTCATATTATGTGTATGATCAAGGGGACTGGACAGTCCTCTTAATATTCAAGATTTCTTTTTTTGTTTCAAAACTGGGAGCAAAGGCAGAAATTTAGACTCCTCTTTTTTTCATGAAACCAACTGACCTGTATCTGATAAATTATTTATCTCCCATCATCTGCACTGGGAAGTACAAGAAAATTATAACTTTACTTTCAAAGTTTTCCTCTGTCTCAGAACTGTCTTCATATGCATTCTAGAGAKCTGCTGTGTTTTTTTTTTTTCCTAGACATTATCATCCAAGACCCCGTGCAAGCACATTAGAAAAACTGACTTAGGAATTTCATGTATTACTCAGAAAAGAAAATAGTTTTCTCTTTGTCTCTTTGACAGGTATTTCTGGAAGCTAAGGGGATTTTAAAGTTTAATCTCAGTTTTTGAGCTCTCTAAAAAATTGTAGGCATGATTAGGGATTCTCAAATAAAGGTATTTGTACATTCAAAAGGAAGGTTAATGCTTATACAGAAAAATATAATAGCTAGAGCACAACTGCCATTATTATTTGAAAGTTGATTTTAAATAAGAAGAGAGGCAATCCCACTTTAAATTCATTAATATCTATCTCTATGTGAAGTGTACATATTATCAGACACTCATTGGTTAAATAATTATAGCTGATCAGTTAAATATATACTAGTATTTGTATTGAATTCCACATAGTTAGGTTACAGTAAATTCTAAAAATCTATATTTTATTAGATTTCATTAATCAAAATCAAATTTAAAGGTAAGAAATTCAAGAAAGCTAAGTGAAGATAGCTTGATAATAGCACTTTTTCCAAATACAGAAATATACTGGATGCAGGTATATTATTGCTGGTACTGTAATATTATCTAACATCTGAAGTCCAAGCTTTAGCATGAAAAGGATATTTGCATATACCAAGAAGATGATACAAAAACATTTCTGCCTTTAATCCACACATTCTAAATTTTACACATTTAATTTCAAAATAAAAAATATCACATCTTTGATTATCTCTAAAAATAATTCTTTTGCATATGAGTGTCAGTGCTCATTGGGGAAAATATACTAATTTGCTTTCACACAACAGGATTTATCAACCATACAAAGCAGACAAAAGTTCTATGTTCAGGAAAGGTAAGGTCCATCTCACTCCGAAATAAGGCATCTCCTATAAGCTAAATTTCAAAGCTTCTTTAGAATAAGTATTGGTATAGTATAAGGTATTGGCTACTTCCATATTATCCTGCAGGGTACTTCTAATCTGGATGCTAGATGCACACCTGAATACGGTTCTATCTCGTCTCAARAGTGCAATCTCAGTGCTCTTCCCTTTAATACACCGACATCTTATCAGGTGAACATAGTTATAGCACAGCTAGTTCCAGGCAGTCATTCATCTCGTCTATGAGAGGACACAATCAATCACTCTCAGGATGTGCTTCTCTCTTTCAATTTGCTGTCAGAGAAKTTTAGAGTCTTAGTTTAAACTAGATGCCTAATTTCGGGCTGGCAAAAGCTAGGTAATCATCTAACAAACTACATAAACATGGGCTGAAGGAACTTCAGACACACATCTTGATTGATCTTTTAAATAACTGAATGAGAAGCTTCTGGAATCAAAAAAAAAAAAAAAAAAAAAAACACTCCAACAACTGGCCATCAAGTTTGTTTTGCTTTGCTTTGTTTTCTCCTTTTTTTTTTAGTATTGTAAAATATCCCATGAAAGTAACTGCATTATCTTCCTTGGAAAGTGATTTTTGTGTGCAACATCTGACAGTTTGGAAATTTCAAAGTTCTAATTTATAGCTTCTTCACTAAAAATTAAGTCAGTTTGCCTTCCCTCCAGTAATCATGAAGTACAATTGAATCAATGGGGAAAAAAATGCTTCATTGCAAGTTGCTTTCATCTATTTCTCTCCACCTTATTTTTTCTTGACTAAACAAGTCTATTTCTTTCAAATTTTCCTCAGATGCAAATTTTCTATAGAGCACAGCATTCTTGCAACTGTCCCCTGGGTTTCCTTCACTACGCCTTCATCTTTCTTAAAGTGTCTTGCCTGAAACTGGAAATAGTACTCTGGTTGATGTCTTTATCTATGCTGAATACAGAAGAACAGTTAATTCATATATGTCTTTTTTTTTTTTTTTTTTAATGTACAGGAAAAAAAAAAATACAATATTCACCAGAATGTAGCACACAGCATTGTAACATTCAAAATGTCAATTTTTCTAGGATCAACTGTGGGTTCAGTTACAGGCTTACTGAAAGTTGCCTATGTTTAAGCATCCTGTGTCTCCTCAGAGCCCTCTTGGATGGCCTTGGTTACCTTCATAGGGCCTTCAGTTCTTTGCCTGGAAAAATCACAGATTCACTGTAAATACCATACAATTTATCAGCCCCACAGAAATGCTATCCCATAGTATCTTAAATATCGAGCTTTGATATTTGAATTGAACATTTGAATTGAACACAATCTACAGTGTTGTTTTAATCATATAAAGAAATCAAGTGAAGGATGAGATGGATCCATCTACAGATCTATGTATTGTTGGCACTGCCTGATTCATACGGCTAAATAACTTAGCTTACCCATGGTTTATTCAGACCCCTACACTGCAGACTCCAGAAGTTTATATAAGATGTTCTCCTCAGTTTTTTTTCTTAGTTACTAAGCTCAGATATTACTTAGATAAATTGCTTAAGTATGTTAGTCAAAATTTTTAAGAACTAGTTAAACAAACTTCATTATAGATAACTCTTGATGAAGTTTATTTCTAGTTCAATTTTAAACAGTTATGTTATTCCAGAGATTCTTGTTTGTTAAAAAGAAAATGATAATATTAGTCCTGACAAGCACAGAGTTTTACAAAAACTTTTTTTTTCCATACTTCAAACATTATTTTTATTTTTTTAGGGTCCTTTGATAATGCAAAGTATTTGTTCTGTGTTGCTGCAAAAGCCTACAGATGGCAAGCCATCAAGCTAAGAGAGAAATATTATCTAGCAAAAGTGAAACATCAAAATTTTTTTTTCCAGTGGATAATTTTCTAAAAGTTCTTCCTAAGTTTACTGCATATCATGCAATTATTTTCAGTTTTTCACTTCTGCATAGCTTGTTCTGAAAATGTCAGTAGAAAATACATAATATTTTACTCATTCCTAAATCTTGTTTGAATGGATATTGTCAAAATAATTTTATATAGATTTCTCAGTGTATTTCTCAGCTTCTCTTATCTCTAGTAAATTTAAATGCTTTTCTAGAGGTAATGGGTACATTGCATGAAGGGGCAAGATTGTATCTGCCAAAGGGAAAAACAATTATCATAAAATGTAATCATTATATCATAGGAATCTAAAGTTCATTAAAGAATAGCACAAATAACATCTAGCAAGAAATCCCGGGGGCCAATGAGAGAGTGTAGTTCTGCTACCCATAAACAAAGTAAAACATTTTCTGAATGCTAGCTGAGTGAGGAATGCAGTTGCAGAGTCTCTTTTTGCTCAAAGGTTTGGAGAGTATAGAGTCAATTATTTTACTGATGTATATCAGATCTGTTTATGGAGTAGAAATTGCCTCCTTGGTCTGAGTGGAGAGAAATATTACAACCGGATGCTACAGAATGTGAAGGACAGTATTCTCTCCATTTAGATAAGAGCTATATGGAGCCCACACCTGCTCAAGGTRTGCTTTTGGTGAGCATAACACAAACTGCTGCATTTGGATCTCTGCTGGAAGATGACATGTCAGAGACATTAATTAACGTCAGAAAAGAAAATTATATTAGAGAGTTTTCAGACAGCATGGTCCTTGGATACAAGAATGATAACTATATGGATTTCGAATGAATAGATATAAAAATTAATTTAATTCTTAAAAGTTGCTTCATGGTTAGGGAAGATATTTAAATCCACTTTTCAGAGAGTGAGGGTAAACCGATGATTCTCAATTAAATATTGAGACTGAAATTACTGTACTCAATTAAATCAAATGAAATTTTGAAAATTGAAGGTGGGTGTAAGGTCTTCAGCAAGCACTAATAGAGCTGAAACAAGTCTCCACAACTTTATATGATTTCTATACTAGAAGACTTTTAACAGACACAGTTGGTCTCTATCAAAGAGAAAGTAAATTTAAATCCAAGAAAAAAATGAATATAAGAAATACATCAGGGAAAAAAAAAAAAAAAAAAAAAAAAAAAAGGTAATGGAAAATCTGTCTGGAACCAGAGTCTTTGATGCCCTTTCACTCAACCTTGACTCATGTGTTCTTATTTTCTACCTAGGATTTTATTCTTGCATTTACATTTGTCAGAAATGACAGATGACATAGTATGTCAGGTCTCCATAATCCCCTTTGTTGCAATATCTCTTGTAACTTGCACAAAATTGTTTTGTGGAGAGATGCTAACAGAGAAATGTTCTGTGTGGGGAGAAAAAAAAAAAAAAAAAAAAAAAAAAAAAAAAAAAAAAAGGTTTCCAAATAGTATTTCTGCTTTCCATTATTAAGCTGCTAAAAACAAAACAAAACAAAAAACCTCACCGTTTTCAAGAAAAAGACACTATTTTTTATCCTAAAGTCTTAAGGAATTACCT
Source organism: Nothoprocta perdicaria (assembly GCF_003342845.1). Classification (NCBI taxonomy): domain Eukaryota; kingdom Metazoa; phylum Chordata; class Aves; order Tinamiformes; family Tinamidae; genus Nothoprocta; species Nothoprocta perdicaria. The sequence continues at coordinate 380,187 of NW_020455473.1, read as the reverse complement.
GTACTAGCTTTCAGTATTGAAGATATCATTGATTTTTATGAGAATTAGCTTAGGTTTGGTAAATAAGAGTTTCAGAGAGAAAGCTTTGGCCCTAGAATTTCATTTTCTACTCTGCTTATTTGTTCCTTTCCTGGCCATGTTTCGGGCCATACCACCTTTTTCTCTCCAAAATAGAGCTTGACATACTATGAAAAGGCAGTATGGAGTCCTGATGCATGGGAATAAAAGATTTGGAAAGGTTTGATTCTTTGCATTTTAAGAGTATTCCAGTCCTTTCCCAGAAAGCTTTACCAGATCATACACAAAACACGCAAAATATATTAATATATTTTAAGTTGTAGAAAAAACATTTTATAGACAGAAGGTTGCAGCACAGCCTTCATTTTTTTTGTATCCTTTGAAATGAAAATCTGGAGACACAATTACTTCCTGTTACATTCATACAGGAAACACACAGACTTGAGGAAGCCAAAGTGAAAGGCTGTGTTGTGTGGGCATGAGGAACCTGCTGTAGTGTAAACTTCTCTTCCTCCATGCTACGTAGATACTAGTAATCAGACAATGATTAACACAACAGCATAGGCCTGGGTAGTGTTCTACAATCATTGCCACTTGTTCTATAGAACATTAATTTAATTGTTCTCATGCCCCCCTCCCATAGTTATGGTTCATAATATATAGCACTATTTCAAACAATACATATTACACATAAACATATGTATTATTGCAAACAAACGATAACTTGGCTGAGGCATAAGCATGAACCAGAGCCCCTTCCCTGTAGGTAGAAATTCCTTTTTGTAAAAATAAGAAATTTTAGCTAGGCATGAGTTCTCCTACAGCAGCTGGCCTCACTTGTCTCTGGCTGGTTTTGTTCATGGTAGAGACAATGTATCTGTTATTGTTGTCGCTATGTAAGATGCTGAAATGTCTAATATTTAGGTACTACATGCCAGCAATGCCTGATAGCCCAGTGTCAGGTAATAATGTGCATAGTATGTGTCCATAACATGTGGACATAGCTTTGTGCCTCGATTGAAGGGGAAAAAAGTCAACAATATTCTAAGTAGGATTTTTATAAGATGGACTTACAGGGAATAGAGAGAAATTAGAAATATTTTAAATCATCTTTTTTATGATGTCAAGTTCTTTATGTAGACCTAAATAAATATCTTTCAAGTGGTATAGTACAGTACCCATACAGGTCAGGCCTCAGTCCCAATAGCCTGCCTTAATTTTGCTTTAGGCCCTTACATTTTTGTCTTAAAATTCTAATACTTCTAATTACTTCTGTATGTTTTTTTAATGTTTAAAATTATATATTATTATATATATAATATATATAAAATATTATATATTTTAATATCTATAAAAGCTTTGGGCAGCTACTGCTGCCTCTAGGAATAACACGGCCATCACCTGAGTATACCCCTCTACTCAGCTCTGGTGAGGCCGCACCTGGAATTTGTGTGCAGCTCTGTGCTCCCCAGTATAAGAGGGACATGGAGCTTCTAGAGAGGGTCCAACAACCAAGATGTCTAAGGGACTGAGTGAGTTGGGCCTGTTTTCCCTGGAGAAGAGAGGTTGAGAGGGATCTGATCAACACGCACAAATACCTGAGGGGAGAATGTAGGGAGGAAGGGGCCAAACTCTTCTCAGTGGTGGCCAGTGATAGGACAAGGGCAATGGGTGTAACTTGAAACCCAGGCAGTTCCATCTCCATGTGAGGAGGAACTTCTTTCCTGTGAAGGTGATAGAGTCCTGGAACAGGCTGTCCAGGGAGGTTGTGGAATCTCTTTCTCTGGAGGTCTTCCAAACCCTGGGCTCTAGGTGTCCCTGCTGGAGCAGGGGTATTGGACTAGATGGTCTCTAGAGGTCCCTTCCAACCTCAACCATTCTGGCATTCTGTGAGAAGATCAAGGGCATCAAAAAATTTCGTCTCTTCTTTGTGTCCAACACTAAAAAAAAAAAAAAAAAAAAAAATCAGACTGAACATGCATTTTAAAATAAAAAGTTGAATGACGTGTAAAAAGACAAATAAAAGTCAGAAAGAGCACACGTTATTTCTAATATCGTGGAGATGAGAGTACGACTGACCACTTGATCTCTGCTTAGAATCCTATGCAAAACCCTGTACACACAAAGCATACTATTAGAAGGATGTCAAATGCAGCATCAGTTGTTCCAATGTATCACAGGTGACTATTTGTGGGAGTGAACAAATAGCCACTTTAATGCTGTAACTCCTCCCTTTTATCYAGTAACACCCGACCAGACCACGCCCTGCACTCACAGWAGTCCAATCACCAGAAGGCACCATGTTGCCTCTTGCCATTTATGGCCCTCCACAGTCTTTCTCATGCTGGTCTTGTGGCTTTATGGCTCCTCCATCTTGCCTGCCCCTCTGGCTCCTCCTTGTGGCTTTATGGCTCCTCCTCCTTGCCTGCCCCTCTGGAAGGGGGCTTCCTGT